>NC_047113.1:21213220-21536345 GCF_902500255.1 Thalassophryne amazonica
CAAACTCTTGATGTAAATCAGAGGCGCCCCAATCAATCTTGGGGTGTTCGAACTGCAGCAATGCCACCCCCCCCAGTTTTGGTGTCTTACAGACTTCTGACACCATGTAATATACTGCAGACGACGGACACGCTCAGTTGCCAATCGCCAACTCAGTTGTTTTTATTTAACTGCACATGTGTAAGATATGGCACTACGGGTAACTCACTGGGACAGAACAGGCTGTAGGCACAGGAGTAAATCAAACTCAATACATTACAGAGACGTTCCACAGGACACAGTGTTTTATTGCACTCATCATCAGACTCTCATTAGACACGCAAAAACTTTACACAGCGCAGTCACATTCGTTCTCGCACGAAACTCTTGAGTGCTGGGAAGCTTTTAAGAAAAAGGGGGCCCACTTTATAGACAAGACCAAGACAACAGTGGCTTACTGCAATTGATCAGGAGCAAGCGGATCAGCCATGCAATGCCAAATATATATTTACACACACTAAAATAATACATAAAATGAAGAAGAAAAACGCTACATGTGTGATTATCAGTTCTTTGAGGTTACTTATGGCAGTCATAAAGTGTAAACGAACACGTTTAGGTTCCTTCAACAATTTGGTTAGTGGTGCAAAGAAAGCACAAATTCAATACTTTATAAATATGTAGTATGATATGCAGCTGTTGGAGGGTTTGATGCTGCCTGAAGGTGGTCAGTATAAAACTATGTAAAATACTCAGTTATCAAAGGTAAACAACATCGCTGCCGGGCAGCTGTGAATGTGCTGCTCACACGCGTATGCAGAAATTAATCAATCATCCATGTATCTGGTGCTGAATGTGTGGGCAAGGACGTGTGGGTGAGCATTCTACAGCCTTTCAAAGCCGATGGAACAAAGAAGGAAGATGGCGTAAAGCAGTAGGAGACACAGTCCTAGTCTGCGGTCCAACCTCCACCGGTTCAGATGGACACTCAGGACCTGCGATGGGACACAGATGTGAAATAATAAGTCTGGAAAGACAGTCACCACCATGCAGGAAAACCAATGGTGGTGCAGACTTTGAAAACCATTAATACAATTTAACAAAAAAAGTCAAATTATGCACCATTTCACCATCATGACAGGTCTCATCTTATTGCCTGGCATTCTGTTAGCTTATGTTTTAGAAGCTGTCCTGATGGTGGATGCAAATACCAGAAATGTCAGGAAATACCAGCACAAAGATGTTAGATAATCATATTCATTAGTCATGAATGTGTTGTAGTCTAAATGCCAAAGAATAAGAGTAGCATCTGTCGTCCTATTTAAACCAGAGTGTGTCAGGCACATAGAGCCATGGTATTGAGAAAGTGGATGCAAATGAAAGGACCTACGGTGAGTTAATGTTAGTGGCAACCTGTCAGACTGTGCAGCTTGAAACAGCCACCAAAGCTTCCTGAGGAGAAGCAATGAGGCAGCAAGGCGACAAAGTATTTTTATTTCTTTGTAACAACATCTGACAATGAGGTTATGTTATTTCACCGGTGTTTCTTTGATTGTTACGATTAAGCAAAATTAATGAACAATGAACCCAACTGATTTTCATGAACACGAGACACAAGCCAAGGAAGAAACCATCCCATTTTGGTGCAAATCTGAATCAAGTGGAAATTGCAAGAATTCTTCTAAACAATTGTTAACAGTGAGACAGAGTCAAAGTCAATGCTCACAATCAAAGGTGAGGATCAAGAGCAACCATCAGGAATCTGGGTCAAAGTTCAGCCACTGATCAAAGGTCAGAATCAAGACAAAAGATTAACAATCAAGTTCAAACTTCAGCATTTAGCATCAATGTTCTGTAATCAGGATCAAAGATCATTGCTCACAATCAAAGGTGAGGATCAGGATCAGAAGTAAGCTGTCAGTGTTAAAGATCAGTTGTTGTTTGTCTTTCAGCAGGATCAAAATTTAGTTATCAGGGTCAAAGTTCAGCAATTGGGATTAAAGTTCAAGATCAAAGATGAATAATTTCAAATTCAAATTTATTAATTTACGAGTTCTGTTAGAAAAGTATCCGACCTGTTTTTTTTTTTTCAAAAACCATATGGATTTGAATCACGTGTGATTGCATCAGCCAAGCTTGAACCTTCGTGCGCATGCGTGAGTTTTTTCACGCCTGTCGGTTGCGTCATTCGCCTGTGAGCAGGCTTAGTGTGAGCACTGGTCCACCCCTCTTGTCGTTTTTTTTATTGCGAATAAATGTCTGAACGATCTGGAGCTTTACTGCATCAATTTTATTCCAGAAACTGTGAGACCTCCAGGTGGACACCGTTCGGAAAATTAATATGGCTTCAGGGATGATTTTATGGGGATTACACAGATTAAGGAGTGATCCAGACGGTTTAAAGACTGCCCACAACCGCTGAGAGCGGGCCGCGCTCCGAGCGCCGATTGACAGGCTCAAACCCCGCTGAAACAACCAGATCATTTCCAACGTGAAGGCTTTGTTGATCCGGGACATCGTCTGACTTTCACAAAAAGGCAGAAGGCGTGGATATCAGCACTTTTTCGGCACATTCCACTGTTACAGGAGTTTTTTTCATGGAAAGAAAAGCAGAGGAACGCGCCATGGAGCCGGTCATTACGCAGCACAAAACCACCTCCGTGTTGGTCTCACAGGACGGCTTTCAGGTGGATTTCAGACGGCTGTCGGTTGCTTTTCAGTCGTGTGATTATCCGAGAAATTGAGCATGAGCTGGACATGCCCCAACATACCAGATCAAGACAGCGTCCAGTTTAGAAATGAACGGCACATTCCACCGTTACAGGAGTTTTTGTCATGGAAAGAGGAGCGGATTTCTGCGCGTTGTGGTGGAGCCGCATGGTGCAAAGCAACGCTGTGATGAAGCCTCACAGGACATGTTGGGGCATATCCAGCTCATACTCAATTCCTCGGATAATCACACGACTGAAAAGCAACCGACAGCCATCTGAAATCCACCTTAAAGCTGTCCTGTGAGACCAACACGTAATGAACGGCTCCGTGGCGCATCCCTCCGCTTTTCTTCCCATGAAAAAAACTCCTGTAACAGTGGAATGTGCCGAAAAAGTGCTGATATCCACACCTTCTGCCTTTTTGTGAAAGTCAGACGACGTCCCGGATCAACAAAGCCTTCACGTTGGAAATGTTCTGGTTGTTTCAGCAGGGTTTGAGCCTGTCGATCGGCGCTCGGAGTGCGGCGCGCTCTCAGCAGTTGTGGGCGGTCTTTAAACCGTCTGGATCACTCCTTAATCTGTGTAATCCCCATAAAATCGTCCCTAAAAGCCATATTAATTTTCCAAACGGTGTCCACCTGGAGGTCTCTCACAGTTTCTGGAAAAAATTGATGCAGCAAAGCTCCAAATCGTTCAGACATTTATTCGCAATAAAAAACGACGAGAGGGATGGACCAGTGCTCACACAAAGCCTGCTCACAGGCGAATGACGCAACCGACAGGCGTGAAAAAACTCACGCATGCGCACGAAGGTTCAAGCTTGGCTGATGCAATCACACGTGATTCAAATCCATATGGTTTTTGATAAAAATAAAAAGGTACGATAGTTTTCTAATAGACCTCGTATATAGCGCCAATTCACAACAAACTCATCTCAAGGCGCTTCACACAACATAAAACAACAACAAAAAAACTGAATTAAAAATTTAAAACAGAATAAAAAGATGACCATAAAAGAATACAAGAATAAATCAAATCAAATCAATTTTATTTATATAGCACCAAATCACAACAAACAGTTGCCCCAAGGCGCTTTATATTGTAAGGCAAAGCCATACAATAATTACGGAAAAACCCCAACGGTCAAAACGGCCCACTGTGAGCAAGCACTTGGCGACAGTGGGAAGGAAAAACTCCCTTTTAATAGGAAGAAACCTCCAGCAGAACCAGGCTCAGGGAGGGGCAGTCTTCTGCTGGGACTGGTTGGGGCTGAGGGAGAGAATCAGGAAAAAGACATGCTGTGGAGGGGAGCAGAGATCAATCACCAATGATTAAATGCAGAGTGGTGCATACAGAGTAAAAAGAGAAAGAAACACTCAGTGCATCATGGGAACCCCCCAGCAGTCTAAGTCTATAGCAGCATAAGGGATGGTTCAGGGTCACCTGATCCAGCCCTAACTATAAGCTTTAGCAAAAAGGAAAGTTTTAAGCCTAATCTTAAAAGTAGAGAGGGTGTCTGTCTCCCTGATCCGAATTGGGAGCTGGTTCCACAGGAGAGGAGCCTGAAAGCTGAAGGCTCTGCCTCCCATTCTACTCTTACAAATCCTAGGAACTACAAGTAAGCCTGCAGTCTGAGAGCGAAGTGCTCTATTGGGCTGATATGGTACTATGAGGTCCCTAAGATAAGATGGGACCTGATTATTCAAAACCTTATAAGTAAGAAGAAGAATTTTAAATTCTATTCCAGAATTAACAGGAAGCCAATGAAGAGGCCAATATGGGTGAGATATGCTCTCTCCTTCTAGTCCCTGTCAGTACTCTAGCTGCAACATTTTGAATTAACTGAAGGCTTTTCAGGGAACTTTTGGACAACCTGATAATAATGAATTATAATAGTCCAGCCTAGAGAAAATAAATGCATGAATTAGTTTTTCAGCATCACTCTGAGACAAGACCTTTCTAATTTTAGAGATATTGCGCAAATGCAAAAAAGCAGTCCTACATATTTGTTTAATATGCACATTGAATGACATATCCTGATCAAAAATGACTCCAAGATTTCTCACAGTATTACTAGAGGTCAGGGTAATGCCATCCAGAGTAAGGATCTGGTTAGACACCATATTTTCTAAGATTTGTGGGGCCAAGTACAATAACTTCAGTTTTATCTGAATTTAAAAGCAGGAAATTAGAGGTCATCCATGTCTTTATGTCTCTAAGACAATCCTGCAGTTTAGCTAATTGGTGTGTGTGTCCTCTGGCTTCATGGATAGATAAAGCTGGGTATCATCTGCGTAACAGTGAAAATTTAAGCAATGCTTTCTAATAATACTGCCTAAGGGAAGCATGTATAAAGTGAATAAAATTGGTCCTAGCACAGAACCTATATATATATATACACACACGAGGTCTGTGAGAAAAGTATCGACCTTATTATTTTTTTCAGGGACGATTTTATGGGGATTAAACAGATTACGGAGTGTTACTGCCGCTTTAAGGACGGCCCACAACTGCTGAGAGCATGGCGCGCTCCGAGCGCCGATCGACATGCTCAGATCCCGCTGAAACAACCAGATCATTTCCAACGTGAAGGCTTTGTTGATCCGGGAGGTCGTCTGACTTTCACAAAAAGGCAGGAGACGTGGACATCAGCACTTTTTTCCGGCACATCCACTGTTACAGGAGTTTTTTTCATGGAAAAAGAAGCGGATGAATGCGCCACCGTGCTGCTCATGGCGTGGGACAAAACCACCTCAGTGTTGGTCTCACAGGACGGCTTTGAGATGGCTTTCAGATGGATTCCGGTTGCTTTCCAGTCGTGTGATTATCCGATTGTGATTGTGCATGAGCTGGACATGCCCCAACATGTCCGTGAGGCTTCATCACGGCGTTGCTTTGCGCCATGCGGCTCCACCGCGATGCGCGGAACTCCTCCGCACGTCTGTCTTAATGTACCGAAAAAGTGCTGATGTCCACGTCTTTTCACAATTCTGTGCTAGTCAGATGACAATACCGCATCAAGGACAGCGTCCAGTTTAGAAATGAATGCACATTCCACTGTTACAGGAGTTTTTGTCATGGTGGAGCCGCATGGTGCAAAGCAACGCCACGTCTCCTGCCTTTCTCTCTCCTGTTTCAGCGGGGTCTGAGCATGTCGATCGGCGCTGGGAGCGCACCGCGCTCTCAGCAGTTGTGGGCCGTCCTAAAGCGGCAAGTAACACTCCGTAATCTGTTTAATCCCCATAAAATCGTCCCTGAAAGCCACATTTAATTTTTGAACGGTGTCCACCTGGAGGTCTCTGACAGTTTCTGGAAAAAAAAATTGATACAGCAAAGCTCCAAATCGTTCAGACATTTATTCGCAATAAAAAAACGACAAGAGGGGTGGACCAGTGCTCACACAAAGCTGCTCACAGGCGAATGACGCAACCGACAGGCGTGAAAAAAACTCATGCATGCGCACGAAGGTTCAAGCTTGGCTGACGCAATCACACGTGATTCAAATCCATATGGTTTTTGAAAAAAAATAATAAGGTCGGATACTTTTCTCACAGACCTCGTATATATATATATATATATATATATATATATATATATATATATATATATATATAGATGTTTTTTTTATACCATGGTCAGTGAGAATTCCATGTCTAACTGGCGTGCATTATTTTCGTGTATACGCACGCGTAGTTCGGCAAGTTAAATCACTGTAATAATCACTCCGCTCTGGTCGTCACCATAGCAATGCACCAAACAGTTGGCACAGATCAGCTGTGTTTTGACAAGTGAATGACAGAAATGCGATAAAACATGGATTTTCAAGTGAATTTTAATATTGTTGGCCAAAATAAAACGTTAGAGGAATGGAAAGAGGAGAGCAAACGAGAAGAACAGCAAAAGCAACGGCGTAAAGATTTAACATCGGATGAACTGGACAAGATTGAAGACAGGAAAGAAGGAGAGAACAGTTCTATCCTTGCGGGCGGCCGAGCGCTCCGCATCAAAACAGCGAGCGTAGTTTCTGGACCTGTTTGACAGAGTTTGTCACAGTGTGACACAGCAGAGAGAGAGGGGAGAGGCAGTGTTGAGCGGCCCGCTGTGGCGCGAGCCCACAGACTTGGTAAGTGCTCAGAGACAAAACATAAATAGTGCCAATACTCGCACATTTTTATCAAGTTCTGTTAACTTAAATAAATATTGTGTGTTAGCTCACTGTGTGGGACCGTGGTATAAGCAGATTAAACAACTCGAAACCGTGTATTACACGATTTTAATCCGTTTCGCGTCATGGTGTTTCAGACTCCGTGGTCGTGGCATTAAAACAGTGTAATGCACGGCTTCTCGTTGTTTAATCCTTACATATATATATATATATATATATATAAAATTAAGTGAAAGCCTACATAAAGTGAGATTTGTTTGCTGCCAGACCACTCAGAGAAGGGTAGGCTGAATGAAAACTGGAAGATTCTGCAGTGTGGCTTAAACCAGAAACCATGTTCTGTGTTACAAGAGGTATTTCAGCAAATTTGTCTATAAACCTCCGCCATTTATATTGGGAGGGTGTGTGTGTGGGGGGGTGCTTCCTTCATTTTAGTTTGGTTAACATCTGTGTTTTGAAATAAACAAAAACAACAGTGCTCTGACAGCACAATATCCCCCGCTGGCGAATGCTGCTTTGGTATAAGTGCTTGCTACATTCTGATACCATTTAAAGGTATGTGATAGTTGATTACATGAAACTGACGGAGTCTAGATTTATTAATCAAGGGCCATAACACTGGTAAAATGGGCCCAAATATGATAATATGCGTATTGCCAACCTATAACAAGGACTTGTACCAAGTTTGACGAAATTCCTCATAAAAACTGTGAGAGGAGTTGATTTCAGAACGCCTATATCCTTTTTGGGACAGACAGACAGATGGACAGAAATCGCCATGACATAATCCCCTTTTGGGCGTTTGGGCGATAGAAACCCCAGCAATGTCCACCCCCTTCTGAAAAAAAAGCATAAAACCTATAGTTTTTAAAGAACTTTTTTTGAACAAACCATCCAAATTGTGGCTACTAGAATAAAATGACTTGCATTTAAGGTTGAAATGAACCGAATCAAAACCACAAATGTTTTGTATGTCCAATTTGGACCATAATATCAAATGCTATGAGAGATGTACTTAGCGGCATTCCTCTTGCATCGGACTCCTACACCCCTCCATGGACCCCTGCCTTCTCCAAAATGATATGATTATTGTCTACTCAGACTAAAATTCTTACCGAGACCCGTAGCTTCAATTTGTGACCAAAAAGTTAACTTTTGCATCAACCTGAAATGAAACTGTAAATGATACCGCTCTTTGCACTGTGCTATAATCCCTGGGATGTTTTTGTGTGGAGGTTTAAGGGTTGAGGATAGAGGTGAACTCACGGTAAGTGTGACCGAGGCCAACAATAGGATCACTGAGTACACCAGGCCTTTACTGTTGATGGTCACCTATTGAAAACAAAACACAGCAACACATTTTTTAGAACTACACTAGTTTCCAATTCCACAACTTTTTACCTTGGAACAAATTTAAGGTCAAACTCTTGTTATAAGTGGCTTTTCATAAGCAAAAATACAATACAAAATATAGATCAAAAGGACTTTTAATATTAATATCAAATATCTGCTAAATCCGCAATACAGATCAGATGCAGATCAAACTTAGTCTATTCATTGAGAGTGTCAGTTTGCACCTCACTGTAAAAATATATAAATAATAAATACAAAACAAAGACTGTGTTTAATGAAAAACAAGTGGCATTAAAGAAAGTAATACATTAAATGCAAATGTTCAGTTATGCAGCAATGATGGGCACAGCTAACTTAAAAGTTATCTTTTTTAACGCTAAACCTGCCTAAAACTTATCCGAAGCTACAGACAACCGATAACTTTCAAATTTGCCTCAAATACGCTCTCAGCTACCAACAAGCTGATTTTGAGTTTAAACACCACCAAAGCTTCTAATAGAACCAATGGCAATCACAACCCAAACAGCCAATGAGCCAGTGCTTGTCTTTGTGCACTCTGCCCCCTGCTGCAGGAAAGCATACAGGATACAGTGACAGCGATGAGGCAGACGTCTTGAAATGGAAAGCAGTTTGAATTATGGTTTTGCTTTATAAATAAAATTCTTCCGGAAAGAATAACTACGTTAATGTAAACTCTTAAAATGTACAAAGTGATATATAAGACATATCTGTTAATTTTAAAATAATGCACTAATTCTGAAGATTTGAACATGAACACACAGATACCCAAAGGGATTATGGGTAAATTAAGCCTCCGCTCATACCAATTGGTTGATTCATTCAACACAAGTGAATCAATGTAACATGTGTTGGTGTTACAAATAAATGTGCTTTTGTAAAATATGTTATTTTTTTCCATTTGTATAAAAAAAAAAGACATTTCAAGATCCCTAGACAGCGCCTAAGTGTACGCGTGATGACATCACAACTCTATCCAGTTAGGGAGACAAGGTTTCTTTCAATAACAAGAACTGTCAAAAAAACTTTCTCGTGTGTGGCTGGAATTGTTGTGACGATAGGAATCGCCGTTTGAATGCTTGAAAACGATGTCATGTCACACAAAGAAATCAAATAATAGTGAAAACATTCGGTGCGGTGTCGTAAAGCATCAATCAGTCACTCCGTGAGGCGTCATAACATCCGATCAGTTAGCTGCTTGGTGTGTTGTGTTATAACGGATCAATCAGTTGCTCCGTGAGGCGGTCATAACATCAAGCTGGTTCACATGCAAGAAATTAGGCGATAGCCAGACAAGCAAATACATCCGGGCCGGATGTAGTCCAACATCTGGTACCAATCCTGAAAACAGATCCGGTCCAGACAGTTTTTGCACCCTGGCCCAGATCCGGCACGGCTCCGCTTTACAGTTCTGGAACAGATCCGGACCAGATCTGAACTGGATCTGCAAAAGACCAACCGTTTACAGACCATATCTGGCACGGATCTGGGGCAGATGTGGACCGCATCACAGCACCGTGGCAGGAACAAGTTTTACAGGGGTAAGTTAAGTGGATCCGAGGAAATTGATTTATATCTATAACACACAGATCACTGTCCCTGGACTTATAAAACTTGATTGTCGTAAAGAAACAAACCGCTTTGCAATAAGCATTTAAAAAAGCCTCAGTGACGATCACGATTAAAGAGTACAGAGTTTACAACCGCTAATGGATAGTTTCTACCGAGTGCAGATAAAATTGCTTATCGTTATGCCCCATGTTCCTGCCACGGTGCTGTGATGCGGACCACATCTGTCCCAGATCGGTGCCAGATATGGTCTGTAAACGGTTTGGTGTTTTGCGGATCCAGTTCAGATCTGGTCCGGATCTGTTCCAGAACTGTAAAGCAGAGCCGTGCTGGATCGGGCCAGGGTGCAAAACTGTCTGGACCGGATCTGTTTTCAGGATTGGTACCAGATGTTGGACTACATCCGGCCCGGATCTATTTGCTGTCTGGGTATCGGACCCGATCTTCCCCTTTTGGCAATCTTAGGACTCCCCGACAATCGTGATGACGCTAAATATAATCCTGTCAGATATTCATGCCGTGTGTGGTGTGTTAAGGACGCGAGGAGCTAAATGTGACATGCAGCCAATCAGAAAGCGAGGTGTCTGACCTGGGAATGTTCGTGTGTGAAATCTGTTTGTGTGTGTTGTTTTTACCATGTGGCTGACACCACAAACTGTACAACTAAACCTGTCAGATCTTATGATTTTTTTTTTTCTCCACGTGTGTGGACTCTCAGGTTTTGGAAACCTCCAGATAATTTTAAAATCATGCAGTCGACAACACTGTGATGTAACCGGTCGCCAGTAGGTGACAGTGTTCTATGCATTTTGACGCCAGTTATATACCATGGCCTGAATCACAATTTAACAGACTTTTCGGCTTTTGGATAAGCAACCTGGGCTTCTTGTGGCATTTTGACATAAAACAAACAATAACAACGTCTATAAAAATTTAAATTAATTAGTTTGGTTAATGTTGTGTGGGCCGCCAGAAGAGGAGGTACTGCTGGCCCACCACACAGAGGGCGCCCTGCCTGAAGTGCGGGCTTCAGGCACGAGAGGGCGCTGCCGCCACGGACACAACTGGGAGTGACAGCTGTCACACATCAACTCATGACAGCTGTCACCCATCTTCATTTCATCACTCCATAAAAGCCGGATGTCATCTCCACCTCGCTGCCGAGATATCATCTACCTGTGAAGGTAATTCCTCTGCTAAACTGAAAACACTGACTAATAGTCTGAACTTCTTTGCAGCCGTTTTCCTGTAAGTGTTTCCTTATCTGTGGGATTGGCGTTTGGTGTGATCAGCGATGGCTTCGCTTCACACCCCCAACCAGATAAGTGGTTAGACAGGAGCTGCACGTGTGTGTGAGATTAGAGGTGGAGGTGACTTTCCACCTTCTGACTGTTTTGTTACTGGGTGTGCACACACCCACATCTCACTGTTTGTGCTCCTCGCCAGCAGTACCAGATCGACAGTCGGGGACGGTGATCACCTGGGAATTCGGACTTGGCGGCTCCAGTATTCTCCGGGTTCTGTGGCGGTGGAATCGTGTGGTTCCGGCTCTTCTCAGGACAGACGTCTTCTATCCTCGAGCCTGCCCAAACGTCACCTTGGTGTATTGACTGCTGTCAGATTCTGTGATTGTCTGTATCATCGTTGTGCACATTCACAACATTAAATTGTTACCTTTTGGCTCATCTATTGACTGTTCATTTGCGCCCCCTGTTGTGGGTCCGTGTCACTACACTTTCCCCAACAGTTAAAATTTTAACCATAAGTTAAAACTGTATGCCTCTGGATGACTTGGGTGATATTGCCAGCGTATTAGTATGGGCTCAAAAGAAATTAGTCTTTTTTTCTTTTCTATGACCAGTTTTCCTTTGCCTGCAGGGGATAGAGCAGTTTCTTCTAGAACTGTGCATCTACTACAATAAAGCTACATCTGCAAAAATGTTAACGGACGAAAATTTATCGGTCCAAAACTTATTGGAAGATAATTGGTCCGATGATGGTTTTCAAAGTCATCTGAAAAGCTAATCCGATAATGAAACATTATCTTTGATAATTAGTGGTTAGCGGATTAGTAGAACTGTGCCCACCACTGTTATGCAGTTATGTGTGTAAAGGATGCATGACATTACCACTGATCCGTAGCTGACTATGAGAGTTCTCAAGGCCCAGGGAAAGCCCAGCCCGAGGAGAACATCAAAGATATTACTGCCAATAGAGTTGGACACGGCCATGTCCCCCATTCCTGGAACAAACAATACATCCAGCACACACACACACACACACACACACACACACACACACACACAACACACACACACACACCACACCCACACACAACACAACACACACACACACACACACACACACACACACACACAGAAAAACAGTGGAGTTCACGTGTCAACACCAGCGTTACAGGTCTGTTCGATGGTCTCCTACATGTTTTAATGGCTTACTTGTTTTGCGTAATCCACTACAAATAAACGTACCAGATGTACAAGTTTTGTAAATCCTTTCCTTTAAGTAAAGAATTCATCTTTGTGCATGCTTATACAAGCAAGGTTTTAATTATTTTATTCATTTATTTATTTTTTGACACCTTGGAAACTAAAGCAAGGACAAAGGCCAGGACAGGCTGTGAAGTACAAAACAACATGCTCTAAAATACATCCCTTAATATGCAGGAAAGTGACTCTACAGAATGTTTCCATGGATTCATTCACATCAATATAATAAAAGGCATGTGGCCACTATGTGTTTGTATATTCAGAGCATCAATTAAAATCCAGAAAGAGCTTTCTTTTGTCCTTTGGCATACTTAGGTATTTTTTCATGAGGATTCAAGTCGTGAAAAACAGCAAGGTGATCAGATCAATATTTTTTGAGAAATCAGTAATTTTTTTAAAACAACAACCCTTCTATGGATATTACATCGCTACGATGGCACGTACGCACTAATTGGCTGATTTCCGGTCTGATATTTTACCATATCAGACCGTTACCATGACAATCGGACCGGATCACATATCAGATTTACGACTTTGACATTTTCCCTCGTTGAATTGGAGGAATTAACAGCAAACAAGCTTGAAGTGGGCATGCAAAATGAAGACCAACAAGATGAAAACACAGTTCCTAACCTCGCGCACCTCGGTCTGATATTTTCCCATACAGACCCTTGCGCTCAGTTAATAACCCGTTAGTATTTCAAAATAAAAGCCTGTGAGGTTTGCTGCAGACCTGACAGAATTCGTCAGTCTGTCCATCCTCTAACATCCCAGACAGCAGATTCAAATCTCGACATTTTCTGTTTGCATGTGACCCTAAACCCCAGAATTAACATGTTCACACTCCGGACAAAACCGCAGCAGAATTGTGTCTCAACAGTGTCTCACACAGGCCAAAAAAATAAATAAATTTGATCTAACATGAACACTGTCACAGTGCAAATATAAAAAAAACTTCACTTATTCATAATTTCTTTACATGGAATATTGTACTAGTTAAGCAGCCGATGACAAAAATTCATTTTAGAAATTGAACACAACTGAAAACCGATTAAACCATCCAATAAATTCCGATGGCTGATTAGTGTTCAATCCAGGTTAAGGCGCATGGCGGTGTTTGAGGAATCATTTCTCTGTTGAATTTGTATTTATATTCTTTTAAACATAACATTTGGCAGCGGTGCTGTAATTAAATACAGCTACTGAGGATTGTTTTTCACCGGCGCGGCTCCATCTGAAGCCCGAGGCGCCAGCGCACATCCACCGGCGCGGCTCCATCTGAAGCCGAGGCGCCAGCGCACATCCACCGGCGCGGCTCCATCTGAAGCCAGACGCGTCAGCGCAGTTCCACCGGCGCGGCTTTAACGAGGCCCGAGGCGTCAGCGCACATCCACCGGCGCGGCTCCACCTGAAGCCCGAGGCGTCAGCGCAGTTCCACCGGCGCGGCTTTACCGAGGCCCGAGGTGCCAGCGCGGAGTTATCTGACCATGGGTCCGAAGAAGGCACTGACGGCGGAGGAGGGAGACGATATCAAAAAAGTCCCTGGAATTTTTGTCTGAGGAAATCTCTGTGGTTAAAATGCAGCAGAAATCCATTATGGAGCTGGTGGAAGAAGTGAAGGCTCTCCGGATCCAGAATGCCGAGAAAGACCGGCGTCTGGTGTACCTGGAGAACCGTGTTGCGGAGTTGGAAACAGTACACAAGGATGAAACGACGTTATTATTACAGGAATTCATATTAAACCTCGATCCTACGCACGGGCGGTGTCAGAAGACAGTGGAGGGGAGGCCAGTGAGCAGGAGGCCAGCTCAGTGGAACAACAGGTGGCTGACTTCCTGCAATCTAAAGGTATTCAAATGGACTGTAATAACATTGAAGCGTGCCACCCCCTGCCCAGGAGAGAGGATGGAGACAAGCGAGCAGTTATGAGGTTTGTCAACAGAAACATAAAATGGCATTGTTAAAACAGGGACGGAAATTCAAACAAACCAAACGTATTCATCAATGAACATCTGACCAAAAGAAACGCAGACATCGCCAGGAAAGCTCGTTTCTTAAAAAAGAAGGGAAAAATTCAACAGACATCGACATCCAACTGCATAACATTTATCAAATTGAATGGAACACCAGAACAAGCGAAGGTTATGGTAATCAGGAACATCGAGGATCTGGACAAATACGACCAATAAGGTATGAGGACACAAACACATCACAACACCATGACACAGACCAGAGGAACCTATTCATCTACTACATCATCTACATCTGGAGACAAGAAGGATATAACTCAAAGGATTGCTGATCATGGAAAAGTAGAACTGAGACCATTTAAATACACAGACCACAATGTACTGGACTTGGAGCACGATATAGACCCGGACAATAATTTCTTCTCAAATATCAATGACAGTTGTTGCTATTATACAGATGAAAAGTTTAATCGGATCATTAAAACGGATAACAAATTATCAATAATCCATTTCAACAGCAGAAGTCTATATGCAAACTTTAACAACATTAAAGAATATTTAAGTCAATTTAAAAAAATATTTTACATAATTGCTATATCAGAAACATGGATCAATGAAGATAAAGGAATGGATTTTGAACTGGATGGATATGAATTTAATTGTGTAAACAGAAAGAATAAGAGTGGAGGAGGAGTGGCTGTGTATGTGGATAAGAACATGGATTATAAAATAGTAGACAATATGACAACTGTGATTGATAACTTATTAGAATGTATAACTATTGAAATATGTGAAGAAAAGAGCAAAAATGTATTAGTCAGCTGTATATATAGAGAACCAGGATCTAGTATTGAAACATTCACTGACTGTATGGGAAAAATGTTCTCAAAAACTAATCAAAAAACTGTGTTCATTTGTGGTGACTTAAATATTGATCTGCTCAATCCAAATAAACATAAAATAACAGATGAATTTATCAGTATAATGTACAGTATGAGTTTATATCCAAAAATCACCAGGCCAAGCAGAATTACATCCCATAGTGCCACCTTAATTGATAATATATTCAGCAATGATATTGAGAATAACACTGTGAGTGGATTATTAATCAATGACATTAGTGATCATCTACCAGTTTTCATCGTTTATAATAGAAAAAATCGGCGGAATCAGCCAGAGGAGAAAATAAAATACAGGCGAGTGCGGACAGAGGAAAACATGAACACACTAAAGAAGGATTTACAGGAGCAAAACTGGGAAAAGGTATACAGTGAAAGTGATGTTGATAGTGCATATGAAACTTTTTTACAAATATTTACATCATTATATGATAAAAAATTGTCCAATTAAACAAGACTACAGAAAACAAAAAATCCAAGATCGACCATGGATGACGAAAGGGTTACGAAATGCATGTAATAAGAAAAATACACTGTATAGAGAATTCATAAAACTAAAGACTAAAGAGGCAGAAAATAGATATAAGAAATACAAAAATAGATTAACTAATATTATACGGGTATGTAGGAAGGAATATTATAGTAACATATTATATAATAACAAAACAATATTAAAGGAATATGGGATATATTAAATAGCATTATCAAAAATGGTAATAAAAAACAGAGTTACCCTCAGTATTTCATTGATAATAATGTCAAGAAGGAAAATAAGGATGAGGTAGTCAACGGTTTTAATATTTTTTTTGTAAATATTGGACCAAGCTTGGCAGAAAAAATTCCCATTCCCAACCTGAGGATTGGGATAATAATCTCATAGAAAGAAATCCCTGTTCAATGTTCCTCACAGCAGTGGATGGAAAAGAAATTATAGACATTGTGAATAATTGTAAATATAAAACATCTACCGATTTAAATGAAATTGATATGGTGGTGGTAAAACAGGTCATTGAATGGATTGTAGAACCATTAACATACATCTGTAACTTATCATTTCAAACCGGTAAATTTCCCAATCAAATGAAAATAGCTAAGGTTGTGCCGCTGTATAAGACTGGGGATAGACACCACTTCACAAATTATAGACCTGTTTCTTTGCTTCCACAATTTTCCAAATTATTAGAAAAGTTATTCAATAATAGATTAGACAAATTCATAAATAAACATAAATTACTTACTGATAGTCAATATGGATTCAGAGCACATAGTTCAACATCACTTGCATTAATAGAATCAGTTGAGGAGATTACAAACGCCATAGACCACAAATTACATTCAGTTGGAATATTTATAGACCTTAAAAAGGCTTTTGATACAATCAATCATGACATATTAATCAGTAAACTTGAACAGTATGGGATTAGGGGTTGGTGTTGCACTGGGTGAGAAGCTACTTAAGTAACAGAAAACAGTTTGTGAAGTTGGGGGAATATACATCATCATGCTTGGACAATGCTTGTGGCGTCCCACAGGGGTCAGTATTGGGTCCAAAACTGTTTCTAATTTATATAAATGATATTGTCAATGTTTCCAAAATATTACAATTAGTATTATTTGCAGATGACACAAGCATTTTTTGTTCAGGGGGGGATTTGCAGGAGTTACTGAGGAGGATCAGTATAGAAATGGGAAAATTGAAAATATGGTTTGACCAGAACAAATTATCATTAAACTTAAGTAAACAAAATACATGTTATTTGGCTATTGTAATACAGACATACAGGTTCAGTTACAAGTCGAGGGGTAGATATTGAAAGGGTACATGAAAATAAGTTTCTGGGGGTGATAATAGATGATAAGATAAACTGGAAGATTCATAAAACCATATACAAAGTAACTGTCAAGAAGCATTTCAGTTCTAAACAAAGCGAAACATATTCTGGACCACAACTCACTCCGCATTCTTTACTGCTCACTGGTTTTACCATATTACAGTACTGTGCAGAGGTATGGGGTAATACTTATAAAGGTACAACACAATCACTATCAGTAATGCAGAAAAGAGCTATAAGAATTATTCATAATACTGGCTATAGAGATCATACAAATCCACTATTTTTACAATCCAAATTCTTAAATTCACAGACTTGGTTCATTTTCAAACAGTACAAATCGTGTATAAAGCAATAAACAATTTATTTCCAGCAAATATTAAAAATATGTTTTTTTAACAGATCAGGGGATTGCACTTTGAGGGGGAAATTTAATTTAAAGCATCAGTGGGCACAAACAACATTAAAGGTTTCTGTATTTCTGTCTGTGGGGTGAGGATTGGAACAGATTAGGAGTGGGGCTCAAGCAATGTCCAAGCATGAACCAGTTCAAACAGCGGTACAAAAATATGTTTTTTTTCTAGGTATAGGGAGGAGGAAGGGTAATGAGGGTTAGGGTGTTTTTGTTTTTGCTTCGGCTTGTAAATATATAGTATTTTGTATGTAAGTAGGTATGTGTAGGTGTATATTTATGTTTGTGTATATATGTGTGTATAGTGTATATATATATATATATATATATATATATATATATATATATATATATATGTGTATGTATATATATGTATATGTGTGTGTATATATGTATATATATATATATATATATATATATATATATATATATATATATATATATATATATATCTATATATATATATATATATATATATCTATATATATTGATATCGGTTTAGGTGTGTAGGAATCTATGTGTATATGTGGCAAAGGGTATTACTGGTTGTGGGGAAGAAAGGGGTAGGGATAAATAAGCTGATGCTTCACCCTACCCCTTTTCGGACATGTTGGGTACACAGTAGGAACTTTTTTGTTGTTGTCTTTACTGATCTATCTTGTATTTGTTGTTGTATCAAATGTTCGAAATAAACAGTTTTCATTTTCATTTTTTTCATTTTCAATAAAGACTTTTATAAAAGCCAAGACATTTTTCTGTCAATACTTTAAAAATGTAGCGTAACTGCAGATTTTTCCCAAAAGTCAGCTGTCCTATATAGTATATAGTACAAATGACCACATCTTGAACGTGTGGTTCCCCACGGGTCAACGTCCTAGTTTTCTTTTTATTGCTTATCAAATCAAACTGGCTGACATAAATCACAGATAAATGTTTAAATAAATGTAAAAAAGAGCACAGGTTCCACTACTTGTCTCATCTTTGAATGTGTAATACTGCAGTACCAGCACCCGATGGCGTGCGCACGATGCTTACCCTCTTCTTGATTGTGCACTTGGCAGATATCATATTTCCATGAGAGAACACTGTATTTCATGGAGTGGGCAGGTATGTAAACATACTGTTAAAGTAATTTTGCACCTTCAAAATGTGAAAACATGCACATTAAGGTGAGCATCTTTTATGACTTACAAATACACACAGAGATGTGGTACCTTGGCGGGCAACAATAAGGCTGGCCATGCAGTCAGGAACACTGGTGCCCGCTGCCAGGAAGGTGATTCCCATGATGACTTCAGGGATTCCAAGCGTGTAGCTGATGATGGTCACCTGAACAGAGGGATGAGGTTATTTATGTTTGTGTGTGTGTGTGTGTGTGTGTGTGTGTGTGTGTGTGTGTGTGTGTGTGTGTGTGTGTGTGGGTGTGTGTGTGTGAAACCTACCATCCAGACCATGAGGTAGGAGAACAGGGCTATCCACAGCGTGGAGGAGAGGAAGGTGAGCAGGTACCAGCGCTCCCACTTTGGCAGGTTACAGTTGGGCACAGTGCAGTGAAGCAGGACGCTCACCGGCCACGACAGCAGCCACTTCAGACGGCTACACCAACCATCTGACCAAAAAACAATTACAAATTACATTACTGATCATTTTTTACAATCAGCCAATTAATCATCCTATGTACAATGGAGATTCCCAAAGTATAGGAATATAGTGCAGGTGGGCTGTTACAGGACCTGATAAATAAGGCTTTAATTTTCAAGTACGCAAAAACATTTATAAATGGCTGAGTAGAGTAGTAGAGTAGAATAGAGTAACTTTAATGATCCCCAGGGGAAAATTAAGGTGTCAAGTAGTTTACACAAATACACATAATGCCCACATGGACATTTCAAGACACATATACACAACAAGCATTAACACAGGTCAAGGGGAGGAAAATTAATGGTGTGTGTACCACATTATTCTCTAAGACAAACAGATGTTCTGGGAAGAACAAGCAACCAAGCTGGAGTTTGCTGCCCAGCATAATGATCAAAGTCAGATACACGGCCTCCTCTGCTGGGCAAAGCCCGGCCCATGACAGGACAACATTCTTATAAAAGATAGCTCTGGCAACATTCTATCTACAGAAGCAACGGAGGTGTTCCGCCTTGTGTGGCGGGATGCTATTTTAGATTATAAGCATGCACTACTGGCCACGAAGTGGACCTATTACTCTGATTTGATCAGTAAAAACAAACATAACTCAAAGTTTTTGTTTGACACGGTCACATTTCTTATTCACGGGCAGCCACCTGTTAGTCGTCCTCCCTTTTCAGCACAGGATTTCTTGGATTATTTTGAGAAGAAAATAGAAGATATTAGGCTGAGCATATCTCAGCACGCCTCGGCCCAGCCATTAAAACCTGCTATGGAGGTGGGCGCTACCATTGAGGTGTTACCTAGATTGACAAAATTTAATAGTATTTCATTGGGCGTGCTGACGAAACTTGTGGCGTCTACAAAAAGCACAACCTGTTTGTTTGATCCCATACCAACAAAATTGTTTAAGGACCTGTGGCCCACTCTTGGGCCGACTGTGCTGGAAATTATTAATCTGTCATTAACCTCTGGAACTGTTCCAAAATGTTTTAAATCAGCACTGATTAAACCATCACTTAAGAAATCTAATCTTGACCCTAGTGTATTGAAAAATTACAGGCCGATATCAAATCTATCATTCTGTTCCAAAATTTTAGAAAAGGTGGTTTCACGGCAGCTCATAGACCACCTCACTGAGAATGATCTTTTTGGGCCGCTGCAGTCTGCTTTTAGGAAATATAACTCCACAGAGACAGTTCTCACTAAAGTTGTGAATGATCTTCTACGAGCAATGGACTCAGACACCACTACGGTTTTGGTGTTGTTAGATCTCAGTGCTGCATTTGATACCGTGGATCATCATATTTTGCTTGATAGGTTGGAGAATTTTTTGGGGATTACTGGAGGTGCCCTTGCCTGGTTGACGTCATATCTGTCCAGTCGTTCTCAATGTGTCTTGTATAATGGCACTACCTCTGACCTTGCTGACATGAGATTTGGGGTTCCACAGGGATCTGTTTTAGGCCCCTTGCTTTTCTCCCTGTATGTGGCACCCCTTGGGCATATACTGCGGAGTTTTGGGATTGCCTTTCATTGTTATGCTGATGATACTCAGTTGTACATGCCGATAACTGCGGGAAATCTCACTCCCATAAAATCCCTGGAGGACTGTCTTCTATCAGTGAGAAGTTGGATGTCTAGTAACTTCCTACTTTTAAACTTTGATAAGACTGAAATGATGGTTCTTGGTCCAGCGAGACATTGGCATCAGTTTGACCAGCTGGCGCTCAGCCTGGGTTCCTGTGCCATACATCATACGGACAAAATGAGGAACCTTGGGGTAATTTTTGATCCCACGTTGTCTTTTGACCTCCACATCAGGGATGTTAATAGGACTGCTTTTTTCCATCTGAGAAATATAGCGAGAATCCACCCCATCCTTCCATGGCTGATGCTGAGACCCTGATTCATGCTTTTGTTTCTTCTAGACTAGATTATTGTAATGTTCTATTTTCAAGGTTACCACAGTCCAGCATTAGGGGTCTTCAGCTGGTTCAGAACGCTGCCACCAGACTTCTGACACGTAGCAGAAGGTCTGAACATATCACACCCATTTTGGCATGTTTGCACTGGCTCCCTGTCTCTGTGAGAGCAGATTTTAAGGTTTTGTTATTGACTTATGAGGTTATTCATGGACTGGCGCCATCTTATCTGGCTGATCTGGTGGAACTCTACGTGCCGGCCCGGGCTTTGCGGTCACAGGATGCGGGACCTCTCTGTGTTCCAGGGTGAAGAAGAAGTCAGCAGGTCAAAGAGCCTTTTCGTATCGTGCACCCACCCTGTGGAACAGTCTTCCTGCGACCGTGAGGCAGTCTGAGTCTGTGGACATTTTAAGTCAAGACTCAAAACCTATTTTTATTCTCTTTCTTATGGATAGTTTTTATTTTTATTTGTTTTAATCTTTTACTTCTGTTTTTATTTATGTATTTGATTTTTGTATTCATTTTTAATTATTTATTCAATTTATGTTGACTTGTTTTATGTAAGGTGCCTTGAGACGGCTTTTGCTGTGATTTGGCGCATTATAAGCTAATTAAATTAAATTAAACATTTCGGCCAACTCTTTGACCATCCCCCAGTTCCTGAAATCCCCCTGTCACTGATCAGCCCAGTACCACCAATGACCCAAATCCAGATTTCCCTATCACACTCGTTACCCCAGACAGGAGCAAAGCCGCACTGAGGAAGCTGAAAAACAGCAACGCTCCCGGTATCTGCATCATCACAGCTGTCACACTAAGGGCAAGAGGTGACCACATAGTCCAAAGGCTCAACAAAATCACAAACCATATCTGGATCCCCGAGAGGACCCAAAGAATAAAGATGGATCCTTACATTGACTTTGAGTTCTGTTTCATTGCAGACAGTATGAACCCAAGATATTTCATGAATATGCAGTAAGGTATATCTTCTATTATACATTCAAATTCTAAGGTAGAACTCTACAAGTGTATACTAAAATATATATATATATATATATATATATATATATATATATATATAAAAAAGAGTAGAGCCACTTAGGTGCCTGGTCTTGAGGACCAGGGATGGTAGGTTGAAGAGCTTTTTTATCCCATGGGAACTCTCCCTACCCACCTAAGCGGCTCATGTTTTTTTTCTCATCAGCTGAATTTCATTTCTTAATATACTTCCATTCATGCATTTCAGGCCCTCAACCCATTCCAAACAAACACACAAACAAACAAAAAAATTAGGACGCTAAACCATTTACCACTTTGTAGGGGAAGCCGGGGCACAGTGGATCAGAAATGTTGTTTTGTGGCAGCATAAACACATTATGCATAGGTTTAGGTCATTCTATTGTGGATTTAACACAGCAAGTTATTGTTTATAAGGCTGTATTATTTATGTCTCCCCAAGTGTAATTTACTGGTGTTTAAAAACAATTTTACATTTTTTGATTCACTGTGCCCCGGACACTAATTCAGGGGGCACAGTGAATTAGTGTACGGGGCACAGTGAATCAATTTAGAATATAATGACAAAATACATTATTATAAATATTTCTTCAAAATTATTAAATATATGCTGATGCATATACAAACTGTAATCCAGCAAACTAGCTATGTAATGTGTGAGTGTCTTACATAGTGATATAAGTCCTTTAGAACTATTATAAATACAACTGTCATAATTTCTGTTCAATTGTGAAAACAGTTGTTTATATACACAAATTATAGAAATAATTCATGGAAAAATAAATGTCTAAGCTTCAACAAGTAATATTTGACATCCACTTGATACTGGGGCTTAGTAAATCACTTTCTAGACTGAGTCACTGTGCCCCAGGTGCATGTGACACACGAGTCATGTTATCAAACAGCTGATAGTCTGGAGAAGACATAACACATGCTCATCAGTTGGACAGGGTAGTCTTCTAACTAATCATTTTTTGGGCCACCTTTCCTCTGTTGTGAGAAATAAATACAAAGACAATGACATTTACTTTTGATAGGAAAAAACTGACTTCACTTGCCAGTTAGTTTTATCCTTAATGTATCCAAAAACAAAACACTAATTTATAAGGGGGATGTCTTTATGCAAAAAATATGGCATTAACTGCTGCAAATATACGTATATGTAGTTTTGCAGATATAGCTACTGATTCACTGTGCCCCGTGATTCACCATTCCCCGGTTTCCATAATGTTGCCATTGCTTCTCACAACACTTTAAAAATATATTTCTGTGCTGAAGAAATCGAGAAATGAAGCATTTCAAGTGTTATTTTGTCTGTACTTCCTGCAAACACATCTTAAGATGTGTATCATTGTGGGGCTGTTGTTGATAAATTTTTTGTTTCAAAATTCTCTTTTGGGGACACATCAGGACTGAAGGCAATCCAGTCCAATACCTGTACCTTCTTGCAGATGATGGGTTAGCATTGTCTTGTTGAAAAATGCATGGACATCTCACGAAAAGATGTCTTGAAGGCGGCATATGTTGCTTTAAAACCTCAGTATAATTTTGTTGATTAATGCTGCCTTCACAGGAGTGTAAATGTCCTTTGCCAAGGGCAAAGGAAATTTACATGAGCCCATACTGTGACAGACTCTGTCTTTTGAACTTGCTACTGACAAAAGTCTGAATGGTCCTTTTAGTCTGGAGCACACATCATTCATTTCTTCATCTGAACACAATACATGTTTCCACTGTGTAGTGGTCCAACCCAAAGCCTCCGAGCCCAAAGAAGTCAACGCTACTTCTGGACAGTTACCATAAGTCTTCTTTTTAGTACAGTACAGTGGAATTAAGTTAAGTGGAATTTGTGAATGTAACTCCGTATTGTTGTGCTTGACAAAGATTTCCTCAAGTAATCTCTTGCCCATGTGGTTATATCAGCTATTGATGAATGACGGTTCTTGATGCAGAGCCATCTGAGGGATAGATCACTGGTGTTCAGCTTAGGCTTGCGTTCTTGTCTTTTATACACTGAAATTCCTCCAGATTCTTGAATTGTTCAATGATGTTATACGTACACTGTAGAGGAGAAATATTTAAGGTCTCTTCCAATCTTTCTGTGAAGAACATTGCTTTTTAAACATTTCAGTAATTTTCTCAAGCATTTGTTGACAAACTGGAGACCCTCTGTCCATCTTTGCTCCTCAAAGGCTGATCCTTTTTTAGGGATATTGCTTTTGAATGAAATCATATTTGCAAACACTTGTTGACATAAATTGTTTACAATCACAGCTGGCATCATTTGTACTTATATCAATGAATTTACTATTGAAAACCCCATTTAATGAATATTTTACATTATATCTTAATCAAACATGCCACAATCACTCTCATATTTGAAAGTGAGGTGCAGACTGGCACTCGCAAATCCAATCAATCGAATTTGCCCAGGTGGACTCCAGTTAAGCTGTAGAAACATCTCAGGGACGATCGCTGGAAATAGGATGCACCTGAGCTCATTTTGAGCTTCATGGCAAAAGTTGTGAATACTTATGTACATGTGATTTTCTCACATGTTTATTTTTAATTAATTAGGAAAAATCTAAAAGAACGAAACAAGATAAAACAATAAATATAACAAAAGCCTTTTTTCACATTGTCATTATGGGGTATTGTGTGTAGAATTTTGAGGAAATAAAATTAATTTCATCCATTATGGAATATGGCTGTAAAATTAAATTGTGGGAAAAGTGCAGTGTAGTGAATACTTTCGTGATGCACTGTAAAAATGTATTCTATTTTGGCAGCAGTTCATTCATCACTCACCTGGCATGACAAAGGGTTTGAAAGGACCATTCTCTTCCTCTCCATCCTCCTGCTCCTCCTCCTCTTCCTCTTCGGTTGTGCTCCGCCTCCTGTCTCCCCCTGCTGTTTCTTTTCTCCCCTCCTTCTCTCCCTCCACGGGCTGTCTGTCTACCTCAGTCACCACCCCATTTTCTCGTCCCCATGGCCTGCTAACGCCCAAACCGCCATCTCTGGTAGCCCCACCCTCTTCAGGGCCACTCCGAGCATGAATGAGCCTCTGTCTCTGTGGGTTGGGAGAAGGAGAGCAGAGAAATGAAAAGAGAAGGGGGTGAAAAGGAAAAAATAAAAATGATACAACAGGTTAAAACTGGAACAGTTTTCTGACTTGGGCTCTAAGCACTGATTAGGAAGCCAAGGCACTGGTTGGGGACATGGCAGAGAGTGGGGAAGCATTGGCAGTTGCATTTTAATTTGGAATCGGCAATAGAAACATATACTCAACAAAAATATAAACGCAACACTTTTGGTTTTGCTCCCATTTTGTATGAGATGAACTCAAAGATCTAAAACTTTTTCCACATACACAATATCACCATTTCCCTCAAATATTGTTCACAAACCAGTCTAAATCTGTGATAGTGAGCACTTCTCCTTTGCTGAGATAATCCATCCCACCTCACAGGTGTGCCATACCAAGATGCTGATTAGACACCATGATTAGTGCACAGGTGTGCCTTAGACTGTCCACAATAAAAGGCCACTCTGAAAGGTGCAGTTTGTTTTATTGGGGGGGGGATACCAGTCAGTATCTGGTGTGACCACCATTTGCCTCATGCAGTGCAACACATCTCCTTCGCATCATCCGTGAAGAGAACACCTCTCCAACGTGCGAAACGACGACGAACTGGAGTCAGGTCGAGACCCCGATGAGGACGACGAGCATGCAGATGAGCTTCCCTGAGACGGTTTCTGACAGTTTGTGCAGAAATTCTTTGGTTATGCAAACCGATTGTTTCAGCAGCTGTCCGAGTGGCTGGTCTCAGACGATCTTGGAGGTGAACATGCTGGATGTGGAGGTCCTGGGCTGGTGTGGTTACATGTGGTCTGCGGTTGTGAGGCTGGTTGGATGTACTGCCAAATTCTCTGAAACGCCTTTGGAGACGGCTTATGGTAGAGACATGAACATTCAATACACGAGCAATAGCTCTGGTTGACATTCCTGCTGTCAGCATGCCAACTGCACGCTCCATCAAATCTTGCGACATCTGTGGCATTGTGCTGTGTGATAAAACTGCACCTTTCAGAGTGGCCTTTTATTGTGGCCAGTCTAAGGCACACCTGTGCACTAATCATGGTGTCTAATCAGCATCTTGATATGGCACACCTGTGAGGTGGGATGGATTATCTCAGCAAAGGAGAAGTGCTCACTATCACAGATTTAGACTGGTTTGTGAACAATATTTGAGAGAAATGGTGATATTGTGTATGTGGAAAAAGTTTTAGATCTTTGAGTTCATCTCATACAAAATGGGAGCAAAAGCAAAAGTGTTGCGTTTATATTTTTGTTGAGTGTACATGCAGGACAGCTGAGAGCCAGGCAGCAGATTTAATGACTTCTCTCATTGTGTTGGGATATTATCATGCATCACGTCGGGTGGCAAGCTTTGTGTCTTTGCTTCGCTACAATCTGCAAACTTCCAAAAATATCCATTATTATTATATGTCTGCGACACTACGCACGCTCTGATTGGCCGATTTCTTGTCCCATATTTTCCCATATCCGACTGGTTACCATAACAATCGGTCCGAAACGTGTATCCCATTTGTGACAAACCAAAAAGCTAACCAAAAGAGTAAATGTGTTCATCCACTCTGGCAAAAAACAATGCAGTGGTGCTAAAAAATAACATTTGGGGTTGTTGTGCTTGAAAAATAACTAGATGTCCCTTTAAAGGACTATTCAGTGTTTTGTCATTACCCATAACCCAGTATATCAAACACAAAGGTGCTGCAACTTTAGGTGAGTTCTGGTTTTGTTTATTAGTTTGTCCTTCCCTACGTATTGGAGCAAAAACACTGTAAACAAAAGTTATTGGCAGCTGTAATTTGCCATGATGGCAGCACAGTGACCTAGTGGTTGGCACTGTCGCCTCACAGCAAGGAGGTCCTGGGATTGTTTCCCACCTGAGCCTTTCTGCGTGGAGTTTGCACATTCTCCCAGTGTTTGCGAGGGTTCTCTCCAGGTGCTCTGGCTTCTTCCCGCTTCCAAAGACATTTGTTCGTAGTTGTGAATGTATGTATCTGTCTATATGTGGCCCTATGATACTAGTGGTTTGTCCAGGGTGTACCCCTACCTGTTGCCTAATTACCTGTGGTCATCTTAGGATAGCCATAATCCTGAAAGATTTCTTAATATTAGCATTGAAAATGTGAATCCATGTACAGAGAAACACAAACAAGAACTCTTCCAAAGATTTCAAGTACATGTTCCATAGTGCTATGCCACAGAACGTTATGGGTAATTAAATGCTGAGTGGGTCATCCTTTGATGGTCTATTGTCACACAGCCTAAAGTACATAACAAGTGTATTTGGGGCATATCCAACTCGTGTTTTGCTGTTTACACGGCATATAGTCTGAGTACATAGTCAGGTATAGGAAGCAAAGGGGTAGTATTTAGTCATTTAATTTGTCATGAGCATGTTTTGAGCTCAAGCTGAAACAAACCAATCAGATTGTTGTTTGTCATTCCCTTTAAAGCCCACGTCACACATAGCAAGAATGTGCCGGAAGCATGCCCGATACGGCAAATATTGCCATAATCCGATACAGTCAGGAGGAAAAGAGGCGCGGTCTGCAGTGTCGGAGTGCAGACAGACTGCCTCGTCCACACCTGTCAGATCGCATCCAGAGTGTATGTAGACGACAGAGACCGCTGTCAGATGGTCAAAAAAGGTGCTGCAGACTGCCCAATCTCCAAATGCCTGAATGGCAAACATGGGACCGGAGCGCTGTGTTCCTCATGCGCACGTGCACAGGAATGTGCAGCACGGGTGTGCGTGGCGCACGGGCACACAGCGCACACGTGTGGGCTGCAATTATCACTCAGCCATGTGCGTGTGTGTGTGCATAATGCTGCATGGGCCAGATTTGCGGCAGCATGCACGCAGTAGTGCACAGAGCTTTCGGTTTGATAGCCGCTGTTCACATTCACTGTACATAATAATTCAGAATTATTATCATGATGAAGCATGCCACATACATTTCGACAGTTCCTTTGCGCTCCTGGGCGGTGGACATTATTATACGCGGCACGTGCAGGTCATACTGGCAGGCTTAGTGGTGCCAGAGCCATCTCAAGGTTCCCTTGTATGCACTCAAATCATTTTGAATCCTGTTTTGCCACCATCGGAATATGTAAATTGCGGTCAGATGGTCGACAGATTGCACATGGACCACCGTCGGACATGTGTCCCATCTCAACTGCACCCGGAGAATTTTGAACATATGCATTACACTCGAGGCCTCTGGCCGATTTTGACCAACTGTGTCGACTTCCACAGATTGCTGTCAGAGCGTTTTGGAACTGAAATCCAACACTTTTCAGATGTGCGCCGATTCATATGTCCGACGCCACTATGTGTGACAGGGGTATAACAAACAAGAATTTCAGCATCTGATGCATTGCTATTCCGATGTTAAACTCAGAAGTGAGAGGTTTTCTGGCAAGGAAACAATTCTGCAGAAATCCTTCAAACAAGTAAACAGAAATGGCAGTCATCCACCACAACTTCCTGAGGTGAAGCATTTCAGTGCCTCATTCCTGTGAAGCTTCCTCCAATTCCTGTGATCTTCTCCATACCCCACCAGGAGCAGACAGCCCTCCAGTCCTAGTCAACTAAGACACTGAGGCCAGACCCATCTTGGTGCTCCCCACCTGTGAACCCACGGTGGAACAAACTGAGCATAAAAATATGATACAAACCAAAGTTACTCAGGTTGTGTGGTTTTCTGTTTGCTTTTATTGTTGTTTCATTGTATTTTGTTTTGGGTTTTTTTTCAATTCAGTGCTGTTGCATGATGTGCCAGTGTGGATCCCTGTGTGTGCTGCCTGTGCCTTGATCGCTTTCTGTTGTGCTTTGATAGCGACACACAAGCACTACACTGGCCACAACTCATTTTAAGACCAACACGCCCATGGGGGCACAGATGAATACAAGTATACTTGCTACTTACACAACAAAAAATGACAACTGCATTGGCTGTGTATTAGCAATGTTTGTGTGCTGCTGTGCTGTGCGCTCGGTGACAAATAGGACACCATTTGCCCATATGTAAATTAATTAACAATTGCAGCACTGACGCAGTGCAAATAGCTCAAATATCTCCACTAGGGGGGGAAGATCAATCAATCAATCAATCAACTTTTTTCTTGTATAGCGCCAAATCACAACAAACAGTTGCCCCAAGGCGCTCCACATTGCAAGGCAAGGCCATACAATAATTATGAAACACAGTCTACGTCTAAAGCAACATAACCAAGGGATGGTCCAGGGTCACCCGATCCAGCCCTAACTATAAGCCTGAGCGAAAAGGAAAGTTTTAAGCCTAATCTTAAAAGTAGAGAGGGTATCTGTCTCCCTGATCTGAATTGGGAGCTGGTTCCACAGGAGAGGAGCCTGAAAGCTGAAGGCTCTGCCTCCCATTCTACTCTTACAAACCCTAGGAACTACAAGTAAGCCCGCAGTCTGAGAGCGAAGCGCTCTAATGGGGTAATATGGTACTACGAGGTCCCTAAGATAAGATGGGACCTGATTATTCAAAACCTTATAAGTAAGAAGAAGAATTTTAAATTCTATTCTAGCATTAACAGGAAGCCAATGAAGGGAGGCCAACACGGGTGAGATATGCTCTCTCCTGCTAGTCCCCGTCAGTACTCTAGCTGCAGCATTCTGAACCAACTGAAGGCTTTTTAGGGAACTTTTAGGACAACCTGATAATAATGAATTACAATAGTCCAGCCTAGAGGAAATAAATGCATGAATTAGTTTTTCAGCATCACTCTGAGACAAGACCTTTCTGATTTTAGAGATATTGCGTAAATGCAAAAAGGCAGTCCTACATATTTGTTTAATATGCGCTTTGAATGACATATCCTGATCAAAAATAACTCCAAGATTTCTCACAGTATTACTAGAGATCAGGGAAATGCCATCCAGAGTAACGATCTGGTTAGACACCATGCTTCTAAGATTTGTGGGGCCAAGTACAATAACTTCAGTTTTATCTGAGTTTAAAAGCAGGAAATTAGAGGTCATCCATGTCTTTATGTCTGTAAGACAATCCTGCAGTTTAGCTAATTGGTGCGTATCCTCTGGCTTCATGGATAGATAAAGCTGGGTATCATCTGCGTAACAATGAAAATTTAAGCAATACCGTCTAATAATACTGCCCAAGGGAAGCATGTATAAAGTGAATAAAATTGGTCCTAGCACAGAACCTTGTGGAACTCCATAATTAACTTTAGTCTGTGAAGAAGATTCCCCATTTACATGAACAAACTGTAATCTATTAGACAAATATGATTCAAACCACCGCAGCGCAATGCCTTTAATACCTATGACATGCTCTAATCTCTGTAATAAAATTTTATGGTCAACAGTATCAAAAGCAGCACTGAGGTCCAACAGAACAACCACAGAGATAAGTCCACTGTCCGAAGCCATAAGAAGATCATTTGTAACCTTCACTAATGCTGTTTCTGTACTATGATGAATTCTAAAACCTGACTGAAACTCTTCAAATAGACCATTCCTCTGCAGGTGATCAGTTAGCTGTTTTACAACTACCCTCTCAAGAATCTTTGAGAGAAAAGGAAGGTTGGAGATTGGCCTATAATTAGCTAAGATAGCTGGGTCAAGTGATGGCTTTTTAAGTAATGGTTTAATTACTGCCACCTTAAAGGCCTGTGGTACATAACCAACTAACAAAGATAGATTGATCATATTTAAGATTGAAGCATTAAATAATGGTAGGACTTCCTTGAGCAGCCTGGCAGGAATGGGGTCTAATAAGCATGTTGATGGTTTGGATGAAGTAACTAATGAAAATAACTCAGACAGAACAATCGGAGAGAAAGAGTCTAACCAAATACCGGCATCACTGAAAGCAGCCAAAGATAACGATACATCTTTGGGATGGTTATGAGTAATTTTTTCTCTAATAGTCAAAATTTTGTTAGCAAAGAAAGTCATGAAGTCATTACTAGTTAAAGTTAATGGAATACTCAGCTCAATAGAGCTCTGACTCTTTGTCAGCCTGGCTACAGTGCTGAAAAGAAACCTGGGGTTGTTCTTATTTTCTTCAATTAGTGATGAGTAGAAAGATGTCCTAGCTTCACGAAGGGCTTTCTTATAGAGCAACAAACTCTTTTTCCAGGCTAAGTGAAGATCTTCTAAATTAGTGAGACGCCATTTCCTCTCCAACTTACGGGTTATCTGCTTTAAGCTACGAGTTTGTGAGTTATACCACGGAGTCAGGCACTTCTGATTTAAAGCTCTCTTTTTCAGAGGAGCTACAGCATCCAAAGTTGTCTTCAATGAGGATGTAAAACTATTGACAAGATACTCTAACTCCCTTACAGAGTTTAGGTAGCTACTCTGCTCTGTGTTGGTATATGACATTAGAGAACATAAAGAAGGAATCATATCCTTAAACCTAATTACAGCGCTTTCTGAAAGACTTCTAGTGTAATGAAACTTATTCCCCACTGCAGGGTAGTCCATCAGGGTAAATGTAAATGTTATTAAAAAATGATCAGACAAAAGGGAGTTTTCAGGGAATACTGTTAAGTCTTCTATTTCCATACCATAAGTCAGAACAAGATCTAAAATATGATTAAAGTGGTGGGTGGACTCATTTACTTTTTGAGCAAAGCCGATAGAGTCTAATAATAGATTAAATGCAGTGTTGAGGCTGTCATTCTCAGCATCTGTGTGGATGTTAAAATCGCCCCACTATAATTATCTTATCTGAGCTAAGCACTAAGTCAGACAAAAGGTCTGAAAATTCACAGAGAAACTCACAGTAACGACCAGGTGGACGATAGATAATAACAAATAAAACTGTTTTTTGGGACTTCCAATTTGGATGGACAAGACTAAGAGACAAGCTTTCAAATGAATTAAAGCTCTGTCTAGGTTTTTGATTAATTAATAAGCTGGAATGAAAGATTGCTGCTAATCCTCCGCCCCGGCCCATGCTACGAGCATTCTGACAGTTAGTGTGACTCGGGGGTGTTGACTCATTTAAACTAACATATTCATCCTGCTGTAACCAAGTTTCTGTTAGGCAGAATAAATCAATACGTGATCAATTATTATATCATTTACCAACAGGGACTTAGAAGAAAGAGACCTAATGTTTAATAGACCACATTTAACTGTTTTAGTCTGTGGTGCAATTGAAGGTGCTATATTATTTTTTCTTTTTGAATTTTTATGCTTAAATAGATTTTTGCTAGTTATTGGTGGTCTGGGAGCAGGCACCGTCTCTACGGGGATGGGGTAATAGGGGGATGGCAGGGGGAGAGAAGCTGCAGAGAGGTGTATAAGACCACAGCTCTGCCTCCTGGTCCCAACGCTAGACAGTCACAGTTTGGAGGATCCCAAAAAATTGGCCAGATTTCTAGAAATGAGAGCTGCTCCCTCTAAAGTGGGATGGATGCCGTCTCTCCTAACAAGACCAGGTTTTCCCCAGAAGCTTTGCCAATTATCAATGAAGCCCACCTCATTTTTTGGACACCACTCAGACAGCCAGCAATTCAAGGAGAACATGCGGCTAAACATGTCACTCCCGGTCTGATTGGGGAGGGGCCCAGAGAAAACAACAGAGTCCGACATTGTTTTTGCAAAGTTACACACCGATTCAATGTTAATTTTAGTGACCTCCGATTGACGTAACCGAGTGTCATTACTGCCGACGTGAATTACAATCTTACCAAATTTACGCTTAGCCTTAGCCAGCAATTTCAAATGTCCTTTGATGTCGCCTGCTCTGGCCCCCGGAAGACAATTGACAATGGTTGCTGGTGTCGCTAACTTCACATTTCTCAAAACAGAGTCGCCAATAACCAGAGTTTGATCCTCGGCGAGTGTATCGTCGAGTGGGGAAAAACGGTTAGAGATGTGAACGGGTTGACGGTGTACACTCTGTGGTCACTCACACTGTACTTAGAAGACTGTTTCAAGTGTGCTATGTGCAGGTGGGTGAAGGGGGGAAATGCAAGGTGATAAGAAGGCGGAGGCTTGCCTCTGAGAAGGTGAGCTGTTGGGAGTGGAGGTTCAGCAACTCGTCTGCCATCACCGCCCCCGAATCCTGTCCAACCACCACACACGAGTCTGAGAAAGGAAGATGAACAGAAACATGGGAATGAAGATGCATCCAAAAAAAAAAAAAATAGAAGGTTAGAGTGAAAGCAGACCAGTTCTATTTCAGTTTGTGGGGGACCCAGAGGGAAGCAGAAATGGTTCACAGAGTGTAAACTGTGTCACTGACACTGCTGAGAACATCTTCACATGCACACACGTACCTGGCTTCAGCGGCACCATGTCGTTGTCACAATCTCCAACGATTCCTATGGCTGTTGTCCGCCTGAGGCCGCTCAGACACGGCTGACCCCCCGGGCTGCAGTGTCTCTCGACCACACTGCACAGATACCCGTTGAATCTACGAACACATCGACTTCATGAAAAGCATGTACAGAGTGTGCATGTGGCTTTAAAACACAGAAAGGGAAAGAAACAGACTCACTTCATGATGATGATATAGATTCCATACACAGAAATCAAGATGATGGTCTCCCACCTGCAATATGCACATACACATGCACACATTTATTAAAAAGCATGCACACAAGCACATACACCCCCACAGGTTTTTTCCCCCCAACACATGTTGCACAATAAATAAAGTTAACACCATAATCTTACCACATGACTTTTTCATCATAGATCACCTGTAACAAAAATTTAAAAAATATCTGAGTAAGTGAACTTTAATTTGTCACATGTCTATAACTGTCATTTCAAACATCAGTTCAGTTCATAGAGAGTGGACTCTTCACATGACCATGTGCCACCAAGGAGGCAGTGTCGCCATCAAAGAATGGAGCAACTTGCAGCAAGTCAGTGCAACCACCACCACGTTCTGCAATGGTGAAACAAACTCGGCCAGATTGTTTCCCTGTTTAAGGTTGTATTACTTTTTTTATAGCCTCCTCTATGGAGTATGCCAGCCTCTGTTGCTGTGGAAACGCATTATAGCTCTGTGTGTTACTGTTGTTTTTAACTGAAGAAAAATAGGAGGGAAAAAAATATTTTGATAAGTGAGTGTTGAACTTTGGTTTTTGCTTCTTTTTTTTTAAGAAAATAAAGACAGACTGTAACAGCAAGACCACAGCACTGGTGATCATTATGACAGCGTACTGGCTTGTAATGCATGAATATAAACTCTGCAACACACTGTTAGGATATTAATATCCACCTCTTTAATCATCTATAAATTACTGTCTGCAAGACTGATGTACAGATTTGCAAACTTTAGCATGCATGGAGTAATGTTTACACATTGCATAGTTGTAACTCATTGATTGTTGTTAAAATTATCCTGCACATAGCACCTTTAAAGTGGATATGACACTTAAACACAACGTAGTCTTATTACATGTAACAAAGGTTATATAAGCGGTCATCACTGACCGCTTATTAACTTTGTGTTGTAATGTATTTTATTGTGTTTATGTTTTTTGTTTTGTTTTATGCAAGACCCATCTAGGGATGGACATTGCGAATTAGCACTTGTTAAAATGTTGTAGTATGTAACATGATTCATGGAACAGACTTGTCCCTATTCAAATAAACCAAATAAATAAAATAATTCGGTCAACCTAAGCATTTTGGGAAGATGGACGTGGTTCAACACTGAACGTCCCGCCACTGAAAAATGTGCACGCCCCGTGACCAGCTTCCCGCTGAGCACCAAACCTGAAAAACGTCACTGCCTGTGGACCGTATCGGCTTGCGCTCTTGATGGCCGTTGTTCACACTTTTTTTTAGCGGCAGAAACTTTGATTAAACACAGGTCTCAAGGACTTGTTTGTCGATATGCCTGACCAGTGTGTCGCAGCATATTGCACAAACACAAGGGCAAAAGGTTTTAGCCTTTTCAAACCCAGGCAGATTGATCGAAAGCCGCAGTGTTGTGCGATGCATGAAATGTCAGGCTGCTGCTCCCTCCGCTCGCACACCCGCATTTGCTCCCGACAGCAGACACTTTCCTCTACCATCTCCATGTTCTTGCACCGCTCACAGGAACACCTAAAATGTCAACCCCAAATAATATGTTCACAATAATCTTGAAATGGTCAAGGAACTTGTAAAAATAGTGCAATACATAGTAAACACGGCGGCGGCATGTTCACTGTTGTTTTCGGCGATCTTTTTCGAAACTTTCGCCGTTTATTTCCTATTCTTTTCTAATCAAATCAAATCAATTTTATTTATATAGCGCCAAATCACAACAAACAGTTGCCCCAAGGCACTTTATATTGTAAGGCAAAGCCATACAATAATTACGGAAAAACCTCTTTTGTGAAAACAATGTAACTAAACACAGATGAATGCAATCCCAGGCACTCAAAAACAGCAAAAACCCGAAGGTAATGACGGTGGTCTGCAAGTAATAGCTACACTATCGCGGCTTTGGAACAATAACAAAGGCAGTAAACAGACGCTAGAATCGAAAATGCTATAATTATAGTGTTATAAACAGCAGCAACAAAAATCGAAGCCTCCCTTACCATTCCATATTCTGCAGCCTTTCAAAATCCATCGGAATTGGCATGTCTCTTGCCTCTGCTTCGTCTCTGCCATAAACACCGTCGGCATTATTTTCCAGAATGCTCCTGGTTTGAATGTTCGTCCGAAAGATACGGCTCCAATCTGTAGGGTCTAATTACTGCTGCAACATCCTCAGGATCCGAGTCAGAAATAATCCACACTTGAAGAGGAGTCAGAAAAGTTCTTGATCTCGTCACTGTCCATGCTGAGGTTCATTTTTTCCTGTTGTCAATCGAACAGACAAAGACGGGACTCTACACGTTGTGACGTCACGGCATCACGTGACCGCTGATGGAACGCACTTTCCAAGAAACACACTTTTGAGAAGCTGTACAAACTTTATTTCTCAGTGATAAAAATTAAAACCACTTTCCACTTACTATACTGTATGTATATTTTGATATTTATATCAGTTTTACCTAATTTTTTAGGTGTCATATCCACTTTAAGGACACCAGCTCAAAGCTATCCAAAAACATTTGGCCCCTAAATTGTCAGTTCAAGGTAAGAAAATATAGGGTTTATAGTGTATTTTAGCAACTATTATGAATTCATTCATTTTCATGATTTTGCTCAAATCACTGTAAGTAGTGCTCAATTATTGAATGGCTTACACTAGTTTACGTTGTTCGTCCCCATTTGGTGATGGCAGATGGCTCCCATGGTGGCGCACTTGCAATACACATCCAGTATAGGGAGTCTCTATTGCTATCTATGTCTCAAGCTAAGTCAGCCCTCCAGCCCTTAGACCCTTCTATCAGATAAGAAAACATCCCATCTTTTAAGGGGCTAAAAGATTGTTGAGGATCTCTCACCAGGATAAGAACCACAATGGACAGGATGTAGAAGACTGAGTCCCTAAACAGAGGCCACCAACTCAGAGTGATGGGCTGCAGAGACAAACCCAGGTCACGTTCAGATTGAATGGTGTAACATGAAATCACTATCTAAAATAAAAACAACCGACATTAATTTCAGTTGATTAATTGTTCAGACTATTTGTACCTGTCCGGCAAAGATGCCACAAATGCCAATGATGACCAGGACGTTAAAGACAGCTGATCCTACGATCGTCCCCACGCCCACGTCCCCCTTTGTGATAAACACCCCTAAAAAACAAGGAGAAGAGGCAGATTACGCTGTGCAGAGGCAGTGGCTCTTTCACAGAGCCAACACACATAGAGACAAGCACCTTCACACTCACTCACCTACGGTCAAATTTAATGTTTCCAGTTCACGAAACCTGCACCCGGGGGGAACCCACATGAACACAGGAAGAACCAGGTGGTAATCGAACCTGAGCTCTTTGGGCCGTACGATGGATTAATGGTTAGCTCTGTTGCCTCAGAGCAAGAAGGTCATGGGTTTGATTCCCACATGCGGCCTTTCTGTATGGAGTTTGCATGTTCTCCCCGTGTTTGCGTGAGTTTCCTCCAACGTTTAAACACATGCACTTTAGGTGAATTGAAAGAGGTCTCGATCTCAATGGGACTAACCTGGTTAAATAAAGGTTAAATAAATTTGTCAGCCCTTTGTGATTCACTGATACTGTATCATATGGTTTTGTGTGTCCTTGTTATTTGATCCAGAGTTAAACAGTTATGACCTTGACCTTAACCAAAGTCAAAGGTTAAGTGACAAACAGAAAAATATATTGCTTTTACTAAGCCACAATGAAAGTTGTCCTCTGCATCATAGATGATGATGAGCATGCTAATGGAGCAATCATCATTACTGCACAAATCTAGTAGCTTGAGTATCATACTGACCAATTAACGAGGTGAAGAGCTCAGGGGCGGAGCTCCCAGCGGCCATGAAGGTTGCTCCGGCAACATCCTCACTGAGTTGAAGGTTCTAGAGAGATTCAAACGGTTAGTTGGGAAGATCTGCTTGAAAACGGCAAATATCAAGGTCAACTTCAAAATCAAAAATGATGTTTTTCATTCTCATTAAATACCTGCGATACTTTTTCCAGTGATGGCACAAAATAAACATCGCACACAATGGCCAGTGCATGAAACATGTAGATAGCCTTTGAAAGACAGAAGACACATTGTTGGTTAAATGCCTCATTTTGGTGCAGATTTATGAAAACAGAATGAGGCTTGTTTCATTTTAAACTGGTGCTCACACAGAGAGCGTGAAGGAGGACGGCTCCCTGCCTCCTCTGCTGCAGAGTGAAAATGTCCTCAGGAAACTCATGGATGGCTGAGAGAGAGAAGGGGAGGAGGAGAGGCAGGGAGGAAGAGAAGAGAGACAGAGGGAGAGATAGAAAGAGTGGGGAGAAAGGTTGTACTGATCTCAAAGGCTGATTTGTTTAGGACTGATTAACATTAAATTGAAGACTACTCGCACACAGCAGAGCTAAAGACAATTCTTGAATTAATGAGTTGAAAGACAGAAAATTAATCAACCGGTGCTTTTGAAATTGAATAATCATTGAAGTCAACCTGTCATTAACACAGCGGGGAATTCAGCTGTAGCTGCTTGCAACAAAGACTCAAACATGTGACTGAGCACTGAGATTACTGTGCTGTTGTTGACCCATTTTCTTGCAGACTGATGTTCTTGTGATTTCAGAAGATCAGTCATGGACCTATTTAAAGCGTAAACACAAGCATCAGTGAATCAAACAGAATTACAGCGTATCCAGAAAGTATTCACAGCTCTTCACTTTTGCTACATTTTATTATGTCACAGCCTTTTTTCAAAATGGATGAAATTAATTTTTCCTCAAAATTCTACACACAATACCCCATAATGACAATGTGAAAAAAGTTTGTTTTTATTTTTGCAAATATATATATATATATATATATATATATATATATATATATACACACACAGTGAGGAAAACAAGTATTTGAACACCCTGCGGTTTTGCAAGTTCTCCCACTTAGAAATCATGGAGGGGTCTGAAATTTTCATCTTAGGTGCATGTCCACTGTGAGAGACATAATCTAAAAAAAAAAAAAAAAAAAAAAAAATCCGGAAATCACAATGTATGATTTTTTTAAATAATTTATTTGTATGTTACTGTTGCAAATAAGTATTTTATCCCCTACCAACCAGCAAGAATTCGGGCTCTCACAGACCTGTTAATTTTTCTTTAAGAACGCCTCTTATTCTGCACTCTTTACCTGTATTAATTGCACCTGTTTGAACTTGTTACCTGTATAAAAGACACCTGTTCACACACTCAATCAACCACACTCCAACCTGTCCACCATAGCCAAGACCAAAGAGCTGTCTAAGGACACCAGGGACAAAACTGTAGACCTGCATAAGGCTGGGATGGACTACAGGACAACAGGCAAGCAGCTTGGTAGAAGACAACAACTGTTAAGATTATATATTAGAAAGTAGAAGAAACACAAGATGACTGTCAATCTCCCTCGGTCTGCGATTCCATGCAAGATCTCACTTTGTGGGGTAAGGATGATTCTGAGAAAGCTCAGAACTACACAGGAGGACCTGGTCAATGACCTGAAGAGAGCTGGGACCAGAGTTACAAAGATTACATTAGTAACACATGATGCTGTCATGGTTTAAAATCCTGCAGGGCAGCAAGGTCCCCCTGCTCAAGCCAGCACATGTCCAGGCCCGTTTGAAGTTCACCAGTGACCATCTGGATGATCCAGAGGAGGCATGGGAGAAGGTCATGTAGTCAGATGAGACTAAAATAGAGCTTTTTGGAATGAACTCCACTTACCATGTTTAGAGGATGAGATCAACCCCAAGAAAACCATCCCAACCGTGAAGTATGGGGGGGGGGAGGGGGACATCATACTCTGGGGGTGCTCTTATGCAAAAGGGACAGGACGACTGCACCGTATTGAAGGGAGGATGGATGGGGTCATGTATTGCGAGATTTTGGCAAACAACCTCCTTCCCTCAGTAAGAGCATTGAAGATGGGTCATGGCTGGGTCTTCCAGCATGACAACGACCTCAAACACACAGCCAGGGCAAATAAGGAGGGGCTCCGTAAGAAGCATTTCAAGGTCCTGGAGTGGCCTGGCCAGTCTCCAGACCTGAACGCAATAGAAAATCTTTGGAGGGAGCTGAAACTCCAAACCTGAAAGATTTGGAGAAGATCTATGTGGAGGAGTGGACCAAAATCCCTGCTGCAGTGTGTGAATACCTGGTGAAAAACTACAGGAAACATTTGACCTCTGTAATTGCAAACAAAGGCTACTGAACCAAATATCAACATTGATTTTCACAGGTGTTCAAAAACTTATTTGCAGCAGTAACATACAAATAAATTATTAAAAAATCATACATTGTGATTTCCGGAATTTTTTTTTAGATTATGTTTCTAACAATGGACATGCACCTAAGATGAAAATTTCAGACCCCTCCATGATTTCTAAGTGGAAGAACTTGCAAAATTGCAGGGTGTTCAAATACTTATTTTCCTCACTGTGTGTGTGTGTATATATATATATATATATATATATATATATATATATATATATATATATATATATATATATATATATATATATATATATATATACGAGGTCTGTTAGAAAAGTATCCGACCTTTTTATTTTTTTCAAAAACCTGACGGATTTGAATCACGTGTGCTTGCATGAGCCAACCTTGAACCTTCGTGCGCATGCGTGAATTTTTTCACGCCTGTCGGTTGCGGCATTTGCTTGTAAGCAGCCTTTGTGTGAGGATGGGTGGAGTCTCTCGTCGTTTTTTCTTTGCAAGAAAATGGCGGAACGACTGGAGCAGCGCGACTGCATCAAATTTTGCCAGAAACTGGGCGACAGCCAGGTGGAAACCATTCGGATTATTCAGACGGCTTTCGGTGACAATCCTCTGGGCATCACACAGATTAAGGAGCGGTACAACCGGTTTAAAGACCGCACAACGGTGGAGAGCGAGCCACGCTCCGGTCGGCCATCAACACGCTGAAATGACCGGATCATATCCAAAGTGAAGGCTGTGGTGATGTGGGACCGACGTGTGACTGGCCGAGAAATTGCAGAAGAGGTGGACATCAGCACTTTTCCGGCACATTCCACTGTGAAAGAAGATTTTGCTATGAAAAGAGTGGCGGCGAAATTCATTGGCACGAAGCTGATGGCGCAGCAAAAGCGCCTCCGTGATGAAGCCTCACAGGACATGTTGTGAAATGCCCAGCTCTTCCACCATTCGAAAGATTCAGACGGCTTTTGGTGGCTTTTCAGTCGTGTGACTATCCGAGAAATTGTGGACGAGCTGGGCATACGTAGGTATTCACAGCTTTTGCCATGAAGCTCAAAATTGAGCTCAGGTGCCTCCTGTTTCTACTGATCATCCCTGAGATGTTTCATTGGACATGATTTGGAAAGATACACACCTGGCTACATATAAGGTCCCCACAGTTGACAGTGTATGTCAGAGCACAAACCAAGCATGAAGTCGAAGGAATTGTCTGGAGACCTCCAAGACAAGATTATTTTAAGGCACAAATCTGGGGATGGGTACAGAAACATTTCTGCTGCACTGAAGGTCCCAATGAGCACAGTGGTCTCCATCATCCATAAATGGAAGAAGGTTGGGTCCACCAGGACTCTTCCTAGAGCCGTTCGTCTGTCTAAACCGAGCACTCGGGAAGAAGGGCCTTAGTCATTTAGGTGACCAAGAACCTGATGGTCACTCTGTCAGAGCTCCAGCATTCTTCTGTGAAGAGAGGAGAACCTTCCAGAAGGACAGCCATCTCTGCAGCAATCCACCAATCAGGCCTCTATGATACAGTGGCAAGATGGAAGCCACTCCTTAATGAAAGGCACATGGCAGCCCGCCTGGAGATTGCCAAAGGGGACCTAAAGGACTCCCAGACCATGAGAAACAAAATGATCTGGTCTGATAAGACAAAGATTGAACACTTTGGCGTGAATGCCAGGTGTCATGTTTGGAGGAAACCAGGCACCATCTCTACAGTGAAGCATGGTGGTGGTAGCATCATGCTGTGGGGATGTTTTTCAGTGGCAGGAACTGGGAGACTAGTCAGGATTGAGGGAAAGAGGAATGCAGCAATGTACAGAGACATCCTGGATATAAACCTGCTCCAGAGTGCTCTTGACCTCAGACTGGCGCATATGGTTCATCTTTCAGCAGGATAGCAGTGCGCAGATATCAAAGGAGTGGCTTCAGGACAACTCTGTGAATGTCCTTAAGTGGCCCAGCCAGAGCCCAGACTTGAATCCAACTGAACATCTCTGGAGAGATCTGAAAATGGCTGTGCACCTGACGCTGCCCATCCAACCTGATGGAGGTTGAGAGGTGCTGCAAAGAGGAATGGGCAAAACTGCCCAAAGATAGGTGTGCCAAGCTTGTGGCATCATATTCAAGAAGACTTGAGGCTGTAATTGCTGCCAAAGATGCATCAACAAAGGACTGACCAAAGGGTGTGAATACTTAGGTACATTTGCTTTTTTTTTTTTTTTTTTTTTTACTTTTTTTTAAATTAGCAAAAAAAAAAAATAATTATTATGGGGTGTTTTTTGTAGAATTTTGAGTGAAAAAAATAATTTCATCCATTTTGGAATAAGGCAGTAACATAACAAAATGTGAAAAAAGTGAAGTGCTGTGAATACCTTCTGGATGCACCGTTGCTTTTGATTTGGCTGAAGGCATCGTAATCTCCCATTTTCCAGCTGTGGATCGTGTTTTGTTCAACTGTTGTACCGCTTTCGTGAACCACTGGGACAGAAACACCATGAGGCAGGACATTTTGCGTGCTTTGCCATTTCTTGTTTTGCCATTCAAACCTTATCAGACTGAAGACAAAGCAGCAGTGAGAAAAGCACAAATACTGAGGCAACAGTGCAGAAAGAGAAGCAAAACTGGATAAGAAACATTTTCACAAGCTGTCACATGATTTTGTTTGGAGTCCTCGATGATTATATCGTCCACTGACTGACTGGGTTGTCCCACGATTGCCTCTTTGTCTGTGTGCACAATAGATTAAAGTAGATGACAGATTTCAATGGAGTTTTGTGAAAGGTTGGTCCTTTGAATAGATTCAGCATGATTTATTGCTTTGCTTTCATTTTTTGTCTTCCCCAATATTTGAGAAATGACTTTATGACATAAGGATCTACCAACCCAATCTCAAGCCATTCTGCGATGGCATCACAAAAAGTAAATTATATCTATGGTTTGTGATACTGTCACCAAAAGCACATTTTTGTGACAGGTCTGTAATTATTGTATGGATTTTTCCTTACAATATAAAGCACCTTGGGGCGACTGTTTGTTGTGATTTGGCGCTATATAAATAAAATTGATTTGATTTGATTTGTTCTTTGGCAAGTTGTAACCTCTTCTGCATGTCTTTTATTTAACAGAGGGACTTTGCGGGGAATTCTTGCAAATAAATTAGCTTCACACAGGCATCTTCTAACTGTCACAGCACTTACAGGTAACTCCAGACTGTCTTTGATCATCCTGGAGCTGATCAATGGGTGAGCCTTTGCCATTCTGGTTATTCTTCTATCCATTTTGATGGTTGTTTTCCATTTTCTTTCTGGTTTTTTGTCCATTTTAAAGCATTGGAGATCATTGTAGATGAACAGCCTATAATTTTTTGCACCTGCGTATAAGTTTTCCCCTCTCCAATCAACTTTTTAATCAAACAACGCTGTTCTTCTGAACAATGTCTTGAACATCCCATTTTCCTCAAGCTTTCAAAGAGAAAAGCATGTTCAACAGGTGCTGGCTTCATCCTTACATAGGGGACTGTTGTATGGCTGGGGTGCCTGGCTGCCTTTTGTTTCCGTCTTCTGTTCTCTGTCTTTTGTTTTTCCTTCCAGGTGGCATGCGTTCAGGACTGAGTGGCTGTGTGGCTGAGTTATTAGGACCTCACCCTGATCACCTGAGGCTGGTCATGTGCAGCTCGTCAGGACTCACAGCTGTGGTGCATCTATATGGATTGGGGCATGGTTGCATTTAAGTCTGGAGTACACAGTGTGTATTTGCCAGAGACTCGACCTTGTGACCAGACGGGTGAGATCGTCGTCTAGAGAGCCATCTCATCATCATGGATGCAGAGACCGTAGCAGGTTTGATGCCATGGTCTGTGAAAGAGGAGGGGGTGAGGTCTCACGCTCGTCAGCACACTTCCTGAGGTACTTTAGGTTTTGTGACTAACATGAGTACAGTCAGTAAATGTGGTGTCCCTCACACCTTATTATATTGAGCTGTTATGTTAGTCGTTTAATCAGCTTCCACTGCAGTGGAGAAATTGAACTGGGTGTTCCATGCCTGCAGGGTGGGAAGCTGATTAGTGATTAAGCCAGGAAGTGTTTGCTGGTTATGTACACCTTTGACTGGTCTCTCTGTGTGTGGAGTGGTGGACTCACATGATGGTTTCTTCTTTCACAGACTCGGTTGGTCGCGGCCACCTGGGGGGTGTCGGCGGGGTCCTTGGGTCCGAACTGTTCTGGCTCCGGACCGTTTGTGCTGCTGGGAGTGCACCATCTTTCCACCTCGCCAGACCGCGCACTTATTTGTTCTGCACATCACTGTTATGTTTATTAAATTCTGTTATCCTTTGTACCGTGCTTTGCTTATTTTATACTGGGTCCTGTCAAACGCTGGTCGGTCCTCCGCCCGCGTCCGACACATAACAGGGGACACCTGATTCACACCTGTTTGTTCCACAAAATTGACGAACTCACTGACTGAATGCCACACTACTATTATTGTGAACACCCCCTTTTCTACTTTTTTTACTAATAGCCTTAAGCGTGTGCATATCATGAATGCTTGGTCTTGTTGGATTTCTGAGAATCTACTGAATCTACTGGTACCTTGTTTCCCATGTAACAGTAAGAAATATACTCAAAACCTGGATTAATCTTTTTAGTCACATAGCACTACTATTATTCTGAACACTACTGTAAATGCAGTTGATTTACCGTCATGCGGAACTTGTGGACCTTTGAAATATGCAAGGTTGTGAACCCTTGTGAAGCCTGACGCACCGTCGGACAGCACAACAACATTCTCAGTGACAGGTGTGTGCCGCTTAAATAAAATCAGGGGGGGCGCGGTTGTGTTGCAAGGTATGTATTTATTATTTGTAACTTAGTTTGTCCAATCTGGTTTACACTTATTGGGTACATTTTTAATGCTGGCTGCGCCAGTTAGGGGGCGCCCCCAGAAAAATAGTTAACTATAAATCTCTTCAAAATAAGACAAATTATAATTATCTGCCCCCTGCGGAGACTGGATGTGACTATATTTGTTAGGGAGAATTCCAGCATAATGCAAATTCTATCACACCTGCTCCTAATTTCCATCATACATATTACAATTTTTCCCCCCTGAAACAGGGCTAGAAATGTGCAGCAGATGCAGTGTTCCAGCAGGTCTGTAGGTCAGCAGAACAAACTTTCTTTTCAGATTGATTTGTTGCAACAAAGTCAGACATCTAAATAATCAGTTTATTGTCATTATGCCCTTGTATTATAGTGAGTTATTCATAGGCATAAGACCCCATAACATCCCATCATATCACAAACATAATTGGTGACGATACTGACTTTAATGTTCACCTGCCTTATGATATCACAAAGGTCTCTGTTGTCTGGTAGTCATAATGGTTGGCCATTATTTCCCCAGCAGAAGCATATGCTCTGTATTACATATAGGGGAGGAGATGGTCTAGTGGTTAAGTGCTGGGCTTGAGACCAGAAGATCCTCAGTTCAAATCCCAGTCTGACCGAGAAAATCAATAGGGGCACTTGGGCAAGGTCCTTAATACCCTAGTTGCTCCCGGTGTGTAGTGAGCGCCTTGTATGGCAGCACCCTGACATCAGGGTGAATGTGAGGCATTATTGTAAAGCGCTTTGCGCATCTGATGCAGATGGAAAACTGCGATATAAATGCCGTCCATTTACCATATGTAATTCAATATAATTTCGGTGACTGCACTCATAATTGCAACGTCACACCGTTCAGACATCTGACCTGATACAGCTGATAAGAGAGTGTATTAATCCGCCGGCCCCTCTGCACTTTGAACAGCTCCAGGTGCACAGCATCCTCGCAGAACCTCAGCATTCAGTTTCCTAGCAACCGGCTCCTCAAAGGAAGGCAGTTTGAAGAAATGAAGGATGAAACTGATTGATGCATCAATTAGATGTCTTATATATATATATATATATATATATATATATATATATATAGGTTGCTTGACGCGAGAGTCGAAGATTCAAGCTTCTCTACTATGGAAACCACCTGGACAACTGAGAGCCTACACAGAAACCCGGATCGCCACAGCAGATCTGCATGTTGATTTAAGTTTTACTCCGGATGCCATCCCTGACATATAAGCAGGGATGAGGTTTGAACCGAGAACCTTTCTCACTCATAAGCGCACTAACCACTTGGCCACCGCATCCTTAACTCTCAGCATGCATGCACCTGCCTGTTTTTTTGTTTTGTTTGTTTTTTTAATCTCCTACACACCATCCTACCAAATCGAGTGTTGGAGGTCTGATTGATTTCTTCTGTGGGGAGGCTCAGCTCTCTTTTAAACAAGGTTAAGGCATCAGTGGGTCCGTGGGAGTCTACAGGAAGAGGATGACACATAAATACAACCACATCAATCACCGTATTCATGAAATCAGCTCAGATTTCCTCATTGTTTGCAAGATCTTGTATAATTTTCTCTTTTTTTTTCACCTGTAAAATGAAGGAGGTGACACATCCAGGAGGCTGCGAACAGACCGACTCCGCTGACGCAGAGCCGCCGGAGGAGGCGCGTCTGCCTCGGTCTCCTCGGCGCCTTCATCCCGCCGGTTCTCCTAGAACATGTCCGCTCCTCACGCCGCCGATCTGGCTCCCTGGTTACCTGCCGTGTAATGATCCTGATTTATCTCCTGTGGGATTTTCTGGCTCCGGCCTCCATCACTGACACGGTCCGGTTCGGATCGTCAGCATCCAGCAGCAGCAACGCAGCATCCGGCCGAGACGCACGAACACAGGAGAGCCAGCGCCAATGTAAATAAATCCTCCCCCAAACCGTCGTTACATCCTTCCTGCCCTAACGCTGATCTCCTCCTTCTTTGTGTGTTTTCAGCCCGAGAGGGGGCGCACTCCTGCATCCAGCAGGGCGCGCGTTGGTTTGGGTGGGGCGCTGGAGGAAGACAGCGCGGACGCGCTCTGTTTAAAGGAGTAATTCATATTTTTAACATCCCGAGTCATATTTAAACATTATTAGCAATCAAACATGTGAGTGCTGTACTCACCATTAACGATTATTTCGTTTGCAAGAAATCTTTTATTGGATCAATTAGTTTGGAAACAAATGAAGGCGTGACTGGGGGGGAAGTCATCACCATATATTCAAAACTAGAGGTGGGCGGATCGATCCTAATATTGATAATATCGATACCAATGCTGATATTGATATTGAACGATCCTCGTGTAAAAAGATCGATACTCAAACCTTTTTTCTCTCCCGCACGGACTGACTGCTGCACATGCAGATTCATCAAAGTCTACCTTCTGTCTGTAAGAGCAGCGCGCTGTGTCACACAACACAGAGCAGCGCACCCTCCCCCCTCTGGTCTTTTGTTGTTGCGCTGCAGTGCCAGCCGACAGCCATGCAGGTAGGTTCAGCCTGGCCCGCCCATTCAGTGCTCTCCTCAAGTCAGCCCTCTACCTCAGGAGATTTTGTTTTAAGTTGTGTTGAGTGATATTTTTTTAAACAAAAATGTTGATTGTGATAATAAAGTATTTTGTTGTCGCGTACAATGTTTGGCGAAATTCTATCCGAGATCTTTTGGATCCTTTGGATCTATGAAGCTTAAATAAGAAAAAGTATCGGTATCGATATCGGTGATACTGGGCCTGTATTTACTTGGTATCGGACTCAATACCAAAATTCCCGGTATCGCTCACCTCTATTCAAAACATGGATTGCACATTGATCCTCTAGTATTTGCTGTCCCATACCCATCCAATACCCTGTCCCTCTCTTAAATAAGCTGTTAAAGGATACATTTGCCTGGCTCTATCTTAGCCATCGAACAAAACAAGGCAAAGAAATATACTTCCCTAAAGGAAAACATGCATAACACACAACTTTACTCAGATGTGCAACAGAACACTTTGACTGGATTGTTGTCATTTTAAAATTTGCAACATATTGTCTCTCTCTCACTCTCTCTCCATACATATATATGGAGTTGTTGTTCCAATCAGTCCCTGTTGGGTTTTCATATTATATAATGGCTGAGTGGATCCTTCTCATTTGATTGGTGGCTTGTATGTCACATAACATGGATTATTCGTACAATTTGCCACTGTGTTTCACTGACTGTGCAATAGTTCTTTTTTAGCATGCAATTTTGGTGCTATATGAAAAGTGCTATTGCACGCCCAGAATACTGCACATGCTCACACTACCGGGGGCGGAGTTTAGCCAAACATGGCGGAGATTGTTTTGCTGGCAGATGACAATTTGTAGGAGCTAATTAATGCTGCAAATTCTTCTAACACGAAAAAAAACAAATCCACCACGTCGTAAGACATCTGGAGGCATGAAGAGCTGTTAGGACAAAGAAGATGAAATTAGGATGAAAAGCTGGACAAATTTCTGTTCATGAAGTCAGTGGACGGCATCACGGACTACCAAGAACAATTTTGGACTACTATTTAAAGTTCATGTTGGATTGTTAAGCACCAGTGATGAACACCAAATGTAAGTCCCTTTTCTTCTGTTTTTAATAAATTAATAAAATATCAACTGACAAGGATCTATTTTCACTGTTATATAAAACAAATAATGAATGTTTTTACATTCTTTCAATGGAACAATTATTTAATTCAGTAAAAGCTGGAACAAACCATTCAACTTGGCTTCGCCTCATTGAATGGAACATTCCATCTTTCACCTCATGAAATATTCGTACCATTGAACTCATAAACATTTATTATCAATCAATCAACTTCAATCAACTTTTTTCTTATATAGCGCCAAATCACAACAAACAGTTGCCCCAAGGCGCTCCATATTGTAAGGCAAGGCCATACAATAATTATGAAAAACCCCAACGGTCAAACGACCCCCTATGAGCAAGCACTTGGCCACAGTGGGAAGGAAAAACTCCCTTTTAACAGGAAGAAACCTCCAGCAGAACCAGGCTCAGGGAGGGGCAGTCTTCTGCTGAGACTGGTTGGGGCTGAGGGAAAGAACCAGGAAAAAGACATGCCGAGAAGGGGGGCAGAGATCGATCACTAATGATTAAATGCAGAGTGATGCATACGGAGCAAAAAGAGAAAGAAACAGTGCATCATGGGAACCCCCCCCACAGTCTACGTCTAAAGCAACATAACCAAGGGATGGTCCAGGGTCACCCGATCCAGCCCTAACTATAAGCCTTAGCGAAAAGGAAAGTTTTAAGCCTAATCTTAAAAGTAGAGAGGGTATCTGTCTCCCTGATCTGAATTGGGAGTTGGTTCCACAGGAGAGGAGCCTGAAAGCTGAAGGCTCTGCCTCCCATTCTACTCTTACAAACCCTAGGAACTACAAGTAAGCCCGCAGTCTGAGAGCGAAGCGCTCTAATGGGGTAATATGGTACTACGAGGTCCCTAAGATAAGATGGGACCTGATTATTCAAAACCTTATAAGTAAGAAGAAGAATTTTAAATTCTATTCTAGAATTAACAGGAAGCCAATGAAGAGAGGCCAACACGGGTGAGATATGCTCTCTCCTGCTAGTCCCCGTCAGTACTCTAGCTGCAGCATTCTGAACCAACTGAAGGCTTTTTAGGGAACTTTTAGGACAACCTGATAATAATGAATTACAATAGTCCAGCCTAGAGGAAATAAATGCATGAATTAGTTTTTCAGCATCACTCTGAGACAAGACCTTTCTGATTTTAGAGATATTGCGTAAATGCAAAAAGGCAGTCCTACATATTTGTTTAATATGCGCTTTGAATGACATATCCTGATCAAAAATGACTCCAAGATTTCTCACAGTATTACTAGAGATCAGGGAAATGCCATCCAGAGTAACGATCTGGTTAGACACCATGCTTCTAAGATTTGTGGGGCCAAGTACAATAACTTCAGTTTTATCTGAGTTTAAAAGCAGGAAATTAGAGGTCATCCATGTCTTTATGTCTGTAAGACAATCCTGCAGTTTAGCTAATTGGTGTGTATCCTCTGGCTTCATGGATAGATAAAACTGGGTATCATCTGCGTAACAATGAAAATTTAAGCAATACCGTCTAATAATACTGCCTAAGGGAAGCATGTATAAAGTGAATAAAATTGGTCCTAGCACAGAACCTTGTGGAACTCCATAATTAACTTTAGTCTGTGAAGAAGATTCCCCATTTACATGAACAAACTGTAATCTATTAGACAAATATGATTCAAACCACCGCAGCGCAGTGCCTTTAATACCTATGACATGCTCTAATCTCTGTAATAAAATTTATGGTCAACAGTATCAAAAGCAGCACTGAGGTCCAACAGAACAAGCACAGAGATAAGTCCACTGTCCGAAGCCATAAGAAGATCATTTGTAACCTTCACTAATGCTGTTTCTGTACTATGATGAATTCTAAAACCTGACTGAAACTCTTCAAATAGACCATTCCTCTGCAGGTGATCAGTTAGCTGTTTTACAACTACCCTCTCAAGAATCTTTGAGAGAAAAGGAAGGTTGGAGATTGGCCTATAATTAGCTAAGATAGCTGGGTCAAGTGATGGCTTTTATTGGTGGCTTTCAACATATTATTTGTATAATATGTTGTATTTCTGTTGTTGATTCTGTGTTTATGTGGCAATGCTCGTGAGTATGGAATGTTCCTCATTCTATGACCAACTGCAGAGACAGCCGGTGTCGTGGTGCAGCAACAACGTGAGACATGCTATGTAAAGTTTAAGGACTAAGTTTCAAAACATCATAAATACCAATTCAAATGCACAGAAATAACATGTATTTATTTGAAATCATCAAGAACTATTTTTTTAAGAAATGGAAGAATCCACATATAAATTACTGTGTCTCAACTTCTTTCAAAAAAATCAAAATTTTTTCTTTCAAAAAATGAAATTGCATATTTGTTTCAACTTAACATATGTTAAAACCCTCATGGCCGCAATGCACACTCTATAAGTTCCAAATAAACATGCAAGTTGGATCTTTTCGCAAAGTAATGTGGATTTTTTTCCCAAATAATACTTGAAATAAAACATTTATGAAGATAATGAAAAATCGTCTTTTGCACTTTCAATTAAAGACTTATCCAGGTGAATAGATTTAAATGATTTTATCAGAAAAAAGGTAAAGCCCCATACTCCAGTGTGACGTAGGGCTGTATCAGACATTGTGCATTACACCACAGGGTGCTGGTTGAAAAATACATCCCTGCAAAGCCTCCACAGGCTATGAAGAACACAATGACAAGTACGAGGAAGGTCAACATCAAAACTCCTGTCTGAACGATGCCTGTCTGAAGGCTGTCTGCGGACCTAAAAAAAAAAAAAACAGAGGAGGAAGTGGGGGCATCATAAAGCAAGAGTAACTTCAGGTTAAGGCAACCAGACAGCCACATGAAAATTCAGTAAGGTATATCTTATATATTATATTCCAATTCTAAGGTGGAACTATGCTAGTATACAAAGGTATATCTAAATATCTAAAAAGAAAGAGTAAAATAGGAGAGTAGAAAAGAGTAGAGTAGAGCCACTTAGGTGCCTGGTCTTGAGAACCAGGGATGGTAGGTTGTACGAACAGGACGAAATGCCAGAGAGCAGAAAGGAAATGTTGAGGACCGTGGTAACATTAGAGGGATCAAACTGATGTCACATACAACAAAATCAGTGAAAAGGAATTCCACAACTATGAGGTACATCCAAAAGTATCCAACCTTATTTTATCACCAGAAAGAAATCAAGCATGTGAGTTATCGTTTGGTGTGGAGGTGCAGGAACCTTCTTGCACATGCATGAATTTTTCCCGCCCACAGAATGCTTCAGTCGCTAGCAGTCAGCCTTAGAGTGAACACATGTACTGAGCACACACTGGATTATCATTTGCTATAGAATGGCGGAACGACTACAGAAATATATCAAATTTTGACAAAGGTTTGGTGATACCCAAGCGGAAACCGTTTGCACAATTCAGCAGGCTTTGCCAATGACGACAGAAGCAAAATGCAAATAAAAGTGGCATAACCGCTTCAAAAACGGCCACACACATCAGTGGAGACCGATGCACGTTCAAGTAGGTCAGCCACAAGCTGAAATGACCAAGTGACTGACAGAATACAGACTTCAGTCATGGATGACTGTCGTGTCACCATCAAAGAACTTGCGGATGAGGTGCTGGTCAACACAGGTTCAGTACATTCCATTTTGATGGAGGATTTGGGCACGTGAAGAGTGTCATCAAAATTTGTATTGAAGCTGCTAACGGCGGAACGGATGTAAGTGCATCTCTTGTAGGTCTCGCAGGACCTGCTGGAATGCGCAAACAGTGACCCAGACCTCCTGAACACCATCTTCACTGTTGATGGGACACGGGTTTAAGAGTACGACCTGGAAACCAAATTTCAGTCATTGCCATGGAAACATCCAACATCACTGAGGCCAAAAAAAGCACGGCAGGTGAGCAGCAATATCAAAGCCATGTTGGCTTTGACTCCCGTGGAGTAGTGCATCATGAGTCCACACCAGAAGGCCAAATATGTTGTGGTCTGGAGAATCGGTCTGGCTGTGTTTTTTCTCCCCTCCTTCCTGTGCTTTCTCCTACCAGTGGAAGCAGATCATCATCTACCTGTAGTTGCGGCACACCTGCATCAATCAGCGGCAGCCTGCTTAAAGCCTCACCTGAACAGAAGGAAGACGCCAGATCTTTCCTTCCTTTCCTTCTCAGAATCAGAATGCCTTTTATTGTCATTATACATTGGTACGAGATTAGGGCCATCCAGTTGCAGTGCAATAAAATAGAATAAAATAAAAAATAGTGCAAAAAAAGAGATTAAAAATAGTGCAAGAGTATCAAAAACAAGATATTAAGAAAAATTCAACAATGTAAGGAAAAATATATACAATTGACACTAGTGCAAGGTGCGGCTAGGATATAAATATATTGCACAGAAATGTATAGTGTTCATGGGTGACTGGGTTATTGCACATGGAGGATCAGTGCATGCTAGAGTTCAATGTGGTTATAGCTTTGGGGAAGAAACTGTTTTTCAGTCTGTTTGTTTTTGTCCTTGTGAGCCTGCAGCGCCTCCCTGAGGGCATCAGGTCAAACAGGGCAGAGCCAGGGTGAAAACAGTCTTTGGAGATCGCTTTGGCTCTGCTGAGGCAGCGGGAGGTATAAATGTCCAACAGGGAGGGGAGAGGGCGGCCGATGATCTTCTGTGCTGCCTTAACAACCCTCTGCATTCTCTCCTTGTCAGCAGCGGGGAGCTGCCAACCATACTGTGATGCAGTATGTCAGCAGGCTCTCAATGGATGAGCGGTAGAAGGCCAGCAGCAGGTCGGTGTTGAGGATGTACTCCAGAGTGGTAACACTGGCCTCAGGTATTGTTCACCTTGTCTGTGTTTTCTGTATTTGGATTTTTACTCATTTTTCTAATTTTGTGTGTTTTTGTGCAGTCTGCAGTCACCACCACTGGTAGGTCCACCGTGATAGGGCACCTACCCATTCTGCTCAGCTGATTCAGGCTTTCATGGCCAACACAACACTCCTTTGATTCATCAGGCTCCCCAACTCTCCTGCCATGCCTCCCTCTGATTTTTGGCTGTTTTTCAAACTCAAAACAACATTAAAAGGGACTCAATTTGGTTATGAGAAGACATCATGTTAACCGTGATGGCCCGGCTGGAAACTATTCCAAAGAGGCCTTCCAGAAATGCTTCAAACAATGGCAGAACCTCTGGGAGAAGTGTGTGCAGTCTCAAGAAGACTACTTTGAAGGGAATTGGATTTCAGACCCCCAGGTGAATAACTGTATTTTCATGGCCAAAGGTTGGAGAGCTTTTTAATGCATGTGGTATTTCAAGAATCTATTAATGACTCCAAGGAGGGGACCATAATAAAAATGGGAAACCTAAAGTATCTGTAACATACCTTTTTTAAGGTATGTTTTAAGGTATGGTGAGAATTTTGCTGATAAAATGTTTTAATCACACCGGACACAAAAATCATCCAGTTGCTTGAGACAGTGTGGTACTTCTCTATTTCTGGATCAACCTATCTCTAAATTTTGCAGGAGGCATTCACAATTATCATTTATTTTGAACTCGAAGCTATGTACTTGGGCATCTGGCAGTGAGAGCACTTCTTCTAGAGAGAGTTCTTCAGTTAGAAGAAAAATGTAATCAAAAAAGTATAAAAATAGTGGCTTGCAAAAGTATTCAGCCCTTGGTATTTCACACCATTTAATTTGTTTATGGCATTTAAAATACAAAAAGTAGATCAGGCTTCTCAATCTAAAATTTCTAAATTATCTTCCTTAGACTCAAACTGAAAGTAAATCTCTACAACTTGATATAAATTAATAAAAAAAAATATATATATAAATGCCAAGATGGTGGGGTTGTATAAGTAGTCAGCCCCTTTGGTATAATACCTGTAAATAATCAGTTTAATTGCCAGTTTTCTTCAGACAAGTCAGGGGATGGATACATGAACGTTTCCAAGTCACTGAATACAACCTCAGTTCCAATGAAGTTCGGACGTTGTGTAAGATGTGAATAAAAACAGAATACAATGATTTACAAATCCTGTTCAACCTATATTCAATTGAATACACCACAAAGACAAGATATTTAATGTACAAACTGATCAATTTTATTGTTTTTGTGCAAATATTTGATCATTTTGAAATGGATGCCTGCAACACATTTCAAAAAAAGCTGGGACAGTGGTATGTTTACCACTGTGTTACATCACCTTTCCTTCTAACAACACTCATAAGCATTTGGGAACTGAGGACACTAACTGTGAAGCTTTGTAGGTGGAATTCTTTCCCATTCTTGTTTTGATGTACAACTTCAGTTGTTCAACAGTCTGGGGTCTACGTTGTCATATTTTGCGCTTCATAATGCGCCACACATTTTCAATGGGTGACAGATCTGGACTGCAGGCAGGCCAGTCTAGTACCTGCACTCTTTTACTACGAAGCCACACTGTTGTAACACATGCAGAATGTGGCTTGGCATTGTCTTGCTGAAATAAGCAGGGATGTCCCTGACAAAGATGATGCTTGGATGGCAGCATGTGTTGCTCCAAAACCTGATGTACCTTTCAGCAATGATTGTGCCATCACAGATGTATAAGTTGCCAATGCCATGGGCACGAGCACACCCCCATACCATCCACAGATGCTGGCTTTTGAACTTTGCACTGGTTAACAATCTGAATGGTCTTTTTCCTCTTTTGTTCAGAGGACACGACGTCCATGATTTCAAAAACAATTTCAAATGTGGACTCATCAGACCACAACACACTTTCCACTTTGCATCTGTCCATTTCAAATGAGCTTGGGCCCAGAGAAGGTAGCGACATTTCTGATGTTGTTGATGTAGGCTTTCGCTTTGCATGGTAGAGTTTTAACTTGCACTGGTAGATGTAGTGACAAACTGTATTAACTGCCAAGGTTTTCTGAAGTGTTCCTGAGCCCACGCAGTAAGATCCATTACACAAGGATGTTGGTATTAATAAGCAGTGCCACCTGAGGGATTGAAGGTCACGGGCATTCAATGTTGGTTTTTGGCCTTGCCGCTTACGTGTAGAAAGTTCTCAGATTCCTGAATCTTCTGATTATATTATGGACTGTAGATGATGGAATTCCTAAATTCCTTGCAATTGAATGTTGAGAAAATATTCTTCTTAAACTGTTGGAATATTTTGCACGCGGTTGTTCACAAAGTTCTCAAAAATTCTTGAAAGGGTAGTTGTAAAACAGCTAACTGATCATCTGCAGAGGAATGATCTATTTGAAGAGTTTCAGTCAGGTTTTAGATTCATCATAGTACAGAAACAGCATTAGTGAAGGTTACAAATGATCTTCTTATGGCCTCAGACAGTGGACTCATCTCTGTGCTTGTTCTGTTAGACCTCAGTGCTGCTTTTGATACTGTTGGACCATAAAATTTTATTACAGAGATTAGAGCATGCCATAGGTATTAAAGGCACTGCGCTGCGGTGGTTTGAATCATATTTATCTAATTGATTACAATTTGTTTCATGTAAATGGGGAATTTTCTTCACAGACTAAGGTAATTATGGAGTTCCACAAGGTTCTGTGCTAGGACCAATTTTATTCACTTTATACATGCTTCCCTTAGGCAGTATTATTAGACGGCATTGCTTAAATTTTCATTGTTACGCAGGATGATACCCAGCTTTATCTATCCATGAAGCCAGAGGACACACACCAATTAGCTAAACTGCGGATTGTCTTACAGACATAAAGACATGGATGACCTCTATTTCCTGCTTTTAAACTCAGATAAAACTGAAGTTATGTACTTGCCCCACAAATCTTAGAAACATGGTGTCGTAACCAATCCTTACTCTGGATGGCATTACCCTGACCTCTAGTAATACTGTGAGAAATCTTGGAGTCATTTTTGATCAGGATATATGTCATTCAATGCACATATTAAACAAATATGTAGGACTGCTTTTTTGCATTTACGCAATATCTCTAAAATTAGAAAGGTCTTGTCTCAGAGTGATGCTGAAAAACTAATTCATGCATTTATTTCCTCTAGGCTGGACTATTGTAATTCATTATTATCAGGTTGTCCTAAAAGTTCCCTGAAAAGCCTTCAGTTAATTCAAATGCTGCAGCTAGAGTACTAACGGGGACTAGAAGGAGAGAGCATATCTCACCCATATTGGCCTCTCTTCATTGGCTTCCTGTTAATTCTAGAATAGAATTTAAAATTCTTCTTCTTACTTATAAGGTTTTGAATAATCAGGTCCCATCTTATCTTAGGGACCTCATAGTACCATATCACCCCAATAGAGCGCTTTGCTCTGAGACTGCAGGCTTACTTGTAGTTCCTAGGGTTTGTAAAAGTAGAATGGGAGGCAGAGGCTTCAGCTTTCAGGCTCCTCTCCTGTGGAACCAGCTCCCAATTCAGATCAGGGAGACAGACACCCTCTCTACTTTTAAGATTAGGCTTAAAACTTTCCTTTTTGCTAAAGCTTATAGTTAGGGCTGGATCAGGTGACCCTGAACCATCCCTTAGTTACGCTGCTATAGACTTAGACTGCTGGGGGGTTCCCATGATGCACTGAGTGTTTCTTTTTCTTTCTGCTCTGTATGCACCACTCTGCATTTAATCATTAGTGATTGATCTCTGCTCCCCTCCACAGCATGTCTTTTTCCTGGTTCTCTCCCTCAGCCCCAACCAGTCCTAGCAGAAGACTGCCCCTCCCTGAGCCTGGTTCTGCTGGAGGTTTCTTCCTGTTAAAAGGGAGTTTTTCCTTCCCACTGTCGCCAAGTGCTTGCTCACAGGGGGTCGTTTTGACCGTTGGGGTTTTTACGTAATTATTGTATGGCCTTGCCTTACAATATAAAGCGCCTTGGGGCAACTGTTTGTTGTGATTTGGCGCTATATAAATAAAATTGATTGACATTGATTGAAAGTGCTGATCCTCGTCCCATCTTTGCTTGTGAACAGCAGAGCCTTTTGGGGATGCTCCTTTTATATCCAATCATGACACTCGCCTGTTTTCAATTAACCTGTTCATCTGTGGAATGTTCCAAACAGGTGTTCTTTGAGCATTCATCAACTTTCCCAGTCTTTTGTTGCCCCTGTCCCAGCTTTTTTGAAATGTGTTGCAGTTTGAACATTAAATAGCTTGTCTTTGTGGTGTATTTGATTGAATATAGGTTGAAGAGGATTTGCAAATCATTGTATTCTGTTTTTATTTACATTTCACAGAACATCCCAACTTCATTGGAATTGCGGTTGTATGTCTTGAACTTTATTTACATCAGTTATGAAGAAATACAAACAGTATGGCACTCTATGGTAAATCTGTATGGAGCTGAAAGTTCAGCTACAATTTGCCAGAAGGTATATCTGGGATGCAAACCTAGATTTAATGTTTTGGTGAAAGAAAATCCTCCTCTGTACCACTTCATCATGAAGCTGTATAAATGGGGATACAAAATGCAAAACATGCACTATGCAAAATCTCTCCAGTCACAGCCACAGAAGCCTGTAACTTCTTCTAGACTGTCTGGGTGTCTTGCTGGCTTTCCTCACTTTTCTCCATCTTGCACAGTCACTCAGTTTTTGAGAACTGTCTACTCCACACAGATTTACCATAGAGTGTCATGCTGTTTGTATTTCTTCATAACTGATGTAAATAAAGTTGAAGACATATTCAATGACTTGGAAATGTTCATGTATCCATCCCCTGACTTGTTTGAAGAAAACTGGAAATTAAACTGATTATTTACAGGTATACCAAAGGGGCTGATTACTTTTGCAAACCATCATCTTGGCTTTTATATTTTTAATTAATTTATATCACGTTGTAGAGATTTACTTTCAGTTTGAGTCTAAGGAAGATTATTTAGAACTTTTATATTGAGAAGTCTGATTTACTTTTTGTATATGAAATGACATAAACAAATTAAAATGCGTGAAATACCAAGGGGCTGAACACTTTTGCAAGCCACTGTAAGTATGGTATTTTCTGGAGTATAAGACACATCTGTCAAAAAATGACTTTTGAATAGGAAAAAACCATGTATAAGTCGCACCGGAGTATAAATTGCACTGGACTATAAGTCGCACCTTTTTCATGTGTTATGAGCACTTTAATTTTGTGCATTGTTATAGTGTATTTTTTTATTACTGGCATTTATTCTTTTATTATTGGAGTTTATTTTGTGTAGTACTTTGATTCTTGGGAAAGTTCTATGCAGACAGTCATTATAATTAGTATTATTAATAATTAACTTGGATACAGTGAGGAAAATAAGTATTTGTTCTCCCACTTAGAAATCATGGAGGGGGTCTGAAATTTTCATCTTAGGTACATGTCCACTGTGAGAGACATAATCTAAAAAAAAAAAAAAAATCCATGAATCACAATGTATGATTTTTTAATAATTTATGTGTATGTTATTGCTGCAAATAAGTATTTGAACACCTGCCAATCAGCAAGAATTCTGGCTCACACAGACCTGTTAATTTTTCTTTAAGAAGCCCTCTTATTCTGCACTCTTTACCTGTATTAATTGCACCTGTTGAACTTGTTACCTGTGTAAAAGACACCTGTTCACACACTCAATCAATCACACTCCAACCTGTCCACCATAGCCAAGACCAAAGAGCTGTCTAAGGACACCAGGGACAAAACTGTAGACCTGCACAAGGCTGGGATGGACTACAGGACAACAGACAAGCAGCTTGGTAGAAGACAACAACTGTTATGATTAATTATTAGAAAGTAGAAGAAACACAAGATGACTGTCAGTCTCCCTCGGTCTGGGATTCCATGCAAGATCTCACTTGTTGTGGGTAAGGATGATTCAAGAAAGTTTCAGAACTACACAGGAGGACCTCGTCAATGAACCTGAAGAGAGCTGGGACCCAGTCACAAAGATTACATTAGTAACACATGATGCTGTCATGGTTTAAAATCCGGCAGGGCAGCAAGGTCCCCCTGCTCAAAGCCAGCACATGTCCAGGCTGATGTGAAGTTCACCAGGACCATCTAGATGATCCAGAGGAGGCATGGGAGAAGGTCATTGGGTCAGATGAGACCAGAATAGAGCTTTTTGGAATCAACTCCACTTACCATGTTTAGAGGATGAGAACAACCCCAAGAAAACCATCCCAACCATGAAGCATGGTGGTGGAAAACATCATACTCTGGGGGTGCTCTTCTGCAAAGGGGACAGGATGACTGCACCATATTGAATGGAGGATGGATGGGGTCATGTATTGCGAGATTCTGGTAAACAACCTCCTTCATTCAAAGCATGAAGATGGGTCATGGCTGGGTCTTCAGCATGAAAATGACCCCAAACACAACAGCCAGGGTAACTAAGGAGGGCTCTGTAAGAAGCATTTCAAGGTCCTGGAGTGGCCTGGCCAGTCTCCAGACCTGAACTCAATAGAAAATCTTTGGAGGGAGTTGAAACTCCAAACCTGAAAAATCTAGAAAAGATCTGTATTGAGGAGTGGACCAAAATCCCTGCTGCAGTGTGTGAACTCCTGGTTGAAAAACTACAGGAAACATTGACCTCTGTAATTGCAAACAAAGGCTACTATACCAAATATTAACATTGATTTTCACAGGTGGGCGGCACGGTGGCTTAGTGGTTTAGCACTGTTGCCTCAAAGCGAGAAGGTGTGGGTTCAATTCCCGTGGCCTTTCTGTGTGGAGTTTGCATGTTCTCCCCCGTGTTTGCATGGGTTTCCTCCGGGTGCTCCGGTTTCCTCCCACATCCAAAGACATGCGGGTTAGGTGGATTGAAATCTTTAAATTGTCCTTAGGTGTGCGTGTGGGTGTGTCTGTGTTTGTTTGTCTGTTTGTGGCCCTGCGGCAGACTGGCGTCCTGTACTGGGTGTACCCCGCCTCACGCCCTATGACTGCTGGGATAGGCTCCATCCCCCGCGACCCTTAACTGGACTAAGCGGTAGAAGATGGATGGATGGATGGATTTTCACAGGTGTTCAAATACTTATTTGTAGCAGTAACATACAAATAAATTATTAAAAAATATACATTGTGATTTGCGGAGTATTTTTTTATAGATTATGTCTCTCACAGTGGACATGCACCTAAGATGAAAATTCAGACCCCTCCATGATTTCTAAGTGGAGAACTTGCAAAACCGCAGGGTGTTCAAATACTATTTTCCTCACTGTAAGTTGCACTGGAGTATAGTAAGTCGCAGGGCCTCCCAAACTATCAAAAAAAAAAAAAAAAAGAAATCACAGCTTACTAACAACTTACTTACTCTAGAAATGCGGGTAGTATAGCTACAATCACTAAGATCCCTTGAGCAAGCTCTTTAATCCCAAAATTGTTCCTGGTGTGAAGTTGAGTGCCTTGCATGACAGTACACTGACAATGGTGTGTGTGTGGATGAATATGAAGCATCACTGTAAAGTGATTTGAGTGTCTGCTTCAGAAGAAGTAGTCCTATGGAAATGCAATCCATTTACCAATCACATAAAGAAATGGCTAAAACCAAAAATTCCAACCATTAATAGTTTGATATTTTCTATGATACATTCATGTTGGAAAGAGTGGAAGGCTGCAACAAAGCAATAAAAAAAAAAATGAAGTAAAAAAAAAGCTCCACTCCACAGAAAAATGTTTGCGGCAGGGGAATGTGTTCCTGTTAACATGTTTTGCTCACTTCCCTCTTTGATTATAAAATCTATCAAGAGACAGAAAGTCATTATCAATATGTAAGTTTTGCTATATGAGAGATGCTATTCGAGTTAAAAAGTGAATCTAATAAAGGATTGCAGAGGGAAAACTCAGTGAGGAGAGGGAGGAGTGGCTGTTTTCATCCCAGGTACGAGTACAGCAACAACTGATGTATTTTTCACATGGAGGCATCTTATGGAAAAGCATAGCGAATAATAGAGAGAATATTCCTCCTTTTTGCAGATGACACTGTGACGTGTAGCACCAGAAGGGAGAAAGTAAAAGAGGAAGCTACAAAAATGGAGAAAATTATGATAGAAAATTTCAGGTTTCATGAAGTTATGTACCAGGAAGAAGTAAAGAAAAGTGTAAATATGTTGAAACACCAAGCATTTCTGAAGCTGTAAATGGTAGCTGAAAATGGGTGCAGAAATGACCCAGAGTCCAGTCTTGATCAAACAGGAGGGGATGTGGAGTGTTATTTCGCTGAAGAAGTGGTAAAAGGGCTAAGTTCAAGTTTATGACTGTGGTAACCATAAGACCAGCAATGCTGTATGGGCCTGAGACATGGGCAGTGAAGAGAGCGCAGGAGAAGTTGGACGTGTAAGAAATGAGAATGCAAAGATGGATGTGTGACATTAGAAAGGGGGCCAGAATGAGAAATGAGAGTCTCAGAAGTGGCAAAAGTAGAAGAAATATCTACGAAAGTAGTGAGATGATTTGGACATGTGACAGTAACAGATGATAATCTGGTGAAGGAGTGAAAATGATTTATTCCTGCAAAGAAGGAGTTTTATCATCTGATACCAATTAGAAAAGACTGATAATATAAATCCTAAGTACCTTTGGGATGGAAGGTCTACCACTTCAGTCGGACCATCATCCAGCTCCTCAGCCTCAGTCGCCTCCTGCAGACAGAGTGATACTGATGTAACGCTTTGAGTTTTGACATCTAAAGTCACACAGCAGCTTTCTGACAGATAAAATTTGAACTTCGGCTTTGTAGTGGTACATCTGATTCCATTTGGGGGGAGGGCGAAGGCTATTAAAAGGTATTGTGACTATAAGTGCAAACAAAAGATCATACATGGGTTGTATCCATGGTATTTAGAAAATCTGATATGTTGGTTCCCATCATCTGTGAAGAAGCCAACTGCTTTAATTCTTCTTTAAAGGAGAGAGGGAAAGTACGTGTTTTTTTCCTCTCTTTGAGTCAGAGTCAGCCTCGCTCTAGAAAGCAAAAGACATACACCTGAATATATGTTACCAAATCACCCAGCACGTGACGTTGTACTAATAGTATATTTTAAACTGTGTTTATCATACAGTGAGGCCTCATCCTGTATATCCTCCAGCTGGAGATTCAGTTCCTGATTCCTCAGCCTGAGATCCTGAAAGAGAAGAACATGATCAGACATAGAAAAAAGTGAACGTCCACAGTTCATTTAAAAATAAATAAATAAAAGCCTTATTCTGACTGTGGCCAGTAGCTGAGCACAGACAGAACAACTGCAAAAAGGTCCATCTACTCACAGGTCAGGTCAGCATTGGGAGCATGCACTGCCTCACAAAATTGCTTTGGATCTTGTCTGGCAACTGCTTAGGTGGAACTGTGGTACATCTTTATTGCTCAAGAATAGCTATCTATGCATACTTACACCGGACTTGGTCCATAGTTCCCAGGTCCAAGGGGATGGATGCAGTCCTAGTAACCAGCCCGGTGAGTACTAGTGCATTCCTTTGAAGTAGTTTATGATCAAAGGTGTTTCCTTGCCCACAAGATCCACCTTAGTTTGGGTCCTGAGTGCCACTGTGCAGTAAATGACACCTCAGTGTAAAAAAAAAAACTAGTCAAGACACAAGACTGTTAATCGTTTCATCAATTCCAGGCTGTAAAGAAGTGGATGACACCCACCCCCTTCTGTCCTTCCTAATATGTGCTGTCCTTCATTGTAAGGTGGCAGCAGAGTGCCTTTCATGGAAAGTGGAAACACATCTTCACTTTATGTTTTCAACTGTGTAAATGTTTTTGCAGTAAATCCAAAGGCCATCTAACCAACATTACCCAAGTGGAGCTTTCAACACACTGGGCAACTACCTGCAGTCCTGGGTGCAGTTTAACACCATTCCCACGTTCACATATTATTAATAAACCGCACCAACGTTTAACATGATATGAATATTGTTTCAATCTCATCCTGTTGTTGTTTGTGGAAGCAATAGATCTTTTCATAAGGAGACTCAGTTTGTATTGTCTGGTAGAGATTAGGCTATGGAAGTAGCTGAGAAAGCAGATGGTGACGGCATTGAAGGGAGACAAGGAAGCATTTATCAGAGTCGAGCTGACAGCCTGGCTGAGTCGAGCTGTCTGCCTGGGTGTTTGGCAATCAGTTTGGTCGTGTGATGGATACGGTGAGACGTGGCCCCAAAGCAGGTTCCCATACGTGACCTGACCTAACTTGACTGCTATTTGTGTGACAGAATAAGGGTAAAACTGACAAAGCATACTAACAATAAATCATCTGGTGTCATATTAACACAGCAGTAAGAGGCATGATGTTTAATTCTTATGTCTAAACTTTGACTTTAGGTTTTATCATTTGAAGATCAGAATGCCTCTACCATTATGAGGTCCGTAGACTCTTCTGCTGACTCCTCTAAGTGCTTCAACATCAGGTTTTTCTGAAATACACAAACACACAAATATTAATGTCAAAAAAACTAAAACAGTCAAAATGTTCATTTTCAATTCTTTAGAAAAATTAGTTTCTACGACAAAATTTTGATGATTGCATTTGTCAGTGTCTGGTGGCACAGTGCGCTTACCTGAAGAATAACACTGTCTTTAAGTTGCAGCTCTAACTTCGCTTCTTCCAAGTCACCCTGAGGAAACACGAGTGAGAAACCCGGCTGATGACATTAAAATGATGAATGCAAATACAGAGAAGACAAAAAGAGAAGAAATACAGACATTTTTCCAAGGAAAATTCATCGTATTACCTGAAGGTTTTGCAGTGAAGTTTTTAAATTGTGCAAGGCAGTTTTGTCATACTCAGTTTGCTGATTTAGTCTGTTCCTCTGAAGAAGAGCTGAGCATGAGTTACATTACAAATTCAAACAAAACAAAAAAGACATTTTAAAAAAACACTGCCAACCTAAGCCATGTGTAACCACAGACATGGGAAACTGGACACAAAATCAGCCAGATATGACTGCAGAAATACTCTGGCCAGTACTTTTTAGCATTGTTTCACTACTACACACTTATATACAAAGCAAACAAACAAACCAAATGATACCTCAGTGATAAGCTTCTTATTTTGTTCAGTCAGGAGGCTACATTCATTTTCCTATTCAAAAAAACCACACACACACACACACACACACACACACACACACACACACACACACACACACACACACACACACACACACACACACACGCCAAGATGAATAATTATTAGGCAGAAGTTTCCACAAATTACTCACATTTCACAGCAAAAATCTTGGTTGGAGATAATTAAAACATTTGTGTTGACACCCACCAATCTCTGAATCTCCTTTTCACGGTGCCTCTTTAAATTGTTTTCCTCAGCCAAGGAGGCCCTGATCCTGCAAAGCTCGGCTTCATTCTGCTCCGCGTCACTCATCAACTTCTCCATTCTGCAAACAAATTCAGCTATACTTGGCATGTGAATCTCATCACTGACAACCATTCGATACGCACCTCGATATACTACCAGCGATACGATACATATAGTGATATTGATGATACGATGTGATTTGATACGTATTTGATAGCGATACAATTCCTCACAATGCGATACGAAGCAATTTGTTGCGATACGATGTGATTCAACGTGATACAAAGACATTATACCAAAAATTTAAATAGAAAATAAGCTGCAATTCAGTATGGTACTACGGTATTCTTCTTCTTGTTCTGATTCTACTAAAGGCAGAAGATTTGTTTTACTCCTTATAAGCAGCAAATTTACCAGATTCAACATGAAGGAACAGGAATCGGTTCCCTCATATTTGGAACCCTTTTCATCACACTGTCAGAACTTAAACAGTACAGTAAAACATCACTCTCAATGAGTGACTTAAAGTGAGTCACTCATTGACAGACTACCGCCTTGGCAAAGTAAATTGAAATACTTTCTTGCCAGTTTTTCCGGAGCTCGGTTTACAATCTGCGGCCGAGTCGATACTGTTTAGCAACATGCCATTCTTTAGGGCCCCTTCACACATAGTACGAATAAGTACAACTCAGGACGACTCACGGTGAAACAGCTCATATGAGCGAACCACGAAAACATTGCGCCAACAGGCAGTTGTGCACACGATCCTGGTGCGGTGGTTTGTGCACGCGACGGTGTCATGCAAGCAGGAACACAGTGTGGGCAGCTGCACCACATCACACCGCTGATGTGGAGAATAATAAAATAAAAACCAACTGTATAATTAGTGAATATCACTGAGATGATATAAATAATGCATAAAAGGGGACGCAATACAGAACCCTGTGGTTAAATAATCGTGGTAAAAAAAATGTCACTCACAGGATGCAAACTGATAAGCTCAGAGCGGAAAAATTCCTGAAATCAACAAAGACATGGAGGAGGTGCGCTGCGTCCAGCCGCTGCAGTGCGGCGCAAAGGCAAAAGATGTTTTATATAGTCCACATGAGGACAGCAGGCAGAGACACACGCCTCATGGAGGAATGTCTTAAGTTCATGTCTTTCCAAACATGGACCGTGTTCTCAACCTGGGACGTCCAGGAGCAGAGATCTTTAAAGCCGTGGCTGTAAGCAGACACACCCCCCTGTCCATTCAATTGCAACTGCATTTGTAGGTATTGTCATATTTATTTATATAACTGTCCTGGCAGTGATTTCTGTGTTTGTAATGTGTGCACTGAGCTGCTATCCAGCTGTCAGTGTGCTGTGATCAGCTGACAGGCTCCTCCCTGTGCTGTGTGTGATCAGCATTTCCACAGTTGTGGGGCACTGAGACAAATTTCACATCCAGCTCAACAGTGACTGTCTGCTGACTTGTCGTGATGATGAGTGCGAATGGCCACACATTTGCTAAGTGCCAAACGAGCGGTGTTAGATGTTCATGTGTGTCACCTGGAAGACTGACTGAACATATTGTTACCATCCCACTGAACAAACCGGTGCAACATGAAGTATAATGGTCAGAAAATATATATCATCTACAGCGTTGCATGAGTTACGTTTTGACTTGTTTTTGGAGAGTCGCGTTCTCTGAGCGAAGCCCGACAATCTCCTCCTCTCCTGCTTCCAGCCAGCGCCGCATGTCGTCATTCAGATTCTTCAGCTGGCTTTCCCTGTGTTCAAGCTCAGCTATTCGTTCAGCCATCTCCTTCTCTGTCCTACAGCCACACAAACAGAAGAAGAAATGTTCTCTCTGACAGATTAAATATATACAGCTGTGCTCAAAAGTTATCAGAGAATAAGAATAACACAAAAACTTTTGTTTCACTCATGGTTAGTGGTTGGGTGAAGCCATTTATTGACAAACAACTATATTCACTCTTTTCAAATCATAATGACAACAGAAACTACCCAAATGACCCTGATCAAAAGTATACATACCCCTCTTATTCATACAGTGTATTGCCTCCTTTAACATCGATGACAGCTTGCAGTCTTTTGTGGTAGTTGTGGTTGAAGCTCTCTGATGGAAAAGCTGCCACTGAATACATATGTCTTGGACTTTATTTACATCAATTGTAAAGAAATACAAACAGTAGTATGGCACTCTATGGTCAATCTGCATGGAGTAGACAGTTCACAAAAACTGTGCAAGAAGGAGAAGAATGAGGAAAGCCACCAACACACCCAGACAACCCAGAAGACATTATAGGCTTATGTGGCTGTGATTTAAAAAGTGTAAATACAGCTGTTTGACAATAAATGGCTTCAACCAACCACTAACCATGAGTGAAACAAACGTTTTTGTGTTTTCACCCATATTCTCCGAAAATTAGCCAAAAAAAAAAAAAAAAAAAAATTCTGCCAGAGTATGTATAATTTTGAGCACAACTGGAACTGAATAGAAGAATCAGAGCCTTTATTGTCATTATACATACAGTGAGGAAAATAAGTATTTGAACAGTTTTGCAAGTTCTCCCACTTAGAAATCATGGAGGGGTCTGAAATTTTTATCTTAGGTGCATGTCCACTGTGAGAGACATAATCTAAAAAAAGAAATCCGGAAATCACAATGTATGATTTTTAAAATAATTTATTTGTATGTTACTGCTGCAAATAAGTATTTGAACACCTGTGAAAATCAATGTTAGTATTTGGTACAGTAGCCTTTGTTTGCAATTACAGAGGTCAAATTTTTCCTGTAGTTTTTCACCAGGTTTGCACACACTGGAGCAGGGATTTTGGTCCACTCCTCCATACAGATCTTCTCTAGATCTTTCAGGTTTGGAGTTTCAGCTCCCTCCAAAGATTTTCTATTGAGTTCAGGTTGTTGTGTGGGCTGCCAGAAGAGGAGGTACTGCTGGCCCAACACTAGAGGGCACCCTGCCTGAAGGCGGGCTTCAGGCACCAGAGGGCGCAGTCGCCCACCAGGAGCACCAGGGGCCCGGAGCTGACAGCTGTCACCAATCATCCATCATCACCACCTTCTATAAAAGCCTGGCAGTGACATCACATCCCTGCCGAGAAATCAGCTTACCCGACAGGTAATCCCTCAGCCGTTTCTGTGCCGTACGCACGTATGTGATTCTGAACTCTTTGCAGTCGTAACCTTCTGTAAACTTACAGCTTGGAGCTGGTTAGTGGGAATTTGGAGGAGTTGGCGTTTCCACTCCTAAATTTCTTAAGTGTTACAGTAGGCACTGCACGTACTCTGTTTTCCTGCTACCTGGGAGTGGAGGACTTTTCCCTCAGGAAGGAACTGTGAGTTTGCTGACTGTTGCTGGGTGTTCGCACACCCACATAACCTGTTTGTGCTTCCTGCCAGCAGTACCCGATCTGACAGCTGGAGGCAGTGGCCACCTGGGGACTCATGACTTGGCGGCTCCAGTGTGTTGCAGGTCTCCGTTGGCAGTGGAAATCGTGTGGGGCCCGGCTCTTCTCTGGACAGGCGTCTCCTATCCTCGAGCCTGCCCACACGTCACCTGTTATTTAATTGATTGTTACCTAAAAGCAGCATCTGTATTCCGTTGTGCACATTTTCACAACATTAAATTGTTATATTTGGCATTTTCATTGTCCGTTCATTTACGCCCCCTGTTGTGGGTCCGTGTCACTACACTTTCCCAACAGGATTTCTCGGCCATACGTCATGAATCTCGAGGGGCATCAACCAGCGATTGAACAATCAATGGAAACGCAAGGTGCACAGGTGCCAGCAGGAGGCGCGTTAGGTGAGCTGCAGCAGATCTTAACCGTCTTCACTGCTCAGTTGGATTTTAGTAACCGAGCAGAACGTTATACTCAATCGGAGGATGGAGGCTCTCACCGCGCAGGTGGAAGCGCGCACGCAGGGCGCAGCTGCAGTACCTCCTCCTGCTGACCTGGTGCCGAATACAGACATTCCAGTGGTCGTTCAACGAAACACCCCCCGCCCCCCGTCCCCTGAAGCATACATAAGCCCTCCGGAACCGTACGGAGGTTGTGTCGAGATGTGAGCAGACTTCTTGATGCAGTGTTTGCCCGTCTTTGCACAGCGTCCCGTCATGTACGCGTCGGATTCCAGCTGGGTGGCTTATGTTATAAATTTGCTTCGAGGTGAGGCACGCGCCTGGGCTACAGCGCTCTGGGAACAGAACTCACAGCTTCTATCAGCATACACTGAGTTTGTGAGGGAGTTCAGACAGGTGTTCAATCACCCAAATAGAGGCGAGACCGCTTCAAGTGTGCTGCTGTCGATAAGACAGGGGTGTCAGAGCGCAGTGGAGTATGCAGCCGATTTCCGCATTGCGGCAGGGAGAGCCGGCTGGAATACTGTTGCGCTCAGCGTCGCCTTTGTAAACGGACTGTCTCTGGTCCTTAAGGAGCACCTGGTGGCAAAGGACGAGCCGCGGGATTTAGACGAGCTTATCGACCTGGTAATACGGTTAGACAACCGATTAGCAGAATGCCGACGGGAGCGAGACGAAGGGCGTGGTCAGGCACAAGCCATCCCTCTTCCTTCCGGGTCCGAAAGGGAGCCGTCTTCCCCACGCTCCAAAGCCAGGGCACTCCACATGACGACAGCTCCCCCTGCTGATGTTGCTAGGGAAACGAGCAGGGCCAAAAGAAAATCAGATCAGAGACAAAGGAGGCTGGCCCGTGGGGAGTGTTTTCACTGCAGCTCAACCGAGCACACGCAGAAAAACTGCCCCAGACGGTCAAAACAACAACACTCGCCCTTAGAGAATGGGCTAAGGGTGGATCACAACATGCACGTGGGGAGTGCACGTAAATCTGCACGAATCCCAGTCACGATCCTAAGTGGGGATTTAACCCTTCACGCCCCAGCACTTGTGGACACGGGGTCGGAAGGGAATCTGCTGGACAGCAGATGGGCAAAGGAAGTAGGGCTCCCTCTAGTGGCCCTCCCTTCACCATTGAAGGTACGGGCACTAGATGGCACCCCTCTTCCACTAATCACACACCAGACACAGCCCGTAACATTGGTTGTGTCTGGAAATCACAGGGAGGAGATTGTGTTTTTTGTAACACCTTCTACCTCCCGAGTAATTTTGGGTTATCCATGGATGAGAAAACACAATCCCCGGATTGATTGGCCATCTGGGGTTGTGGCTCAATGGAGTGAAACCTGCCACCGGGAGTGTTTAGGATCCTCGGTTCCACCCGGTGCGACTGCTAAAGAGGAGGTTCAAGTCCCCCTCAATCTTGCGGCGGTGCCAGCCGAGTACCACGATCTTGCTGACGTCTTCAGCAAAGATCTGGCACTCACGCTGCCCCCGCACTGTCCGTACGATTGTGCCATCGATTTGATCCCGGGCGTTGAGTACCCGTCCAGCAGGCTGTACAACCTCTCACGTCCTGAGCACGAATCAATGGAGACCTACATCCGGGACTCTTTAGCTGCTGGGTTGATCCGGAACTCCACCTCCCCGATGGGTGCTGGTTTCTTTTTTGTGGGCAAGAAAGACGGTGGACTCCATCCATGCATTGACTACAGAGGGCTGAACGAAATCACGGTTCGCAACCGATACCCGTTACCTCTGTTAGATTCAGTGTTCACGCCCTTGGATGGAGCCCAAATTTTCACAAAGTTGGATCTTAGAAATGTGTATCACCTGGTTCGGATCTGGAAAGGAGACGAGTGGAAGACGGCATTCAACACCCCGTTGGGTCACTTTGAGTACCTGGTCATGCCGTTCAGCCTCACAAATGCACCCGCGACATTCCAAGCCTTGGTTAATGACGTCTTGCGGGACTTCCTGCATCGGTTCGTCTTTGTATACCTAGACGATATTCTCATCTTCTCCCCGGATCCTGAGACCCATGTCATGCATGTACATCAGGTCCTGCAGCGGTTATTAGAGAACCAGTTGTTTGTGAAGGGCGAGAAGTGTGAGTTCCACCACACTTCTTTGTCCTTCCTGGGGTTCATAATCTCCGCCAACTACGTCGCCCCTGATCCAGCCAAGGTTGCGGTGGTGAGAGATTGGCTCCAACCAACAAGCCGTAGGAAATTGCAGCAGTTCCTCGGCTTTGCAAATTTCTATTGGAGGTTCATAAAGGTTGAGCGGGGGGGTCCTGTTGTGTGGGCCGCCAGAAGAGGAGGTACTGCTGGCCCAACACCAGAGGGCGCCCTGCCTGAAGGCGGGCTTCAGGCACCAGAGGGCGCAGTCGCCCACCAGGAGCACCAGGGGCCCGGAGCTGACAGCTGTCACCAATCATCCATCATCACCACCTTCTATAAAAGCCTGGCAGTGACATCACATCCCTGCCGAGAAATCAGCTTACCCGACAGGTAATCCCTCAGCCGTTTCTGTGCCGTACGCAAGTATGTGATTCTGAACTCTTTGCAGTCGTAACCTTCTGTAAACTTACAGCTTGGAGCTGGTTAGTGAGAATTTGGAGGAGTTGGCGTTTCCACTCCTAAATTTCTTAAGTGTTACAGTAGGCACCGCACGTACTCTGTTTTCCTGCTACCTGGGAGTGGAGGACTTTTCCCTCAGGAAGGAACTGTGAGTTTGCTGACTGTTGCTGGGTGTTCGCACACCCACATGACCTGTTTGTGCTTCCTGCCAGCAGTACCCGATCTGACAGCTGGCCACCTGGGGACTCAGGACTTGGTGGCTCCGGTGTGTTGCAGGTCTCCATTGGCAGTGGAAATCGTGTGGGGCCCAGCTCTTCTCTGGACAGGCATCTCCTATCCTTGAGCCTGCCCACACGTCACCTGTTATTTAATTGATTGTTACCTAAAAGCAGCATCTGTATTCCATTGTGCACATTTTCACAACATTAAATTGTTATATTTTGGCATTTTCATTGTCCGTTCATTTACGCCCCCTGGGTCCGTGTCACTACACTTTCCCAACACAGGTCTGGAGACTGGCCAAGCCACTCCAGGACCTTGAAATGCTTCTTATGGAGCCCCTCTGCCCTGGCTGTGTGTTTGGGGTCATTTTCATGCTGGAAGACCCAGCCATGACCCATCTTCAATGCTCTTACTGAGGGAAGGAGGTTCTTTACCAAAATCTCACAATGCATGACCCCATCCATCCTCCCTTCAATACGGTGCAGTCGTCCTGTCCACTTTGCAGAAGAGCACCCCCAGAGTATGATGTTTCCACCCCCATGCTTCACGGTTGGGATGGTTTTCTTGGGGTTGTCCTCATCCTCTAAACATGGTAAGTGGAGTTGATTCCAAAAAGCTCTATTCTGGTCTCATCTGACCACATGACCTTCTCCCATGCCTCCTCTGGATCATCCAGATGGTCACTGGTGAACTTCAAATGGGCCTGGACATGTGCTGGCTTGAGCAGGGGGACCTTGCTGCCCTGCCAGATTTTAAACCATAACAGCATCATGTGTTACTAATGTAATCTTTGTGACTGTGGGCCTAGCTCTCTTCAGGTCATTGACCAGGTTCTCCTGTGTAGTTCTGAGCTTTCTCAGAGTCATCCTTACCCCACAAAGTGAGATCTTGCATGGAATCCCAGACCGAGGGCGATTGACAGTCATCTTATGTTTCTTCCACTTTCTAATAAATAATCAGAACAGTTGTCTTCTACCAAGCTGCTTGCGTGTTGTCCTGCAGTCCATCCCAGCCTTGTGCAGGTCTACAGTTTTGTCCCTGGTGTCCTTAGACAGCTCTTTGGTCTTGGTTATGGTGGACAGGTTGGAGTGTGATTGATTGAGTGTGTGAACAGGTGTCTTTTATACAGGTAACAAGTTCAAACAGGTGCAATTAATACAGGGGAATTACTATAGGCAGATCCATGGTTGTGCGATGGGGTCTCCAGTATCCCCCATTGTGGCCAATCTGTACATGGAGCGAGAGGAGAAGACAGCCTTGACGTCTTTCACAGGCATCCCTCCCAGTCACTGGTTCAGATATCTCAATGACAGATGGGTTAAAATCAAGCAACAGGAGGTTGAGGACTTTACAGAACACATTAACTCAAGTTCACACGTGAGGATGCCAGAAACAACCATTAAGCCTTCTTGGACTGTGATGTTACGATTAGAGAGAACGGGCAGCTCCAGACAGGGCTTTACAGAAAACCTACTCACACTGACCAATATCTGCTCTTTGGCTCAAACCACCCCCTTGAACACAAACTCGGGTGATCAGGACTCTTCAACACAGAGCCCTACAAGTGCCCACAACTGCAGAGGGAAGGGCTAAAGAACAACTTGTCCAGAAAGCCCTCACAGTATGTGGGTACCCACGATGGTCCCTGGACAAAGTGCAGATGTCCCAGAGAACAAAGAGACCAGACTGACAGGAGACGGAGACAAGAAGAAGAGGAGTGTCTCTCCCTTATTTAGCAGGAGTAGGGGGAAAAACTACAGAGGATCTTCAGACAGCACAAAATCCCAGTTTACTTTAAACCGGTTAACACCTTGAGACAGAAATTAGTTCACCCTAAGGACAGGATCCCTAGTTACAAACAGAGCAATGTAGTTAGTGTATTCTGTCAGATGTCAGTAACGAACACTACATAGGTGAGACTAAGCAACCTTTACACAAAAGGCTATACCAGCACCGCAGAGAGGGTGCCAGTGAACCTCAGTCTGCAGTTCATCACCACCTTAAAGACACTAACCACACGTTTGAGGACAAGGAAGTTAAAATCTTAGCCAGAGAGAAGAAATGGTTTGAGAGAGGGATCAAGGAGGCATTCTATGTGAAACAGTTGAAACCCAGCCTTAACCGGGGAGGGGGTCTGAGACATGCTTTGTCCCCTGTTTACAATGGGGTACTCAGATCAAAGCAGTTTCATTCTTTTGTTCATGGTAATGAGTCATTCACGTCATCAGGAGAGGCGTCCGTCCCATCATTAGGAGGGACAGCTGCCCTGTCATTAGGAGGGTGCTAACTAGAGCACAATAGGTGCTAATTAGAGCTATTGTTTAGTCACTAGCCAATAGCAGTCTGCCTCTCAGTAGGAGGGGTCTGGTTAGGTTTAAAACTCCAGCTTTTGTGGCTTCTGTTTATTCTTCTCTACAAGAGTCAAAACAGAAGTCAGACTATCAGAGCAAGAATTTCAGCTGAGGAAGCTTCTGTGATTTGAAGAGAAACATCCTTGCATCAAGCAACCCAGTCCAGTCAAAGATTCAAGCTTCTCTACTACAGGTAAAAAGTGCAGAATAAGAGAGCTTCTTAAAGAAAAATTAACAGGTCTGCGTGAGCCAGAATTCTTGCTGGTTGGTAGGTGTTCAAATACTTATTTGCAGCAGTAACATACAAATAAATTATTAAAAAAAAAATCATACATTGCGATTTCCGGATTTCTTTTTTTAGATTATGTCTCTCACAGTGGACATGCACCTAAGATAAAAATTTCAGACCCCTCCATGATTTCTAAGTGGGAGATCTTGCAAAATCGCAGGGTGTTCAAATACTTATTTTCCCCACTGTATATGCATACATACAACAAAATCTGTCCTCTGCATTTAACCCATCCTAATTACAGTTAGACACAATCCAACCACTAGGAAGAATGGGCAGGACCAACTCCAGATGTGGAGATGCTGCCTTGGTCAGGGGTAGAGGAAGGAGCAGACCCTAAATAAGCATATTTTGATTGTGTGAGGAAATCAGAGTGCCTGGAGGAAACCCACGCAGATACGGGGAGAACATGCAAACTCCACACAGAAGGGCGGGAAGCGATCCCACAACCTTCTTGCTGTGAGGAATCAGTGCTGCATCATTTTTTTTCCAGAAACTGTGAGAGACCTCCAGGTGGACACCGTTCGGAAAATTAATATGGCTTTCAGGGACGGTTTTATGGGGATTATACAGATTAAGGAGTGTTACTGCCGCTTTAAGGACAGCCCACAACTGCTGAGAGCGCGCCACGCTCCGAGCGCCGATCGACATGCTCAAACAACCAGATCATTTCCAACGTGAAGGCTTTGTTGATCCGGGACCTCGTCTGACTTTCACAAAAAGGCAGAAGGCATGGACATCAGCACTTTTTCGGCACATTCCACTGTTACAGGAGTTTTTTTCATGGCAAGAAAAGCGGAGGGACGCGCCACGGAGCCGTTCATTACGCGGGACAAAACCACCTCGGTGTTGGTCTCACAGGACGGCTTTGAGATGGCTTTCAGATGGATTCCGGTTGCTTTTCAGTCGTGTGATTATCCGATTGTGATTGTGCATGAGCTGGACATGCCCCAACATGTCCTGGAAGGCTTCATCACGGCGTTGCTTTGCACCATGCGGGGAACTCCTCCGCACTTCTGTCTCAATGTGCTGAAAAAGTGCTGATGTCCACATCTTTTCACAATTCCTGTGTTAGTCAGACGACATACCGGATCAAGACAGCGTCCAGTTTAGAAATGAACAGCACATTCCACTGTTACAGGAGTTTTTGTCATGGAAAGAGGAGCGGCCCCACCGCGCGTTGCAGTGGAGCCACATGGCGCAAAGCAATGCCGTGATGAAGCCTTCCAGGACATGTTGGGACATGTCCAGCTCATGCACAATCACAATTGGATAATCACACGACTGAAAAGCAACCGGAATCCATCTGAAAGCCATCTCAAAGCCGTCCTGTGAGACCAACACCGAGGTGGTTTTGTCCCGCGTAATGAACGGCTCCGTGGCGCATCCCTCCGCTTTTCTTTCCATGAAAAAAACTCCTGTAACAGTGGAATGCGCCGAAAAAGTGCTGATATCCAAGCCTTCTGCCTTTTTGTGAAAGTCAGACAAGGTCCCGGATCAACAAAGCCTTCACGTTGGAAATGATATGGTTGTTTCAGCAGGGTCTGAGCATGTCGATCGGCGCTGGGAGCGCACCGCGCTCTCAGCAGTTGTGGGCCGTCCTTAAAGCGGCAGTAACACTCCTTAATCTGTATAATCCCCATAAAATCATCCCTGAAAGCCATATTAATTTTCCGAACGGTGTCCACCTGGAGGTCTCTCACAGTTTCTGGAAAAAAACTGATGCAGCAAAGCTCCAAATTGTTCAGATATTTATTTGCAATAAAAAAACGACGAGAGGGTGGACCAGTGCTCACACAAAGCCTGCTCACAGGTGAATGACGCAACTGACAGGTGTGAAAAAACTCACGCATGCGCACGAAGGTTCAACCTTGTCTGATGCAATCACACGTGATTCAAATCCATATGGCTTTTGAAAAAAAATAAAAAAAAGTCCGATACTTTTCTAACAGACCTCGTGAAATTGAAATGTCCTACTGGTCTGTTTATACATATTACAGAGATTTTTTTTTAAAGTATAATTATCTCCTCTTGAAGATGTCAGACCACAACTGTTTTTATTCCTTTACATATATCTTCACATGGAGTGTGAAGTTTCTTTGAAATCCATAATCTGGTTTAGAAGGAGTTGATCTTATGATGTCAATATCATGTGATGCATCAATTAAACACAAAGACCTAATTTTCTCCCATTAGCAATATCAGACGAGAAATATTTTTCTTAACGTGTGAAGTTTCACTGAATCCTACCAACCAGTTCAGGAGGACCTGGAGTTAAAAAAAACACGTGGATTATTGGATGGATGGACAGGTCAGGTCTAGGAACAAGCACTGGTGGTCACATCCACCACACACCAGAACCGCCTTGGATTCTGGATGGCAAACACCCAGCAAGACAATTGATCCATCCCCACTACTTACAACCATCTATCTGCAGCAGCCAGTTGAAGCATGTCCCCTTGATCTTCTCTAACTGCAGGGGTCCTCAATACTGAAACAACTGCATGATGGGTCATGCCCAGAGAAAGGCAACACTTAACCAAAATGGGTCAAAATGTTATAGTGATGTTCCCTCACAATGTAAATGATACTCTTTGTTATTAGTAGTAGACAAAGCAGATGGTCTCCCTCTGGTCTGCTCGAGGTTTCTTTAGACCAGGGGTGCCCAAGTTCGGTCCTCGAGATCTACCTTTCTGACATTCTTAGTTGCCTCCCTTTTCCAACACACCTGAATCCAATGAAAGACTTGTTAGCAGGTTTTTAATGAGCCTTTCATTGGATTCAGGTGTGTTGGAACAGGGAGACAACTAAGAGTGTCAGGAAGGTAGATCTCGAGGACCGAACTTGGGCACAATCAAAAAACACCCGAAGGCCTTTTTCCTAACAACTGTTGCTCAGGGGTGGGTAGGTTTACAAATTGTTCTTGTGAAACATCTTTGGGTGGCCTATATTGTGATTTGGCACAAGATACATGAACTAAATTAATGAGTCTCCCTAAGAAAACATTTGTTTGACACAAAGTCATAGTGGCAGCTTAGGATTCTCCGAAGACAGCTCATATAAGAGACGTCTAGTTGTTGCCTTCGGTCACCAGTTAGTGTCCAAATCTCCTAAAGCATACAGTAAGACAGGAAGCACCAGGACCCTTAAGACTTGGACTTTTCCGATTCCAATTAAATGTGGATTAGTGCCACTGGGCAAATGCCAAAACATCTTGATGATAGGCACAGATACAGATTTAACTGATATTATTTCATCTGTATTACCTATAATGCACAAACACACAACGAAATAAACTTAACTGGTTTAGTCAAGTCAGTAATGTTGAAATGTAGGCTTATTTATGATACTCACGCTTTCTTCACTGTGGCATCAGCATCCATGGATCCCGTACCTCCTCTGTGGGGCTAACAATATCACCATAGATCAAAAAAAGACAACAATCACCCGCTTACATACAGTACACACATGTATAATCCTTCTTATCTTTGCTTGCCTTGCGATGTAGTTAAATGTTGCTAGGCCCACAAGTTCTGTTGACATTTAGGTCAACATCAATGACTTGCATTTGAATATATGCCAGTTCACTGAAGAACTTTAAATGGCTGTTTCACAAAAATAAGTATGATTTACAAGAATTTCTTTCACACAAACAAACTGAATTTAGGCTTTTTCACTAGTTAAAGTCCTTCTTCATGTCACCTACAAAGCTTTCATGCTAATTGGCTAGCAGTTGACTGCTACGTTATGTGGCAGTTAGCGGTTAACTACCTAGCTCAGCAGAGTGAACTGGATACAACACAAAGGCACAACAGCTTTAAAACTGAAAATGCAAAAAGCTTACCAACAAAAATCTGTTGGTTTACCTGCCAAACAAAGCGTAGGTAACATCAGGCACACCAGGTGAGTTAAGTGCTACTGGCCCAGTTTGTCTTAAAGTACATGATACGTGTACAAAAACTCCAAATACATGTCCACAGTAAATGAGACCACTGATACACCGCTCTTGTCATACAGCCATCAAAGTTAAAAGTTTCCTGAGTCATCCCTCAGCATCAAACAATTTTTAGTGACGAAGCCATGAGATGATATCAATTACAATTCTTCTTTCCCATTAAATCTTTATGATCTCATAAGAATAGTTTAAGAAAAGCTCACAGACATACATATCTGTCACAGTGTAAAAACAAAGAAAAAAAAAAGAAATCTGAATTTTATGCAGATTTGGAAAGCTACTAAAAATTAACCATCTCTTTTGTAACCATGAGCAGGTAGCTCAGTGAGATGAGTTGGGTTACAAACAAACGTTTGATTCCCACTAATGCTACGTCTATGTCCTTGAACACGACACTCCATCTGCATTGTCTCAGTTAATCCAGCTGTAAATGGGTATGGACGTTCGCTGGGGAAAAATCTACATCGGTCTGATATCATGGTCTGGGTGATTCTTTAACTACGGGCACTATTGGCCTTGTAAATGTAATTTCCACCACACCATTGCTTTACAATATAAAGCGCCTTGGAGCAACTGTTTGTTGTGATTTGGCGCTATATACATGTGCTCTGATGTCACTGTTTATCTCCATAGAAACTACCCAAACAATCTTTCATACAAACTGTTTAAGGGGACATTACAGTGTTGTGGTGGAAATTACGGCAATAGTGTGGGACAACTACATTTTGTTTAAAAAAATCACAGCAGTTGTATGACATTGAATACCCCAATTATGTTTTGATTATTTTACTGATATTTTATTTAGAGATATTTTAAAACATTAGAAAAAACGTTGCTTTACCATTCATTTTTATCATTGAAGATCAAAAGTCTGGGTGTGGGACAAGCACAAAACGGCAATATTTGCATATAATGATGCTGGAAAAAAGGTGAAAAAGTCATCATAGACTACTAGAACAAATTTCTTAACACACTTTCATTGTAAAGATAACTATAAAAGTGTGAAATTTCCCCTTTTTTCTGTTTTTCATACAATATGATCAAAGGACATAAGTGCCCGTAGTCTAAGAATCACCCATAAAGGGACAGTCATAGACTCATTGACTTCAAGCTGTGGATTCTGAGGATCAAGGTCTACACAGGACTTAACGTTATACTGGAGTCCAAAATTTTGGGAAAGAAATTAAAGATAAAACATTTCTCTCAAGGAACATTTGAACACAAAAAATTGTGCCTGCCTAACCTTTACTTGAAGGATGTCATACAGTTCTTTTGCATGAGAATTACAGCTCTTGTTCAGGGTCACCAAATCCAGCACAGATCAGCAATGGATTGGCATGTTTATACCTGATGCAACTCCAGTTCTACACAGCCCAGTCTCGTTTATTTTCGTGCCCCCATCATGGAAAGCACCCAGTTTTCAAATTTTATTTATAATCCTCCCCTTCTCCTAACTCTAACCATAACGTTAGTCTCTACCCTCCCGTAACCCTAACTCCCTCCCCCCAATCATCCTATATTTTATGTCCCTGTCATGAAGTGTCTCGTTTTCATGTCCCTGTCACGAACCCATAGATTAAATGTACTTTTCATAATGCCGCCACAAACTGCCGTGAGACTGGGTTGGTTCTACATGGAGAAACTCACACAGCCTCTGATCCAGCAAAGTGGTCTTCCAGCCAAATACTATGGACCCATTAAAAAATAATTTAAAAAAACCCAGTTTATCATCCCCGTCCGCATCAATTTTTTTTTTAAATTTTGCAAAATTTCATTGAGGGCGGTACAGCTGGTCTTGAGTTGATGAGTGTACAATTGACAAAAGCAAACCCTTAAACATTTATTAAAACAATCTAATTTTCGCAAAGAAATTGTGGAGAGAAAAACAATAATTTTGTAAAAATAAAAACATTTACAAAAACAGTATTCTTGGCTGCAAACAACACTGGAGTAAGATGAGCAAAGGCACCAACAAGACAAGGAGTTATACATTTTCACTTCATTTCAAGGCCAGCAGACTGTAAAGTTACATCAGAATTTGTACATACAAATCAGAAAGAGAAGATGAACAGACACTGTAATAAATTTAATAATGGAGTAAACACATTTTGCACAATACAATTGTACTCTATAGTACTCGAATACATACTGATAGCATGGAACCTCTAATCTTCTAACAGAACGGAGATATTGGAACCATAGAACTGTTAAAGTGCAGTATGCTGACTGTTCAACTGAAATCCTATATTCACCATATCATACACCAGTTTATTAAAATTCACTCAACTGCAGGATGAAATTTCAGACATTCACACTGACTTTTCAGTTGGATTTCTGACATGGAAATGAAATCAAACAAAGCAGACATCTTTATGAATATCACCTCACTCCAAGTTCCCCACTTAGTGCAGCAAATTAGTCAATAGAGAAAGGCTGTTCAAACAACTGTAAGCAACAATTTTTAACATTTACTTCATAAAAAAAAAATCCCAACGATGATACTGATCAGCACCGCTCGAGCATATTCAACAGTATTAACCCTAACACCTGAATCAAACCTCTCTCAAACTTGAAACAACACAGTTCAGGGCACATTTGATATGAAGATATAAAAGGTAATGCTTCCATGAGGAATCAAACCCAACAGGTCTGATCTATAGTCTGCTGTATGACACAACAGACTCCCCAAATCAATTGTGGAGGTTGTAGGTTTATGCAGGTGAACCAACGTGGCTACTACGTTTAGATACACTGACATCTGTCCCGTCACTAGAGCCTCCCATCTACAATCAATAATTGTTCATTAAGTAATTTTCAGTGCTTGGCATTTCAAAATTCACTTTGCGTAATATTCTAAAATAAAAATAATAATTAAAAAAACCACCCTCACTAAGTATAGAAACTTTCAGGATAAAGTGGATGCGTTTTCATAGGAACATTCAAATTTTTTCTTTCAGTGCAGGATGTCACACTATAAAGACATCAGAAAATATTTAAACCTGATAGCAGATCAAATACAAACACATTAGTCTCACTTCCTAAGCCTTCTGAACAGAGGTGATCGTCCTTGTTGTCATTAACTCCACCTTTAACCCTCCACCACTGAATCAGAGCTGACTGGCCTGTTCACGTTCAGGCACTCTATTGTTACCGGGTGGGTTCCAGTGATCCTGTGACCTGGAAGTGGATACCATCTCCAGGTAGAGGTGATGGAATGAGTGGGCAGAGCCAGCAAAGGTACCAGTGACGGCCAAGAGTGTGATGCAGGTTCGCCATGACTCCTAGGTTGTAGGGTTGGCGCGATGAGTACCACTCCCTAGTTGACTGTCCCCTCAGGAGCAGGAATATATGGAAGAAAAAGAATGCAGACACCAGCAGGAAGCCCAGCACGCAAGCGTCAGCGATGAAAGCAAAGGCGAAGGCGCGTGCTGACACCTGGCCTAGTAAGAGAGGAGAGGCAACAGCTGTGATTAGATTTACACTCATGCTGAGAACAGCTCCTACACTGATTGCATCTCTATGATCCATCGCATACTGAATAGGAGAACCAACGGCCACCAGTGAAAACACCTAAAATGAAAACTTCAGCAATTAGGAAAACACAGCTTCTCAAATATCTGATAAAAAAAAAAAAAAAAAGTAATTTCAGAAGACTTTTCTCTTAAATCCCATTTATTGTTTTGTTCTTATAGGACATTTAGTAGGAATCCACTGATAAGTAGTCCTGCTGTGCCACTTATTTTATATTTGAGATTTTGGTTGGATGCTCTTAAATTAGAAATTTTACAGTCATTTTAACAGTAACATAAGGTTCACAAAAAGTCAAAAATCCTAAACAAAACTTTGGGTGTGAAACATTCAATTAAATCATTAAAAAAGGGAAAAGACAGTAAATCAATATATGGCACGTTTTTTCTCTAAATTTTTCGGGCACAGCCCTTTTTGTGCTAACAAGTACATATTACATTCACTGCCAGTGAGAGAATGTATTCCAAAAGGACATCCCAATGAAATGGATACACACACAAACATGTGCATACGCTTGCAAGATAAATCCCACAACATGGTGTTTCTCTATATCTGTAATTTATTTATTTATTTTTAATAGCTTTAAAAATAGAATTAAAACTCATGGGATTCCTACCTGTGACATGTTTCACCGGATATTCAATGTGGAAAAACCAATTAAAACTGATTTCAAATAGGATCAGCCTCCTGATCTCAGGAAAACCTACGATGCTTATTTCAGGTCAATCACCAATACACACCTCAGGGGGAAACAATCTATTGCCAGCGTACAGATGAAGAGAAGACCATTAACCCCCCCCCAATGAAATGTAACTAATCAGAACAAGTTATTTTTCTAAAAATCAGTTTAATTTTGGATGCTTACATTATTTTAATTTGCACATAGAAAAGTTATTTAGGGGAGGTGATGGTCTAGTGGTTAATGTGTTGGGCTCGAGACCAAAAGATCCTTGGTTCAAATCCCCGCCTGACGAGAAAATCACTAAGTTTAATCCCCTATTGCTCCCGGTGTGTAGTGGGCGCCTTGTATGGCAGCAGCCTGACATCGGGGTGAATGTGAGGCATTGATGTGTAAAGCGCTTTGAGCATCTGATGCAGATGGAAAAGTGCTATATCAATGCAGTCAATTTATTTCACAAAGACAAAAAACTACCAGGGTCAAAATTATTAGCTCATTGTTGTGCAATAATGTGCTTTAACTTTGTAATGATGGAAGCTTGTAAAATCAAAATTGAGGGTTATCTTCCAAAGTATAGTAAAGGTGCCCTGACACTTGCACGACTTTAATCCGCGCACTTGCACACACTTCATCGTGACGATCCCACGTAATTAATGCGTGATGGAGATTTTGAACATTTCAAAAAAAAATTTGAGCACTTGCACGAAGCTGCGCACAGTTTACTACGGTTTACAATGAGTTTAAGACGAGTTTACTCTTGTGCACGGCAGAGTGCGTGCAAGTACATGGATCAAAGTCGTGCAAGTGTCAGGGGGCCTTACGTCCTTTTGGCTGTTCCCTTGTTTTCACTGTGCATGTTGAATAGTGTAGCAGATAAATTAAACCATCCTGCAAATGGTGATAGAAGCAACAAATTCAGGAAAAATACTCCTTTGAAAAAAGGAGATTACTCTTTTGACATCGAGGACATTACTCTTTTGAAAAAAAAAAACGATTTTCCATTTGAATTTTCAATGGGCAATTGAAGAATTACACAGGGGGTCAAAATAAAAAAGATGCTCCAATCATATTGAAAACTACACCATATTATTTGTCTGAGCATAAAGATTCCAAAAAGGTATAGTTGACTATCTGTGACTGAATGTTATAGAGCTATGGGGTCAAAACTGCAAAAATGGTGACAAAGATCAATTTCAGTTTGTACAGCGGTCAAAAGTTAAAGTTCCTCCAATTTTGGCAAAACATGGTGCAATTTATTAGTTGAGCTAAGAGGATTAACAAATGGAATAGTTTTGACTGTGTTGAACATTTGGTCTGCAAAGTAAAAGTCAAACAATGTCAACGTCCATACCTGTAACATGATTAGACATGATGGATTGGACAAAGACAAAGAAGACAATCACTAAAGCCCTGGACAGAAATGGACCGTGAGGGTGCAGACCAAGAAAAACTCTTCTCCTACAGAAGAGACACCTTCAAACCAGACTGAAGTATGCTATGGACAACCTGGACAAAGATTACGCATACTGGAAGTGTGTCCTGTGATCAGATGAGATGAAACTAGAGCTGGATAGAGACATTGCTTATGTTTGGAGAAAGAAAGGTGAGGCATTTACCCCAAAGAACACTCCCCACGGTGAAGCACAGCATTGAGATTATTATGGTGTGAGGATGCCTCAGTGTGTCTGGAACTGGGAATCTCCTCAAGGTGGAAGGAATCATGAAGGAAAAAGGATATGTGAAGATTTTGAAAAAAGAAGAAAAAAAAAAAAAAAAGACCTCATGCAGTCAGCAGAAAATCTGGGTCTGGGTCATCGCTTTGTCTTCAAACATGACAACGACCCAAAACATACATCGCTCCTGGTGAAGAACTACCTCCAGCAGACCAAAGTGAACGTTACTGACTGGCCTGCACAAAGCCCTGACTAGAATCCCACTGAAAATCTGTGGGGTGAACTGAAGCCCAAAGTCCATGCCAGAAGACCATGAAATCTGGAAGAACTTCAGATATCACCAAAGAAGAATGGGCTGGGATTCCTCAGGAGTCATGTCTGAGAATTGTTGAAAACGACAACAAATGACTGTTAGTTTCTGTGAAATAAATGTGATTCTGTGTGCAAAGTAAAATGATGTAAGCATCCAAAATAAAACTAGGATGTTTAGAAATGCTGTGTTAAAAAGTCCTTGCTATGTGAAAAATTAACACTTGGGAAAATTTTGGCCTAATAATTTTCTTTCTTTACTTTTCTTTGTAAAGTTCCTAAAATACAACTGATATGAATACACTACACAAAAATGATAATAAGGATGGAAGAAACCAAATCCAACCTGAAACGAGCATGATCCAGGGAATGAGCAGCAGCAGCAGGCTGTGCATAGTGACGCCTTCTTTCAATATGACCATGAAGACTTCGACATTCATCAACACGGCGTACAGGAGCCCCGCCCACATGAACAGCAGGCAGCTCAGGAAGTAGCGGTAGTTACGGAAGCCCACGCACTGGCCAAAAAAGACGCAGTGGTGGTCCCGGCGCAGCACACACACCTTGCAGTCATAGCAGTGGGAGCAGCGTGGCGGAGTGTGTGTCTCACACGTATAACAGTATCTGTGGGAAACGTGAAGGAAAAAATATTACGTCTCAAACTGTTTGCCCCCCAAAAAATATCTCACAGATGATGTCAGCTGCAGTCTTTCTGAAATTTCTGTCAACCAAGAAATTTCAAAAGATGCGATCTGAGAAACCAGTTTAGCTCTTTCTCAGTTATTGGTTTATTGGTTCCCGTTCCTGGTCAGTGGCTGCAGGGTGCAGTTAACGGGTGCAATGCACTGACAGCAGACAGAAAACACAGACAGTTCCCACACTATGAACGCACACAATTCACAAGAAACAGACCTGTGTCCATCAATTCAACCCACTCTGATGACAATAACCACAGGATTACAAAGTCCACAATTTCAATCCCTTGCTGGGTCCAAATCTTTATATCTCTAAACTGAGGCACCGCAAACCTCAACTTTTAACTACTTCCAGGCAATTACATATATTAATTATTAACATTAAAAGCTGTTTGGGTCCAAATTGATTTAAGAAATTGCATATCACTCTGCCAGGAAATATAGCCAACAATCATTATCTCAGAGCAGTCAGAACTTTGACTAAAATGATGTTTGTAACTTCATTTGTTAGAATAGAATAGAGCCTTTATTTTCATTGTACACACACATACATACATTATATTTATAGAAACAACAAAATTTGTCCTCTGCATTTAACCCATCCTAATTACAATTAGACACAATTCAACCACTAGGAGCAGTGAGCAGTTACAATCTGGCGCCTGGGGCCCAACTCCAGATGTAAAGACGTTGCCTTGGTCAGGGGCCGAGAAAGGAGCAGACTCTAAATAAGCATGTTTTTGATTGTGGGAGGAAACCGGAGTGCCTGGGGGAACCCACGCAGACACAGGGAGAACACGCAAACTCCACACATGTACCATGTTGGAAGACAAAGCGATGACCCAGGTTATGTACTAACCATTGCGGAAACAATTAAAGAACGATGGAATTTGTGGTTGGGGATGATCCCAGAACTATTTTTGCCAGAACTGTACATTACTGCTAGGATAGGCTCCAGCCCCATTCCTGCTTTGGTTAATCACAAGCAATTGCCATGATAAGGATTTAAAGTATTTCCACAGTTCATCTGCCAAAACTAGGGCATCTTATGTGGACAATAGTTTCCGTCGGGCTGTGATGATGAATCTGTCTGAAAGGATGCAACAAGTCAGATTAAGACTTTTTATTTACTGTGTGTACTGGGGCCAAAAGGTCTGCTTCACATGATGCAAACATCATACCATCTGCCACACTTCAGCATTCTGCTCATGACGAAAATAAATCCCATTAATGATCTAACAAAACAAAAAGTATATTGAATTACACTGTTGACAACCCACCTATCCCTTAGATCCCAAATGTTGTCCCTCCCCACTACAAAATGTCCTGCAACCCACGAGCACACTCTGGGGTTCAAACACTCCGATATAGATCCCATACATCCTATGAGATTGATCGACTACATGTTTCAGGACCATAACTCTCAATCTGACTCCAGAAAAGGCAAAGAAATCACCAGGTGATTTCACTGATTAACGGCAAATAGAATGATTTCATCAATTTTAGCTCAGTATTTTTTTTTAGCTTGCACCAGAGTCAAACACAGCTTCTGTCCCATGGCTGTGAATTGACTGCTGCTGGAAGCATGACAGCCCACCCCCCCCTGCCCCAAACACACAAACAATGTAACTGAATTGGAGCCCTATGAAATGGGTCAATTTCATGAGCTAAAGATGGACATCACAGCATCAATGCTGCACAGGAGGCAACTGACAAATTACAAGATAAAAACGTAGGGTTACGACAAAGTGCATGAACGGTGACACTGAGTACTTTAAATAACAACGTGTGCCACACTAATAGCAATTCACGGTTTATGTATGGAACTGCATCAAAGGTTGTGTCTCAGAAAGAGGCAAAGCTCTGTGCAAGATTTTCTTAATTCCCCCCAACAAAGATGTTTTTTTAAATTTCTGGCACTTTTGTCCTCTATGTGACTGCATTTATTTTTAAGTTTCTAAAGTAAAAGTTTTATACGACACAATAACACAAGGGAGGCAGCACGGTGGCTTTGTAATTAACACTGCTGCCTTGCAGTGAGAAGGTCTCCGGTTCGCTTCCAACCTGGACCTTTCTGTGTGATTTTCACATGTTCTCCCTGTGGCTTCCTCCCACTTCCAAAGACATCCAGGTCAGGTGAAGTGGTGATTTTAAATTGACCGCAGAATGTATTTGTCTGTCAATATGTGTCGGCCCTGTGTCAGAATGGCGGCCTGTCAAGGGCGAACTCCACCTCTCAGTCAATGACCACTGTGATAGGCTCCAGGCTGTGAATTAAATGAATGAATAACACAAGGCTGAGTGTTATTAGTGGACTTACCAACAAATAAAAAAATAATTCATATTGATACTTTGAGGCTTAATACTGAAAAAAAAAAATGGAGGCTGGAGCTGCATTTTAGGTAAAATGCGTTAATCCCATTTTATTCTCAATTTTAAGACAGTTTACAATCAAAACAAAGACGCAGAAGAAAACTTATGGAAGCACATTGCATTCACAAAAAAAAAGAAAAAAAAAAGATCCCTATCTCCTAATTACAAGAAAGATTTCATATTTACGAGATCCTGATATCATAATTTCAAGATCAGGTGTCTGTTATTATTACTTTTTTATACCTTCTGTACAATGTGCTTCCGTACCTCCAGTCCCTCAAGACAAGTGTGAGCATTCCTGAGTCATACTCAATAATTGGCCGATTTGTAACAACAGACATTGCACTGTGATTGGATACAATGTGTGGATTTTCACCCAAGGTGTTCCTGGATGAATGAAATTCCTCCAGGGAGGTGGGGCATGGGGCACCCAGACTGACATGTGCCTGGTTGGGAGCGAGCCCCTCTTGGTGCCCCAGTGGTCGGCGGTGGGGCTGTGTGAGTGAAAGCTGGAAGTCTGGAGGGGGGCGAGACACATCTCATTTTGGTGAGACGCCCCATGGCCCTTTGTGTCTGATCAGTGTGCTATCATCAGCTAACCTTATCTGCTTCTTTACTGAGGGATTGGAAATAGGAAAGCAACACACTCACCCACATATATATATATATGTATATATATAAAACAAATTCGACACTTGATCTCTTTTCTCACAGATCAGGGGTCTAGCTCTTTTGAAAGGTGGTTTTATTACCTCCAGCCTTGGCCCACGCCTTCTCCTCCCAGGAAAACCCCCTTGATGCTGGAGTTGGTTCTGAGGAAGAGGACGGCGTTCCAGCAGATGTTGACCAGCAGGAAGTACTGGACCAGCAGGTGGACCAGTTTCCACCAGCTGAACCAGTCGGTCTGCTTCTGGTGCGCCTCCAGCGAAGCCTCGACCACGACCAGGTAGCTCACCTCCCCCGTGATGGAGAAGACCAGGACGGCGTTCAGGACCACGGGGAGATGTCTGCACACCCTGTCCACCCTACAAAACATTTCAGTGGCAAAACTCGTCATGTTTCAGTCCGTCCAGCGGTCAAAAGGCGGCGGAAGGACCGATTTGACTGACGTACTGCCCTAGCCTTAGCCTAGCTAGCCAAATAACAGCAACCTTCAGCTGTTTTTGTTTAAATGATAGACGTGACACTCGTAACACACAGAAGAACTTCCGAACCACAGATAGACGTTATCAACAAATGAATGTAGCTGAAAGTTTTAAAATGATATGCGCGTCGTGGTTTTCTCCAACATTGATTTCTGACAGCATGAATGGCGCTTCTGCTGCGTCACATGAAAATACATCCGTGTTGAAAGAGGCGCTACACTTTGTTTCCACGGTCACACCCGATATAAAACTGTATGGAAAAATTAAAACTAGAAGCACTCAGAGAAACCTCCGCCAAGGTCATGGGGTCACTGACGCCATAACATCTACACGCCGTGGAATCACTGAACCTAAAAAGTCTAACAATGAAGTTTGCTCAATAGTAAAAAAAAAAGTTTCATCTGCTGTGACTGGATAGCATGTATCCTTAGCACTTGGCGTCACAGTTTATTGCAACTTGCACCTTTCCCAGAAGCTACTGTCGCCTGAGCGCAGATATTGATATTGCATGTGTTTATAGACAAAAACAAGAGACAAAATTAAATTTATTATTCAACTAAACTGCAAATATATTATTTTTTTTAACATTAATGAAACACTTCTCTAAACAAGGCCATAGGGTCACTGACCCTAAAGAGATTCCTTCCTTGGCACAGTGATCTATTTCTTTTTGTCTCTTTCTTTAAAATTGTATATAATAATCATACGATTATTAATATATAAACAAAAATAAATTTAAGAAATATTACAATTTGAAAACAAATGCACCCAAATGTGATGACAGCTGCAAGTGCTTAATGCTAACTTTTAACATTGAAAATGCCATAGACACGCTAACGCGTTAGCATCGGGATCCGGATCGTGATCCGGATCACCACTAAAATTTAATCACTTGTTCCTCTTGTCATTTCCAACCACTCCACAAAATTTCATCAAAATCCATTCAAAACTTTTTGAGTTATCCTGCTGACAGACAAACAAACAAACGCGACCGAAAACGTAATATACATGGGAAACATTACCTCCGCCAAGGAAATCAACAAATCAACATAATGTATAAACAGACAACATTTTTTTAATTAAATATCACCACAGTCAGCTGTGTGGGATGGAAGCTGACAAAAGTCCTCGTCAAAGTTTTGAGAGGTAAATTTATTGTTCAGTCCCATGTATAGTAAAACTCACCTAAATCGTCATCATATAAACCGGATATTCGCAGTCACTGGACAAAAAAAAGTCCCAGTATTTTTGTATTGTTTTCCAATGAACACCGTATATATGGGATTTTGTTTACGCAGTTTGCTCTGTTTAAGCCTGATCCCATCAAATCTCAGAAGCTAAGCAGTGCAGGATCTGGTTGTACTTGGATGGGAGACCTCTTCAGAACACCAATTTTGCCCTAAAATTCAGGGAAAAAGTGGTTTCACGGCACCTTGTGGACCACCTTATTGGGAATAATCTTTTTGAGCCACTGCAGTCTGCCTTTAGAAGATATCACTCCACAGAGACAGCTCTCACTAAAGTGGTGAATGATCTTCTATTTGCAATGTACTCGGACACCACTACAGTTCTTGTGCTGTTTGATCTCAGTGCTGCTTCTGATAATGGATCATCATATTCTACTCAATAGGCTGGAGAATCATTTTGGGATTACTGGAAGTGCCCTTGCGTGGTTGACGTCATACCTATCCAGTCGTTCTCACAGTGTTTTGTACAGTAACACTACCTCCAGCCTTAGTGACATGAAATTTGGGGTTCCACAGGGATCTGTCTTAGGCCCCCTGCTTTTTATATAGCACCCCTTGGGCATATACTGTGGCATTTTGGGATTGCCTTTCATTGCTATGCTGATGATACTCAATTGTACATGTCGATGGTAATTTCATCCACATAAAATCTTTTGAAGATTGCCTTGTATCAGTGAGAAGCTGGATGTCTAGTAACTTCCGACTTTTAAACTCTAATAAGACTGAAATGTTGGAGCAGCAAGACATCGGCATATGACCAGCTAGTGCTTAGCCTCGTTTTTGTGTGTCATACATCATATGGACAAAGTGAGGAACCTTGGTGTAATTTTTGATCCTACGTTGTCCTTTGGCCTCCACATTACAGATATTGCGAGGACTGCTTTCTTCCACCTGCGAAATATAGCAAAGATTTGTCCCATCCTCCCTATGACTGATGCCGAGACCCAAATGCATGCATTTGTCTCTTCTAGATTAGACTACTGCAATATTCTATTTTCTGGGTTACTACAGTAGAGCACTAGGGGTTTCCAGTTGGTTCAAAATGCTGCTGCCAGACTTTTGACATGAAGCAGAAAGTTTGACCACATTACACCCATTTTGGTGTCTCTGGTTTCCTGTCTCTGTGAGATCAGATTTTAAGGTTCTATTACTAGCCTATGAAATTGTTCACTGACTGGCACCTCACGACCTAGCTGATCTAATTAAGCCCTACGTACTGGCCCGGGCTTTGCGTTAGCAGGATGCAGGATTACTTTGTCACTAGGGTGAACAAAAAGTCTGTGGGTCACAGAGCTTTTTCTTATCAAGCCCGTTCTATGGAATGATCTCTCTGCATCAATAATGCAGTCACATTCTGTTGAGACTTTCAAGTCCAGACTTAAGACACACTTGTTTTGTGTCATATGGCTAGAATACTGGCATATTGTGTTACATTACTTTTTATTTATTTATTTTACTTTTTTTACATTTATTGAGCTTTTTAAATCTTTTAATTAATTTTATTTTGTTTTATGAATTGTTTTGTGTGAAGCGCCTTGAGGCGACTCTGTTGTGATTTGGCGCTCTATAAAACTGGAACCAAAATGGCGCCATGTTCTGAGTTGACGCCACTCTCTCAGTTAAGGCACTCTGCGGGCATTGTGCCCCCGCTCGTGTTTGTCAGTGTGCGTTAACACGCAATAAAGGAGCCACGCTGTTGCTGTGCTCGAACAGTCTGCAGTTTAGAGGTGGGCGGATCGATCCTAATATCGATACCAACGCTGGTATTGATATTGAACGATCCTTGTGTAAAAAGGTTGATACCCAAGCTTTTTTCTCTCCCGCACACACTGACTGCGGTGCACGCAGATTCATCAAAGTCTACTCTGTGTCTGTAAGAGCAGCGCTGCACTGTCACACAACACAGAGCAGCGCACCCTTGTATTGTGGTTTGTCAGCCCTCTACCTCAAGAGATTTTGTTTTAAGTTGTGTTGAGTGATATTTTTTAAACAAAAATGTTGATTGTACTTTGTTGTCACGTACAATGTTTGGTGAAATTCTATCCTTGGTCTTTTGAATCCTTTGGATCTATAAAGCTTAAATATGAAAAAGTATCGGTATCGATATCGGCGATACTGGGCCTGTATTTACTTGGTATTGGATCAATACCAAAATTCCCAGTACCACCCACCTCTACTGCAGTTGTCCTGTGCTTTTAATATGTAACACGCCTGCCAAGAACCCTCATCCAGACGGCTGCAGTACCTTCTTGTGGTGAGGTTGCAGATTCATGCTGTCCCTGATCCAAATTTTGTTTTTCTTCACACTATCACTTCTTTTGTGAACTCACAAAACTCAACTCAAACTTTATTTCTAGAGCACATTTAAAGTGCCTTGATAGAGTGGCGACATGAGTTGAAAAAAATCAGTCACGTGACTCACAGGGCCATCTTGGGTTCAAAATAGTATATGGAGTTAAATCCAGCTATTTTATTTATTTATTTGCTGAAAATGCTGGGATGCTGTGCATTGGGAGGCACAAATAGACACAACAAGGGCTTCAAGATGTACAGATTCCCTTCAGATCTTAACAGAAGAAAAATTTGGTAAAATAAAGTTAGCTTTGTGGGATGGAAGCCAACATCATCGTCAAAGTTTTGCAAGGTAAATTTATTGTTCACCCCCATGTACAGTAAAACTCACCTAAACCGTTGTCGTATAAACCAGATGTTCGCAGTCACTGGACAAAAATAGTCCCAAAATTTTTGTATTGTTTTCCATGTAATAAACATCGTATATAACAGATTTTGTACAGCGGATTTTTCCCTCTCATCGGATAAAATATCCCGTTCAGTCGCAATGTACTTCCATTAAACCCCTCGCATGTGGGGCCTGAGACATTTCCATGATTAAAAGCCCGACTGTTTATTTTCTTCACATCATGCTCAGACTCGGAGCTGCAGCCTGATGTGCACCTGTTAAATCAGACACAGCAAAAGGCTGTAATTTGACACTTTGCTGCTTTCTATCCTTCATCTCTCATCATATTTTATTAGATTTGTTGCAGTGCGCACACAGATAACACCAATTTGAGGAAAGTGGGACCGGAGTCATTTCTGTGATTAAAAGTCTGACCGTTTATTTTTTTAAAACCGTGTTCAGACTGGAACCTGAAGCCTGATGTGCACCTGTTAAATCAGACACAAAAGGCTGAGATTTGACACTTTTATGCTTTAACTCCTTTGTCTCCCATCATATTATATAGCACGCACGCTGATAAATGGATCAGAAAAGTCCGCATCACATTTACAGCACGAAGTTACCTTTGTTTTGGAGGTGATGATTGTAGAAAGAAAAACTTGTTGAGAGTCAAATTAGTCCACAATAAAGCATAATCCGGAGACGGAGAACTTTTAAACTGTCATGGAGTTACAGAGCTGCAGCTGCATATAAATCAGGCTTTAAATTAATTCAATAAATGATCATGAATTTTAAATTTATGTAAATTTTCATAGCTTAACTGTTTTTATATTTATTTTGTTAGCACCTGTACCTGGATGTGTTGCTGTAAGTGGTTAAATGATTTTAAAAAATGTTGAAAACATTAAAGGTTCATTCAGTAGCTCAGCGCAGTTGAACCCAAAATGGCGCCATGTTCTGAGTTGACGCCACTCTCCAATCAAGGTACTCTATTTAAAACCACAGCAGTCAACTAAAGTGCTGTACAGAAGTGGGCACCAGGTTACACCCAATAATAAGTAAATACAAAAATAGATTAAAAATAATAATTATAATAATAAAACATAGAGCTTGCATTTGCTCATTTATGAAACACCAGGGAGAAGAAGTGTTTTTTAGAGAGGATTTAAAAGTCTTTATGTTCTGGGACAATCTAATATAAAGGGGGAGTCTGTTCCAAAGGCAGCCGCCTCAAAGGCCCTGTTACCGCTAGACTTTAGTCTAGTTTTTGGCACCTTCAACAACAGATGGTCAGAAGACCTTAAAGCTCTGGTTGGGGTGTAGTGAAGCAGGAGCTCTGAGAGGTACATAGGGGCCAGACCCTTAAGGGCTTTAAAAACAGTTAAGAGAAGTTTATAATCAATGCAATATCGGACGGGGAGCCAGTGGAGAGAGGCCAAGACTGGCGTGATATGGTCACGCTTTTTCTTGCCTGAGAGACGACAAGCAGCAGCATTCTGAATGAGCTGAAGGTGGTTGAGAGGACTGGTCCAAGCCAAGTACAGGGAGTTACAATAATCTAGCCTACTTGTAATGAAGGTATGGATAACCTTTTCAAGGTCCATCCTAGAAAAACAGGTCTTGGTCTTGGCTAAAAGACGGAGTTGGAAAAAGCTTGTTTTAACATCAGCACTGATGTGCGTATCAAATTTAAAATGGCTGTCAAAAATCATCCCAAGGTTCCTCACACTGGACTGAATGCTAGAACTCAGGGAGCTCAGGATATCAGCAGAGCAAGCTGTGGAAGTGTTTCCTCCAAACAGGATCTCTGTTTTGGATTAAGATTTAGAAAATTCAATCAAATAATGGCTACATTGAGTCATTACCTATCGACCTTAGTGGCAAGTAAATCTGGACATCATCTGCAAAGCAACAAAAAGGAATTTGATGTTTTCAAAAACACCAAGTGGCAAGATATACAAAAGAAAAAGAATAGGGCCTAGGATGGAGCCTTGAGGGACTCCACAGGTCATTGGGGCCACATCTGAAGAAAAGTGACTCAACTGTACAGAAAAGCTCTGCTCTGTATTAATACCTCCTCGCCTTTTCTTGTGATAAACAATGTGTATGATCATCCATTTCCTAATAATGAGGGTTCTTAAACTTCTTAGCCTGCCTGTGTACAGGGGAGCAACCACTGATTCATCTTCTTTTTTCTTCATTCTTCTCATCATACTGCAAAATGCAAAAGGCGGAGTAAATACAACCCTTTCGGGGTGCTGTATCAACATGGTGGCCTCCATGAGGTGCCCGATCCTAGTATTTTATCCATTCCAGGTTTATGAAAACACACTGATCCACTGTTGCAGGTATGCATGGATGAACAGGTGGTTATGAACAATATATTCCATGCACACTAATAAACACATCTAAATCCTACTTGCTGTAGCTGAAGTAATAAACAAGCAAAGTGTCTTTTTGGGCCTTCTTCCAAATGTCAGATGTTGTCAGATGAAATTAACTGGACTAAGATGCAGTAAATTTCCACATATTTATTGACAGACCTATGGAAAATGTAAGACCACTCATGGACCTGTGTGGTCCTGTAACATCTCTCACCACCGTTGACACTCCTACAGTCTGTGAGGATTGGCAGGGTGTCCCTCCCCCAGCGCAGAGACCATAATCCCAGTTAATCTTCACATCAAGTGAAATCCTGCTGTCATGGCTGCAGTGAAGGACAGTTTACGCTCTCTGGGATATTTGGCCGGCACAAACACTTTCACAAAACAAAGAGAACACAGCCAAAAAAAATAGGTAGGAATGCAGTTACGTATTGTATGAAATTGGTTCAGTTTAAAAGTTCTACAAAATGTATCTATTGGCAAATTTTTAAATTACTTATGGTTTATTACACTATGTATCAAATTTTTATTTTTGTTTTGTTCCTGGGTACACAGTGTGTTTTCCTAACCTGTTATGTCTTAAATAAATAGAAAATAGCTGTTATTCCACAGAAACTTTGCTTCTGCGATCAGGACAATATTTTGAAATTTGTCTGTTTTCAAGAATATTCTCGATTCGCCTTCACTACTACTGAGTAGTCTTCTAGAATATTCTTTAACTGCTAGAACTGTCCAGAATTTTCCAGAATTATCTAGAAATTTCAAGAAACTTTTAGAACTTTTTAGAATGTAAAAAAAAAAATAATAAAATCAAAGTTTGTGCTGAATGTAGTCATTTTTCCAGACTTTAGACATAAGCAGTTGAAATATAACACTTAAAAGCCAGGAACAAAAATTGTGTTACATAGTGTTATTGGAGGACAGGTTTTGTTTAAGACAGCTGTAACAAAACCCATCACATCTTGAGCAAGTGTGAAAATCCAAAAAGTGAATGTCATCTCACTGCTTGACCGTGGTCATTTTATTACACTGATACTTTTCCTTAGTGACTACAGACTGACAGCGTTAGAAGATGATGTCTCCAAACTCCACAAGAACCAGAATCCTGACACGTGAGTGCACAGAAAACAAGCAGAATCAGGTGGGACACTGGCCACCTCAGAGTGAGGACTGCTAAATGTTCATTTACACTAAGAGCAGAGCATTTCTGAAGTTTGTAGTTTCAGCTTTGAAAGTAATGTCTTTAAATTGACTTACAGGCAAAAGATTTAATACAGTATGAACTGATGCCCTAAGATGAATACAGCTACACGTAATGAGTAAAGGGCCAAGCAGCACACCCTAGAGGTTAAATGATTTCTTTTTCCCATATGCTTCCTCACAAAAGTGTCACAAGCTCACGTACCAAGTTTGGTGTTGACACATGAATGTGTTGTTGAGATATGACCTCACCTCCTATTGGGGGCTTTGCCACTGATGCACTCAAGTGTGACGAACAAAAAGTTTTGGGGAAGGGGAAAAAACAGCCATAGATAGAACTGAGACTCAGATTTAAGATATTTGTGCCAAATTTAGCAAATATTGAACAAAACTCAAGTGATTCTAAAGAACACAACAGAACCTGAATACTATCCAGAAGCTGAATGCATATTCATTCAGTCATTCATAGCAGACCAAGCAGCTCATCCCACACTTCCCTACCTTCAGCCAAGCCATCTACTCCTCCTTGGGGGGGGTTCCAGGTGTTCCAAAGCCAACTGAGAGATATAATCCCTCCATGCCCTGGGTCTTCCCCGGGGCCTCCTCCCACTTGGATGTGTCTGGAAGAATCTAGGGAGATGACCAGAGGGACATCCTCATGAGATGCCTGAAGCACCTCAACTGGCTCCTCTGAAAGCGAAGAAGCATCGGCTCTACTCCAGGTCCCTCCTGGATAGTCAATCTTCTCACCATGCCCCTGAGTGTAAACCCAGGTACTTGATGGCGTAATCTTAATTCCACCTCTTGTATCTCTTTCATTCCTTACCTTAGGGCCCTGTCCCACTGGCGTTTAGGAGGATTTGCGTATGGATTGCACACAAAATTGGCTCATATTCGCTTAACATCCTCAATATGCGTGAAACATGCTTGTATGAGTCGGCTGACACCCGCACACGTCCGCAATTATCCGCAGAGGCACGTTTTTCCATTACCAGGATTTTTGAGCTGCACAAAATTTTGGCTGCGGATGACATCTGCCTTACATACTCAATACATACACAATACATACTCAATCTATGCGCCGTATATTTGCCGTCATCTGCTGATATCCACAACTGACAGGGATTTGCGGCTTGCCAGCGCACTGGGACAGTGTGTAAAATGGATATTTTGAGTGCCCATCATGTCCACATCACGAACTAAAATAAGTTGTAGCGACTGCATACAGATTGGCCACAAATAAAGCGTTTTTATTACGTCTGCTTTGCATCTGATTTGCGGCGGATGCAAATCAGATGCACTGTGTTCACAGCTGGACGCCGTTCTTTGTTCTACCGGCTGCCACGCGCTCTGCGCTGGATGCTGCGTATATAAAATAATTATTTCATGGCGGATTAAACATTTTATTCTGCAAATTGGCTGTTGAAAACGGCTCTAATCACCTCCTGAATCAGAGGAAGCTGCAGCAGCAGAAAGCATTTTGAGCCGTCTAAAAAGGTAATTATTTGACCGGTTTACATTGTCAAGGCTTGACAAAACAGTTGCGTGTTTTTTCCTTCTTCTCTGCAGCTGTTACAGTATTTATTCCTGTGTTTATAACAGATTTAACTTCTTGTTATAATCGTTCAGACGAGCTGCGCTCTGATGCGATCCGCTGACGTCACCACTCGCCCTGTTCACTGCTTGTTTACTCCAATCACCTTGTCCAAGTCCAGCAAATGCTCCAGAGGCTGTATTGTTGGTGTGAATAGTGATGCCAATGGCCCAAGTGCACTTCATTTATGACCACAATGCAGATGCCGTGCAACACATGCAGGATGCATCATAATACACCCGTAATACTGCCGTGATAATTGCAATGCGTCGGATCCGTTTCCTCACTACATGCGTTATACAACCGTGATTGTTCATCATATATTCGCTATATATTATTAATATATCCGTAATTCATACTGGAACATTTGTCATTTTTGTTGCGGACGACAACAAACGCCCGTAATTTGTATACTCAATTCATGCGCAATTAATCCTCTCCCCAGTGGGACAGGGCCCTTATATTCAAATATGATGCTAGAGATGGAGACTTGAAACTTCATGAAAATAATGACAGTCCCCCTGAAGTGAAACAATTTTCACAACTTTTTACAGTACAGCTATAGTACTTGCATAAACCACATGATGGCATTAGACAAATGATCATCCACAAAGGCTAATAAGCATTTGTAAAGTTGATCTGACACATTCCATTTTATGTCCATAATATTGTCAAAGTGACACCCAGCTATTTTTGGATATACAGTAGTGTTCAGAATAATAGTAGTGCTATGTGACTAAAAAGATTAATCCAGGTTTTGAGTATATTTCTTATTGTTACATGGGAAACAAGGTACCAGTAGATTCAGTAGATTCTCACAAATCCAACAAGACCAGGCTATGAAATTGGGCTATTAGTAAAAAAAAAAAGTAGAAAAGGGGGTGTTCACAATAATAGTAGTGTGGCATTCAATCAGTGAGTTCATCAGTTCTGTGGAACAAACAAGTGTGAATCAGGTGTCCCCTATTTAAGGATGAAGCCAGCACATGTTGAACATGCTTTTCTCTTTGAAAGCCTGAGGAAAATGGGACGTTCAAGACATTGTTCAGAAGAACAGCGTAGTTTGATTAAAAAGTTGATTGGAGAGGGGAAAACTTATACGCAGGTACAAAAAATTATAGGCTGTTCATCTACAATGATCTCCAATGCTTTAAAATGGACAAAAAAACCAGAGATGCGTGGAAGAAAACGGAAAACAACCATCAAAATGGATAGAAGAATAACCAGAATGGCAAAGGCTCACCCATTGATCAGCTCCAGGATGATCAAAGACAGTCTGGAGTTACCTGTAAGTGCTGTGACAGAAGACGCCTGTGTGAAGCTAATTTATTTGCAAGAATCCCCCGCAAAGTCCCTCTGTTAAATAAAAGACGTGCAGAAGGTTACAATTTGCCAAAGAACACATCAACTGGCCTAGAGAGAAATGGAGGAATATTTTGTGGACTGATGAGAGTAAAAATTTTTTTTTTTGGGTCCAAGCGCCGCAGACAGTTTGAGATGACCCCCAAACTCTGAATTCAAGCCACAGTTCACAGTGAAGACAGTGAAGCATGGTGGTGCAAGCATCATGATATGGGCATGTTTCTCCTACTATGGTGTTGGGCCTATATATCGCATACCAGGTATCATGGATCAGTTTGGATATGTCAAAATACTTGACTTATGCTGAAGAGGACATTCCCTTGAAATGGGCGTTTCAACAAGACAATGACCCCCAAGCACACTAGTAAACGAGCAAAATCTTGGTTCCAAACCAACAAAATTAATGCCTCGCAGATGTGAAGAAATCATGAAAAACTGTGGTTATACAACTAAATACTAGATTAGTGATTCACAGGATTGCTAAAAAAGCAGTTTGAACATAATAGTTTTGAGTTTGTAGCGTCAACAGCAGATGCTACTATTATTGTGAACACCCCCTTTTCTACTTTTTTTTTTACTATTAGCCCAATTTCATAGCCTTAAGAGTGTGCATATCATGAATGCTTGGTCTTGTTGGATTTGTGAGAATCTACTGGTACCTTGTTTTCCATGTAACAATAACAAATATACTCAAAGCCTGGATTAATCTTTTAGTCACACAGCACTACTATTATTCTGAACACTACTGTAACAGGCATCAGGCCAGGATTAAAACTGTGACAGAGATGAACGGTTCTAATATCGCCCACATGGGCTTCTTGCAGAGGGCTAAGAAGGCAACCTGAGGCCATGTATATGTTTGAATCTGTGTTTCCTGCAGCACAGCGGCTCTTCTGTGGGGACGCTTGCAGCAGCTAAAGGAAAGAGAGCTGATGTCCAGGCAGCACAACAGAGAGCTGCTGCTGCAGTTTGACAAAGCCCAGGACTTAATTGAAGACCTGCTGGTTCGCAACAATGCCATGAAAAGGATTCGGGTGCACAGACACTACACACAGACCGCTTGCTATAAAACATTTCAGCATACCTAAAAATGTCTTACAACCCACACAGCTACAGCTTTAAGTGTAAACCTGTCCTGAAACTACTCTTTGACCTCTGCAGATAGAGTATGAGAGGCACATGGAGGACTGGCAGCAGGCTGCTCAGACGGAGGTATGTCGGTGTTACAATCCCTGAAGTTTCAGAGCGCTTCTTCCCAGAACATAGTACCACTTTGCTGTGATCAGCAGATTGGAGCCAATCATCAAAATTGCTGAACATTATCAAACTTCAAACATTTTGGAAACCCATGCAGTTTAGCACTTGTTGGGATCTTGGTAAATCAGGCATCAAATATCACCATGCAACACAGGTTGTGCAGCAGAAATGTGCCACGTGATCTAGTAGTTTCTATTCAGTTTCGTAGGCATGACTGCGACTTAAAGACTGAGCATGAATGAAGCACTGGTCATTTCATTATGCATGTTAAAAGATGCCAACATGGCCTGAAATAGGTTCACTGGTCCTCAGTGGCATCTATCTGAAACCAAACTATCAAAGCTTAATATGCATAAGTTTTTACAGTTACAGTCCACGGATCATATGCCTGCCTGCTGTTAAATTATACAAGCACTTATGAGCTCATCATAATCATACAATGGAGGTAAATAGTGTAAATTGAAACATTATCAAGTAAGTTTTTGCTTAATATTAAAAAATGTGTCCTGTGGTGTCAGTTTCCATCATGCAATGGGACAGTGATTGGTTAATTGTTGAAATGTATTAGGGTTATAGTCTCCTCGTATTTGTTACATTGTGTGCGTTTGTGTGGCTGTTTGAATTGCGGTTTTGCACATTGTAGCATGAACCATGAACATGTGGACTTTGTTGTGTGTGTGTGCACCAACTTTGTGTCCGTACGCAAGACTTTTCAAATTTGTTAAATATGGAGATTATGGGGCTCAATAATTGTCTTTTACCTGAGTCACCACATTAGTTTTGTGGAGGGACCCTGGGCTTCGACTCACACAAGCTCAGGCATTATTATTATGCATAAATGGATGATTGCTAATAATTAAAAATACACATGCAACAATATTGCCATTTTAATGTATCACAGATGACAAATATTTTCTTCAACAGAGGATGGAAGGATGTTTGAAGATGTGCCAGAAAACAGAGGTGAAGTCATGTGGGGGAGGACATCAGTTACTTTCAAAGGGTTTGTTCTCTTTCTTGCTCACTTTCAGTCTTTCAGTTGTTCCTGATATAGTGATGGGCTTAAAAAATAAAAGCCATCCCTGTTCAGGCAACTGTTTCCAAATATTTTATTCAGGACATCACTCATCCAGCATGTCTTTTTATCTTGCACATGATACCCTTACAGGCTCTAACAAATCACAGATCACTGCCAGCCCAAATAACTCCAACCACAACCAGGACAAAACTACCTGCATGCAGTTTTCCAGGCTGACTCACCCTCAGTACCAAGTTCCATGTCAGCTGCAGAGTTCTTTGCAGGTTCCTTCATCTTTCTGCTCATGGACAGTTATTCCACATCACCCGTTCTCCTCCTATCCCAGCAATCACCACGCCTGGACTCTGCACAACAAACCAAGCCGGGACTACAAAGACACCTTGTCCAGCAGATCTGCTGCTGCAGCAGAGAACATGTCAGGCCACGAGGTTCTGTTTGGTCCAGAGCAGCCTCCTCTCGACTGGGGGGAGGCACAGACTGTCAGGGAGGAGGCTGAGAGGAGCCCCAAGAGTCAGAATGGTGGTGGAAGCAGGTGCAGACACTCGTCCCAGGAGCTAGACGTTAAACCAGGTAGGACAACAAAATGACAACACTGCAAACAAACACTTAAATGTGTGTTATTTCTCCTCTGTAATGTGGCCTGTGATTTGTGCACGTTGTGTAGTTAGTCTGTCTCGCAGCCATGCAGACAGCAGTGAGAGCGGAGCGGACTCTCTTCAGGCGAGCAGCGGGAAGAGGAGAAAGAGAGGAAGATCACAGTGCACCTCCTCAGAGGAAGAACAGCTCAGCTCCAAAGAGTACATGAGACCCAAATCTCACATTTGACAGGTTTTAACAAAGTTGGGCGGAAGTTGTGTTTTCACCCGTTTTTTTGTGAACAGCCCAGAGCCCACAATTTTTCTTATATCATTATATTTTTAATGAAGATTCATATCCTGACAGGCAACAACTGGTTGAATTTTCAAGATCAAAAGGTCAAAGTCAGAAAAAAAAAAATCTTGAAAAATTGGAAAAAAAAAAAAAATCCCCATCCTTCAATATTGAACAAATTTTCCAAAATTCATAACTGTCAAAAAAGATCAAATTTCTTTCATAATTGAGAGCCTCATGCAGGATGTTAAGTAGGATGGTATCCTTTGTCAACTGACAAAGTTTGATCTGGATCTGAACCAGATTACAGATTTTGTGCCCATTTAAATTTAACACTGAAAACCCCATTTAATATATATTTTACATTATATCTTAATCAGACATGACCCAATCACACTAATATTTGAAAGGTGCAGACTGGCACTCTATCGCCTGACAAAGCTAATCTGGATCTGATCCGGATTGTAGATTTTGTGGACATTTGAATTTAAATATTGAAATTTTGTGTACATTTTGCATTATATCTCAATCACTCATTTTTCTGTTATGGATTTACCTACACCACCAAAATTGGATAGGAGGTTCCAATTTTATGCCTGTTTGTCTATTTTACAGTTATCAGTCGGAAACCAAGTGCCAAAAAGCAATGACAAACTGCGCATAGCAGAGATAACCCATGTTTCTGAAAAATAATTCAGAAACTGAAAAAGTTAGAAGAAGAAAAAAAAAACCTGACAACACCACAAAAAGACTTTGAACTGCATGAACTAAATACATACTCCTGACATTTGATCACATGCAATTTAGCTTATGAAAAGCCACATCTAACAGGACTCTGAGCTTGAAAATTTTATCCAAGGTAAAAATTTAGTGGAATTGGACACTCGTGTTGATGGAGGTTTGCGCTCGATGAGCACGATGCTGTAGTTTCTTACTGCTATTGTCCATTTTGACCCTGTTGCTTACAGTCTCCTTCACGAATAAGATTATACTTCAAGGAAATCAAACTATGTCCAGTTACCATTTTGTACCTCATAACCTTTTATTTCTCACAAATATTTTCTTTCATTCTCGTTTCAGGTCATCTGGGGCTTCCAGTGCCGTAGCAATTACGGCAGCCAGAGTGGGCCAAAGGTCTGACACTGATATCTCACAAAGAGGCAGTGGCAGGAGGAGCACAGGACCAACTGTGGAGTTAGCGAGGACGGAGACAGCAGCTTGTGAAAAGACCAAGAGCAGGGCGGCACAAGTAAGGAGTCACAAGGAGTCCAGTGGAGAGGAGTCAAGAAGTCAGCCAAGTGAATTAACTAGGAATCAAAACCCTGAGTCAAATAACACAGCTCCTGAAGATGCTGCTGCAGATAAAGTAGAAGAGGAGGACAGCAACTCTGAGCAAAGTGCAAGAGAAAAGGAGAGGCACAAAAATGAGCTGGAAAAACTGGGAGATGAAGATACTGAGGAGGAAGAAAGCAGGCAGCAAGATGAAGAAGGAGGAAGCAGTGAAGATGTTTCCATCACAGAGGAGGAAGAAGAAAAAGGAGCTGATGGTGACATGTTAGAGCTGGAGTCAGAGGAAGAAGGTGGCAAGGAGGCAAAACAAGCATGTGAATCAGAGGATGAGAGTGAATTAAGTGAGGACAGGAGTGACGAGAGGCCAGAATTAGAGCAGGAAAAACAATCAGCCAACCTGAACGATGAGGAGGCGGATGAGGACAACAGGATGGAGGAGAATGAGGAGCAGAGGAGCACAAATTCAAAAGAAGAGCTCACAGATACAGAGGACAGCATCATCGCACCACATGAGAACAGGTACGAAAGAGCACGAGCTCTATAATCACCGATGAGGAGAATTATTAAAGTCACACCTGAACAAACGTAACCCATGTTTAGGGCTAAAAAGATGCACACAATTCCAGAAGGAGAACCAGTGGAGGAGGATGAAGGGGGAAATTCTAGTGAAGACTCGAATGGTGACATTGAGGAGCTCCTCGCGCCTCAAACACAAACCCAGCAAGAGTGAGTGTCAAATTTAATGGCAAAAACAACATGTTCAAATATTCTTTTTTATCTTTATCTTTGCATGTTTACAGAGCAAAGGATCAGAAGACTGAAGGCAAACCTCAAGGTAACACCAGTAAACATCACGTGGGCCAAACAAACAAACAAACATACTCAGCCTGTGGTGACACTGTTAATTATATAATCATTTCTTTTCCAGTAATTAAGAAAGACCTGGAGAATTTAGCGGAGCTGGACAGCGTAAAAACCAGCAATCACCCCAGCGACTCTGATGAATTTGAACACTTTTACGACTAAATGTACGGTATGTCTGAGCTGATTAAAACTCAGCAAAAACAACCTGCAGAAGAGCAGACAAAACATGAATATCCTGAGACTGACACTGTATTTGTGTTTGAGTGAGTTTCGTGCAGAGAATAGTACAGAACCCAACGTGTAGTCTGCAATTAAAACGTAGAAACCAAACATCCCGCTGATTTCCACAGTGCAGGGAGCGGTTTCTTACATCAGCCTGGCTTTAAAGGAGGCAGCCCATATTACCAAAAAAGAACAAATCCCGACTGCAGCAAGCTGAACTCGGTGTCTTAAATCTTCACCACCTGAGCAGCCAAACAGGGGCTCAGTCTCCTGCTGTCCTCCGAAGGGACGCTGCGCTGAAGGAGCAGCCTGCCGTAGGTCCCACCCACCTGGAATTTAGTCAGTCGTCCAGGATTAATGCAGACACACCCGATCACATCCTGCAAAAAGGTACAGATGGTGATTTTTATTAATCAAGCAGCTGTCCCCGGCCATAAAAAAAAACCTGACTAGTTGCTAAACAGTTAACTGATTGAAATGCCTCTGCATTTATCAAGCCCAAGTTTAATATAAGCACTCTAAAAATGCAACAGGATTGTTTTTTTTTTGGGATAATTGATTACTTGTTTAAGTCATTTATCAAGCAAACATGCAGGAAGAACTGGATCCAATTCCTCAAATGTGAAAATCTGATGCTTTTCTGTTTTTAAATAAATTAAATGACAATCAGTTAAAGTTGTTTGTCTGTGTGTATGTTTTTTTTCTATTGTTTTTAAACCACTTTAATGGTTATTTTTTTTCCCATTATGCCTTTTAACTTTTATGCAGTTTAAATTGTACAGCACTTTGTATTTTTTTTACTTTATTAAAAAAAAAGGCATTTTTTTATATCACTTTACTGTAAATAAAGGTCTGTGTTCTGATCGGGTGATGAGAAGACATTCAAAGCTAAGACCACAGGCATTTTTAAAATTAATCTCCTACACTGCGTAGTCAATCATTAAAGATACAGACAGTCAAAGTCACCATTATCCTGACTAATGCAAATTTTTCCTCACTCATGCACTCAGAAACCAACAACTGGAGTAAGATTTGGTTGTTAAGAGGATGGGCAATCTACACCTTGACGAAGTAGCGCAGTTCAGAGGGAATAATTAGAACGTCTGGGGTGAGAGGCATCTGACCGCAGAGATGGAACTTCTCATAGTCCATGTTCACCTCCTCCGCAGGCGGGTACAGGGGGTAGTAGCTGGAAGGGGACGAAGGATATCTGACATAACATTAAATGATATTTAAAAAAAAAAAAACAACAAAAACTACTGTCATACTTTCACATATTGGGGCACAAGTAAATATGTGGTCAAGCTTGATGCCCCTTGTGGCGTAGAGGTTGGGAGATTTGTGGATTTTTATGTTTTTATGTTGCTGCAGTCACAAAAGAACTTAATTTGGAACAAGCCCAAAACAGGTTGCAGCACACTCTTACTCCACCATGGCCACCTCGACATTTCCCATGATGCAAGACAAATGTCCAATGAGCCAAAACAGCCAAGAACCATCCATGTCAACAAGTACAATAGATGAGCTGTCGCAAAATGATCATAAGCTGTGTTTAGGAACATCACTGCAACATCATCAGGTTTTTGCCATTGTGGCCCAAATTGTGTGAGTGTGACAGGTGCATAAGAATTTCTGTCTCCTACCTCTTCTGAGTCAGAATGTGATTCAGCATGCGGGAGAATCGATCTGATCCTGAACCACTGCACAAACCACAAACCAATTTCAGTAAACACATAACTGTGTACAAAACGCGTGCAGCAGATTTCTTTAATCAGTTCTCTGATGCGTCAATAACCCTTCTGCTATCAGGGCAAAGCCGTTCTGACACCTGGCTGACTTCAACGCAGTTTTTCCCCATCAGCACCTCGGCCTCACTCTTGTATGTCTTGGGGGGAGTTTGGAATGCTACTCAGTATACAGAAACACAAGTCAGGGAAAGGTGAGTAAACTAATAATGGTTTAAGATAAGATAAACTTTATTGATACCACAACGGGGAAAATCACGTTGCAGCAGCAAGAGTCGTACAGTAGCAAAGCAAAGAAGAGTATTTACATTAAAGAAAAGGTGACTGAAGTACAGTATATTGCAATGTCTGCTGGGGGGGTGCATAAATACTGATGTGAACAGATTACGTGAAAAACAATATAAATGAGTATGTGTGTGTGTATATATACATATATATATATATATATATATATATATATACACACACGAGGGCCGTCAATAAAGTAACGGTCCTTTTTATTTTTTTCAAAAACTATATGGATTTCATTCATATGTTTTTACGTCAGACACGCTTGAACCCTCGTGCGCATGCGTGAGTTTTTCCACGCCTGTCGGTGACGTCATTCGCCTGTGAGCACTCCTTGTGGGAGGAGTCGTCCAGCCCCTCGTCGGAATTCCTTTGTCTGAGAAGTTGCTGAGAGACTGGCGCGTTGTTTGATCAAAATTTTTTCTAAACCTGTGAGACACATCGAAGTGGACACGGTTCGAAAAATTAAGCTGGTTTTCAGTGAAAATTTTAACGGCTGATGAAAGATTTTGAGGTGATTCTGTCACTTTAAGGACTTCCCACGGTGCGAGACGTCGCTCAGCGCTCTCAGCCGCCGTCGTCAGCCTGTTCAAGCTGAAAACCTCCACATTTCAGGCTCTATTGATCCAGGACGTCGTGAGAGAACAGAGAAGTTTCAGAAGAAGTCGGTTTCAGCATTTTATCCGGATATTCCACTGTTACGTGCGGACGGGTCCGCGCGTCGGGACGCAGCCGACGCGACGCTCCGCCACAGGAAAAACACCTCTGTTGAAAGCCTTAAGGACAAGTTGGAACATGAACAAGAACACGGAGGTGTTTTTCCTGTGCCGCCGCAACGCGTCGGCTGCGTCCCGACGCGCGGACCCGTCTGCACGTCTTTCATTAAAAAAAATCTCCTTTAACACTGGAATATCCGGATAAAATGCTGAAACCGACTTCTTCTGAAACTTCTCTGTTCTCTCACGACGTCCTGGATCAATAGAGCCTGAAATGTGGAGGTTTTCAGCTTGAACAGGCTGACGACGGCGGCTGAGAGCGCTGAGCGACGTCACGCACCGTGGGAAGTCCTTAAAGCGACAGAATCACCTCAAAATCTCTCATCAGCCGTTAAAGTTTCACTGAAAACCAGCTTAATTTTTCAAACCGTGTCCACTTCGATGTGTCTCACAGGTTTAGAAAACATTTTGATCAAACAAAGCGCCAGTCTCTCAGCAACTTCTCAGACAAAGGAATTCCGACGAGGGGCTGGACGACTCCTCCCACAAGGAGTGCTCACAGGCGAATGATGTCACCGACAGGCGTGGAAAAACTCACGCATGCGCACGAGGGTTCAAGCATGTCTGACGTAAAAACATATGAATGAAATCCATATAGTTTTTGAAAAAAATAAAAAGGACCGTTGCTTTATTGACAGACCTCGTATATAGTAAAATTATTGCACAGGACAAACTGTACAGTTGTGCATGTAATAAAGCACAAACGGTGAGAGAAAACATAGTTAATAGTGCAAAATCAGCAGGTGGTTGTGGTTCTAAAAACATTTTGAGGTATTATACAGTTGGAATAAATGACCTGCAGAGGTTTCATGTTTAGCACCGAGGGTGCAGCAATCTATTATCGAAGGAGCTGCTTAAGGCTCCCACAGTCTCATGTAAGGTGTGAGAGGGATTGTCCACAATTTATGTCAGTTTAGCTAACATCCTCCTCTCACCCACCACCTCTATGGGGTCCAGAGTACACTCCAGGACAGAGCCAGCCCTTCTGACTAATCTGTTGAGTCTCTTCCTGTCCCTCTCAGATCTTCCACAGCCCCAACAGACCACAGCTTAAAGTATGGCTGATGCCACCACAGTTATAAAAGGTTTTCAGCAGTTTGAACATATTTTAAATTTTCAGGGGCTCACCCAGAGTCCCACCTACACCAACCACGTCAAGGTTGAGCTGGTGCAGGGTAGACACAACTCTGTGTCCTATAATGACATGTTAAGTGTTGTGCAGTGAAAGCTGCTTGGTGCGTGGGTTTGGCAGAGTCGCATTGAGTTGCAACTCACCCCGTTACAGCGCATAACTCAGCCAGGTGTGACAGCTGGTTAAACATTACAAATTAACAGCTATATAATTCAGAGAATTTCTCACCAGCTAATTTCTTCTGCCCCCATGTGCATCAAGATGTCAGTAGAGGTCAAACCAAAGGTTACTCCATCAATAAGCAAGGTGCAGGGGTCAGGGACCAAGGTCACCCGCTGCACAGAATATAGAGACTTTAAATGTGGCTGACCCTGATGACAGACTGTCAACATTTACTACTGACAAAATTATCTTATTTCCTTTATCTTTTGCTGAAAATCAAATGTTAAAACATTTTTCTTAAGCAAATAAGACAAGCAGAATGTTTACTGTGTAAGTACAAAAAAATAAGGTGCAGGTACAAACAACAAAACCATAAAATATTGTATTTGTATTAAAATGTAAATTAAAATAATAATTTCTTGCATGGACTTTGAGAACTGATGCAGGGTCATTTTGGGGTGCTGAATATGAGCTCAAGTTTCATCTATCACATCACATTTTATTGCAATCTGGATGTTCCGTATTGATGGATTACGCAAGTTGCTCATTCACTCACGTGTTTGACGCCACTAATCCTCCACAAAAGCAGCTTCAAAAGCATCGTTTTTAAACCAGGTTCATAAAATGTGAACAAAGAACCATAATATTGTTTGTGGCACTGAAGAGGCATACAAAACGACAGCTTCTGCTTCAATGCTTGATACGAGAAATGTGTTTTCATATTGCAAAAAATACGATGTGACTGGAAAAACTAACACCAGATTTGGATTCAGCGTACCCAAATTACCCAAAATCCGTTGAAAAGCTTCATGCAAGAAAAATTGGGTTGAAGAGTGCTTTTAGTTACTTTCTATGAAAACAAATTTGATGGGGCATGAAATGGAACAAATCCAAAGCCTATGAACATGATTTAACATCGTTTTGTGTATCGTACCTGAGCCTGGTCCTTGAGATTTGGCAGGGTGAACGGTGGCTGGGGGTAGATGAAGTGGTGGTGAATGTCTCTCTGAGACGGAACAAACACCAGGTGACAGCCAACGCTGCAGAAACGACAAGTCATTAAGAAGATAAAAACAACACGCTCGGTCACTGTAAGAGGAGCCTGCACTGGACATGTTCCAGAGTACAGTTACGAAGATGGTGCGGCGGACAAAATGGATTATTAGATAGATCGTGATGCGAATCGTGATACGGATGGTTGTGAATCAATTTGTAAATGTCAAAAATTGTTTTTAGAAATATTAATTGTTGGGGTGGGTAGGAATGGTGGGTGCCAACCATCTAATGGCCTACCACTTTCATGTTCTTCATGTAAACATCTATTTCAACATTTACTCGAGCCACTATCGTTTTTTTTTTTTTTTTTTTTTTTTTAAACTCAAGTACATCTGCCATACGGCTTCATTACAACCATTCTGCTCAGTCTGATGGTGACAGCGGGCGGAGGAGCTGCAGGTGCTGAGAGCTGTGCTGTATATTAAAACAGAAAAACCACCTGTGTTTGGATGATGATAAATGTGACACACCACAGAATAAGAAGCACTAGAAACAAAAACGAGTCACGCAACAAAGCACTTGTTACACTCATATCTTTCATATATCTTCCATGAAAACACTGAAGGCTCAGCTGAAGGCTCCAGTGAAAGCAGAGTGATAATTTGTTTCATAAAGGGCTAAGAAAGAATCCAAATCACTTAATTACCAACTTCCATGGCTGTCATTTAAAAATTGATCACACAAAATGATCTCCACCACTATTTTCATTTTAATATGTACTGTGCAGTGCACCGCAATAGAGCGCACTATGCACAGTTCATTCTGAAGTTAAAAATCAAAAAGAGACTGAAATTAAAAAGACACTAGCGTGTTGCCTGTGGGGATACACAGGCTCTAGATTGGGTAATGTTTATAAAATAGGTAGCATAGGTGACATTTTTTAAGGGTGGTAATAAATTGTGCAAAGTTTCTATAATGAATTAGAATGGTGTGATTCCAGAATGTTTTTAGAACATTAGATGTTAGACCTCAACAGTTTTTAGAAGAACTCAACCCTTTTATTTCATGTTATCTCTCCCCAGTTTGTGCACGCACGGGTGTTTGCTTTTTTGCATTCTGCTATATGCAGGTGCTTTCAATTTAACAAACAGAGACGTGGCAGAAGACGTTAAAAACACCACATTTCACTCATGGTGCCAACATAACATTTAACTCACTCACGGTGATAGCAACATAACACTTATCTAAACTGACTGAACCAACTGAACTACAAAAAAAATTCAATAACACTAACATTGGTAAACTAACATGAACCACAAAAACAACATTTAAAACCCCAAACCCCCATAGTGCATTGCAGCACAACATTCATTGTTTACTGGTTAGCTAAAATTGCTAATTTCTCAAAAAATATTTTGTCCTATCAACTTTCTGTTTTTGCAGCGTTCATCCTTGACCCTAAATACCTAAGCATACCAAACGGCAAATGTCAGCTCTCCTCAGTTTTTCTGTGATCAAAGCCATACACATGCACGCACAGACACAGAGGCCACTTGGTGATCGAGAACAAATCTCACGTGCGATGTTTTGTACAGTTATAAAGTTATTAAATCAGCAGTGCAAAGTATTTTGCCATCATCATAATCCATGTACCTGTTTTAATCATTCTGACAAGTCCACAGAGCGTGTGCAGCACAGCCAGTGTGCATGTGCATCATGATGAAGTGCAAGTAAAGGCTTTACATTTTACTCTGCAGGAGTGGTAATAATCCAAGCACACACACACACACACACACACACACACACACACACACACACACACACACACACACACACACACACACACACACACACACACCCCTCTGGGGTCCGTGGACACACTAGCGCATTGAACTCTGTTTTTAGATCAGTGACATCATTTGACCACTTTCTGAAACTACAGTGTCACCTGTTGATTCAGTCCCAGCTGAAGATGATGTTTAATTCACAGCTAATTCTCAAGGCCACAGAATTTCACATAGGCCTGTGTCTCTGTACCTGCTAGATGCTGCAGTGTCTCCGTGGAGGATTCACACGCCACTAAACGCTCATAAATGTTTAACAAGGAAAAAAATGTGAGGTTCTGCCAACCTCAAAACACTTTTTAATTTTTATTTAGTCCTACTGACAACGAAAATTGAAAAGTTATATATATTATATTACACTATTCTGTGACCTAAAGAATCTGGTAAACCCATTTCTAACACCAAAACAGTTCCACATGAATAAAAATGTATATACACTCAACACATTTCTTATTTTCAGCTTTAGAGCCAAATTAATTTTTTTACACAGTGTTCTAGCCAAATATGTGTCACATATTCTGAAAGAGGAGGAATTGTGAAGATTTTTTGGAACATTTTTATATGCACCACCTGGGCATTATACTAAAAGAAAGTATTATAAAACAGGAATTACTGAAAGTATGGCAAAATTGAGAAAATATGTTTGGACACCCAGAGAGTTAAGGAATATACTGGGAAAGATTCATTGTGGTTTATCACAAATATTTTGTTTAAAAAGTACAAAGTAGTGACACAGTGTGTGTGTGTGGTCATATACGATATATAAGAAGAAAAAGATGCATGAATAATTGTTTTAGAACCAAATCACAGCCCTCTGAATTAAAACGTGGCTATATAAAGAAGTTAAAGCTTTCAAATGAGTCAGTGAGCAGAAATACCTTTTGGTACCTTCCACAATGATGTCAATGCATCTTGAAAAAATGGTGTCAAACGTCTCTGTCACCTGGGCTTTCTGTTGGACAAAATGTGGCGTTCATAGAAACACAGGATCAAATAAAATCATAACTGGGTTACAATTAAAAGCTTAAAAAATGATTTAAAGGCTTCAACACCAAATATGTTATCTGTGTGCAGCAAAAAAAGGGGATGACAATGTTTTGCTTTTAAATAATAACTAAATGCAAGTTAAAATTCTATTTCCAGAAACAGTGTTCTGGGATGAAGATGCACATCGTGGACATTAAGCCTACCTCAATTTGTTCATGTTTAGAATCAACAAATGGACCCATCTGGAGAAGAGAATCGAGAATGAGGAGCCACAAAACTTGTTAAGACTCTTCATGTATTGAATCATGTGGACGGTTTGTCTACCTGGAGGTGGAAAAGCTACAGAATGATTATTGTGATGCAGCAGGAAGAATAACTTTACCAGCACGCAGACATCAGGATGATCCCGGACAATGATACTGATTAGGTCCAGCAGCGGGTCAAAGATCACGCTGTCAGAGGGGGTGTATGGTCCGCAGGCTACCAGGACATTCACAGGTTCTGCCATTGTATAACAAAGGGTGTGTGTCATTACTCTTTGATATAAGCTAAAACAATAATTATTTGTAGAATTAACAGGTATCTGAATGGTGCGATATTTAAATCATTCCTCACCTTCAGCCATCTCATGTTTCACCTCTGAGGTATAGAAGGGAAGAGGAACTCCCTAAAACACACAAAACAATTCTCCATTTCAAACTTTTCATCTACCAGAGCTGTTCAGGGTTTGTGACATTTCAGGTTCAGCTTTGAGGAGTTTGTAACTTGTGCCTGACCTCATAGACTTTAGAAGCCATCAGTTTTCTCCCCGTCGTGTTCATCCCCTCCATCACTACCACCTGGGAGAAAGAGGAGAGACTGTAACAGCCGGCGCTAGAGCCCGACCGATATATCGGCCGATATAAGCCCTTTTCAAAGTACTCACTATCAGCCGAAATTCTGCCGATAGAACGCCGATAATTTCTCATAAACAGAACAGTTACTGAAATAATGTTTGTGTCAGCAATGTAAAATGTCCTAGTACCGTTTGGCCAGTAGATGGAGCGCTGACTCCATTCAACTGAGAGCTGCTTACAACCCTGCTTAAAGTGTTCATCACCGGCCCCCGTTGCTCGCCGTCACACTGCATTGATCGGCTGACAAAAGCATACAAGTAAGTTTATAAGGATCTATATCCTTATCCTGAACCTATATCTAAGTTGCAGCAACAAGAGGTACAAGATCAGATGTATTTCACAGCTCTTTTTAAGGATATGTATTAGCTAATTTCACAACGGTTTAATTCTTGATTGCATTTTTTGAACTTGAAAATTCTTCTCTGATATAAAGTTAATCAATATGAGGACAAAGCTTCAGCTTTTAGCGCATACCTTTTTTGTTAAGGGTCCAAAAAAGAACATTTTATTCATTTAAAAAAATAAATAATAATATCGGCTATTGGCAAATCAGCCGATTTATCGATTATCGGCATTTTTTTCATCCAAATATCGTTATCGGCCTCAAAAAAAATCCATATCAGTCGGGCTCTAGCCGGCACATCTCCGGCTGCTATGTTCCATGTGATTCTTCACTGTGATGTTGATGTCAGAGTTCTCGGTCAGAACTGGGTGAGTCTCCTACCCAGGTCCTTGGCATGCTCTGTTTCTCTGGGTGGTCATAGAACCTGTGCACACTGGCCTCAGTGCACAGGTTAAGGAGAGACCACCACCCTGGACCATCTCATCACACTTAAAGTGAAACATGTTTGACTCCAACAATTACACAAGAGTCAAAACAGCCACACTGATGGCATCATAATACTTCTGTGTGTTAAGAGACATTTTTATTTCCGTATACCTAATTAAGAAGTAGAAACACCAATTACTGATTACACAAATAACTCCCAGCAAAGTACTGATCAGTACTTTGCTGGGAGACTACTTGGGAAGACAACCACAAATGCATCTGAATCCCCCACGGCAATAAATAAATAAATGGATGGATTAATTATTATTATTTAAAAAAAAAAAAGATGTTGCCCCTTCTCACCTGACCAGGAAATAGGGAATATTCTCTGAGCTCTGAGAGGTCGACTGGTACTTGCTGGCCACCTTGTTCTGGTCCCACCTCCAACACAACAGACTGTGTATTCAGCTTTCCATTACTGTCACAGCACACCTGACCCAGAACAGTTATACTATCCTAGAAATGGAGAGAGAGGCAAACAATAATAACAACAATAACACTACCATACCACAGCAATTAACTGCAGTGGAAAAACTATCATTAAATCTAAATTAAAAAGCCAAAATAACAAGGAGAATACATTCAATTTTAGGAAAGAGTTAACATAATATCCCTTGATTGCAACTTATTTTGTCTGATTTATTTCCAATTTTATATAGTTTACAGGCTTTCCACAGAAAGACATTTATACCTGAGCAGGCAAAGATGCAGAAGAGAGTTCTTCAATTTTGAAGTAAGACCTTAAACTCTCACCTAGGTCCTCAATCTTCTCAGTCAAAACTGGTGAAAACACACACACACACACACAAATATCTCCCTTACAGACATGCTTATAACAATGCAGATAGTTGTAGGTCATATGTAGTCATATATGCACAGAGAATTTGTTTGGGCTTAAGCCCCTGTCCACTGCCAGTTGTACTGCATGCCAGAGACCTTTGCCCTCTCTTGCTGATCTTGTCAGTTTCCACTTAAACACATCTTCAGAATCTTGATGTGTTGATTAATGGTAAATATGAACGATTCTTGAGATATCTCACTAACAAATGTTACAAAGACAAAATTGAATATCTTGCTGTGACTGTGAAATTGACCCCAAGGTCACCATAATCGACTGGTGTTGGGGGATCACCCAAGTACACCTTTAAATATGAATGAAATTGGTCAACTGGTTCTTGAGATATCATGCTAACAAGCCAAAACAAACAGATGGACATGCTGATCGCTATATCCCCAGCTGTATTTCATACCAGGGAGATTAAAAAGGAGACTGGAGAATGTGTTTCAGTCACACTTCTCAGTCTCCCCAAGAAAGACTATACAAGGGTACAAGACAGACAGTCAAACATGGGATTTAGGAGGAGCAATGTGGGTTCCATTCTGGTTGTGGAACAGTGGACCAGCTCTTCACCCTCACACAGATATTAAATGAGGCTCGGGAGTATGCCCAACCAATCTACATGTGTTTTATGGTCTTGGAAATAGTCTACGACTTGATCCGCCAAGGTATCCTGCGGAGGGTGCTGCAGGAGAATCATGTACTAGAAAACACGATCTCACTGTATCTCTGTTCTGTATCTGAGGACTTGTAGATATGGTACCGGACCATCACAGTTAAGAAAGAGCTGAACCAGAACATAAGGCTCTTGACTTACGTTCCTATCCTCACCTACAGTGATGAGCTTTGGATAAGAATAGAAAGAAGAACGCCGTGGATACAAGTGGAGGAAATGAGGTTCCTCCTTAGGGTATCTGGGTTTACACTCAGAGACAGGGTGTGAAGCTGAAATATCCAGGAGGGACTCAGAGTAGTGCTCCTTCGAACTGAAAGGAGATGGCTGAGGTCAATCGTGTGGATGAAGGTCAAGGTCATTCGGGTCGAATGTCAGATTGCTGCAGCCTGTACTGTCTTTGTGCAGATAGGTACTATTACAGAGTAATTTAAAAGACAAACATGAGACTGTGCACTTGCATAGAAATACCCTAATCCGCTCTGTATGTGGAGAAAACTTCACAGCTCACCTGTATGTCTCAAACGCCCGAAGAAGTGCTGCACAGTCAGCCAAAGCTGGCCAACAGGAGCACTGCTGTAATCATCATTTCACGTCCCTACATATCAGCCTATAATACTGGTTTGTTTGTTTTCTTTCTGCCTTTGTGTCTCTCACCGTTTCGCACATCGCGGAGCCTCTGGAACATATACTTGTAGCTACAGTGGAGGGTATCTTCAGGCCCTTCCAGCAGCTCGACCTGGACCTCAGAGTCTGGACTCTTCCTGCCGAACCAGCGAGTGCCTTGTACAGCCCCAAATGTAGCCACCACCTCTCCTCTCCCTTTGCGCTGACTGTACTTCTGTGAGGGCGTTACACTGCAGACAGAGACGGGAAGATGTTCAAAGTTGAGTTGCACGATCAAAACAAATCATTCAGTGGAAGAGCTTTGTTTGTAATTATCTCTTCTGCTCTCTTGGCTGAGTTGTCATCAGTACAGTATAAAGTGATTGAATTCTTTATTTTAACCACATACACAGAAGTCAACCAAAGACTCACGGGTACAACGTCAGACACGGGACAGACAAACTGTGTTGCGACTCACCAGGAACTGCAAATGCATTATGGGAAATGTTGTTTTAGCATAGTTAGCCAGCAGAAAGTTTTATTACATTTAATTTTACACCGTTGCAGATGGCATGAGTGAACAGAGCGGCGGGAAGCAGTGATTCACGATGGATTTAACTGTTAACCCTAACCCTTGAAAACAGCACATTTTACAACTCACATCACTTAACGTACTGCTAACACACTAGCATATGTGTTAGCATATGGTGTTTTGTGTGTGTTGAATTTGCATATATATATATATATATATATATATATGAATATATATGAATGAATGAATGCAGCAATGTACAGAAACATCCTGAATGAAAACCTGCTCCAGAGTGCTCTTGACCTCAGACTGGGGCAACAGTTCATCTTGCAGCAGGACAATGACCCTAAGTACACAGTCAAGATATCAAAGGAGTGGCTTCAGGAAAACTCTGTGAATGTCCTTGAGTGGCCCAGCCAGAACCCAGACCTGAATCCGATTGAACATCTCTGGAGAGACCTGAAAAAGTGAAGTGCTGTGAATACTTTCTGGATGTACGGTACAGCCTATGGGATCTTTGCTGGACTGAAGTCTATGGCAGGTGGCGTGGGGATGCAGGTAGTGTGAGTGCTGTGCACCTGGGAGAGAAGCTGGCAGGAGACAGCAGCAGACCCGGGCTGGACAGGAGGGTTGTGCTCCTCTTGGACCGAGGATGTTCAGGGGTGCTCAGCGCTCGCTTCTGAGAGCCCTGTGCAAACACAAGCACTTCTGCCTTTAAGAGTTTTGTGACAAGAATAACTCAGTATGTGACAGCGTACCTCTGCAGGTGTCACGTAGGAATCCAACAGATTCTCCTCCTCTTCCTCAGCTCTAATTCTAAACAAAAAATAAGTCAAGGTTTCTCCTGCAGAGTTGCTGCTGTACATTATGTGCTGTGTGCTCTGGGAGTTGATGGTGAAGGATACATTTCTTGCAGTGAGTGGATATCTCTGGTTCTGTTGTAGGTCTCTTCTTTTCTGAAGCTGTGTATAGATTTATTCTTGTTTAAAACCTGTCAAGAAGATGGACACAGAACGTTCACTGACTGAGGCTAATGAGACTGAAAGCTTTATTCAGAGAGGCATTTAATATAAAACTTAATGTAAAACATGCCAAATTAACATGCAGTTCCACCTCGGATCTGCTGTGGCGACCCCAAGAGGAACAAGGGAGAAGCTGAAGGAACTTATTATTACAGATGACTTAGATTTGATGAATATGAAATTGTTATTTAGGTAAGACAAAACGGAGCAGGAAAGAAAAAGCTTCAGAAACAGATGGTTTTGCTCTTGATTACATTTAGGATCGGGAAATATACAGTGAGTCTCAGTCACCTCGTGTTCAAATTGTTCCAGGGTGTCTAGTGTGAGTTTCAGTCTGCTTTTGGTAACGCTGTAGGCCACCCACTCCTGCACCATGTCATCCACCTGCATACTGTTATAGATACACTGCTCCACCACTGAGGGACAGAAAAAATACAATAGATACAAATATTGCAGATAGAGAAAAGATATTCCTCCATGAGAAGTAATACAAAGCATCAGTTTTAACATATTTCCATCTGTATTTTCAGAGCAACAGTCTTTTATGGTAGCATCAATCTCTAAAGCTGGTTTTGTAGTTTATTATCCCCTCCACAGAAGTATTCATTAATCATCATGACCCACGACTGAACAGGTGAGTATACACAACCTAAAAATGCATCTTTACCATTTGCTCAACAACTTCACAGGAGATGTGGCTAAATCCATGCATTTTTTTAAAAACTCACTTGTTTTGTGACACTTCTCTGATTTTAGGATTGTAGTTTGTGACCTTTACAGAACAGAGAGACGTAGACCAAATTTCATCTATTGTTCTCTGTTCTGTAACGTGCACGAACAAGTGTTATTTATGCTGTTAGTAACCACAAAAACAGCCACTTGTAATAAATACACATTTTATGAATTTAATTAGTTGGCGCTTTGGTTTCTTTTCAGGCAAGAATCTGTATCCATATTATACTGTCACAATTTTCTAATTTTCCTGAATACATGTGTAAATTTACTAGAGAAAAATACAGGAATTCCACTTAACTATATATATATATATATATATATATATATATATACACATATATATATATACACACACACACACACACACACACACACACACACACACATACATATATATACACATATATATATATACATACACACACACACACACACGAGGTCTGTCCAAAAAGTATCAGACCTTTTTATTTTTTTCAAAAACCTTATGGATTTGAATCACATGTGCTTGCATGAGCCAACCTTGAACCTTCGTGTGCATGCGTGAGTTTTTTCACGCCTGTCGGTTGCATCATTCGCCTGTGAGTAGGCTTTGAGTGAGCACTGGTCCTCCCCCCTCATTGGATTTTCATTTCGAGGAAAATGACTGAACGATTGGAGCAGCGCTGAATCAAATTTTTCCAGAAACTGTGAGAGACAGCCAGGTGGAAACCATTCGGAAGATTCAAACGGCTTTCGGTGGCTTTTCAGTCGAGTGAGTATCCGAGGAATTGTGTAAGAGCTGGACATGTCACAACATGTCCTGTGAGACTTCCAACTTCCGCACGTCTTTCATTACAAAATCTCCTGTAACAGTGGAATGTGCCGAAAAAGTGCTGATGTCCACCTCTTCTGCAATTTCTCTGGTAGTCAGACGATGTCCCGGATCAACACAGCGTTCACTTTGGAAATGATCTGGTCGTTTCAGCCTGTCGATGGCCACTCGGAGCGCGGCGCACCCTCCGCCATTGTGCGCTGTCTTTAAACCAGTTGTAACACTCCTTAATCTGTGTGATGCCCATAGGATCGTCACCGAAAGCCGTCTGAATCTTCCAAATGGTTTCCACCTGGCTGTCTCTCACAGTTTCTGGAAAAATTTGATGCAGCAAAGCTCCAAATCGTTCCACCTCGCAATGAAAATCCAACGAGAGGGGAGGACCAGTGCTCACACAAAGCCTGCTCACAGGCGAATGATGCAACCGACGGGCGTGAAAAAAATCATGCATGTGCATGAAGGTTCAAGGTTGGCTCATGCAAGCACACGATTCAAATCCATATGGTTTTTGAAAAAATAAAAAGGTCTGATACTTTTTGGACAGACCTCGTATATATATATATATATATATATATATATTCACACAGAGATAGTTGACTTATAGTCTGTTGGTTCTATGTCCACTTTTTGTTGTTTAAAAAAAAAAAAGTATTTAAAATTTTGGCCGGTCAGGCATCAAACATAGAGGGAGCTCAGCAGTATTTTTTCTGATATATGAAAAGTTCATTATGACCTTGTCATGACAGTTCATTATTAGGATTTTAATTATCATTCAGAGATCTTAGCATCAAAATACATCAGTTCTTTATTCTGAAAACAATGTTTCACAGTGCATTCTGTCCAATCTAACCTTATTTTTCATTTGATCTGAGTTACCTTCAGAATAAGCAAATTCTATTGCCGTCATAATTTGGTTTTCAAAAATTTACTTAAAGGAACTCAAATATCTGCCATCTCTGAAACACTTTATTTCAGAAGTGCTGTTCTGAATACTTGTGTTGGTACTGTACAAACAAGGCATTCCAAAATTACTGTAAAAGCATTAATGATTGATTAAAATGGAAAATTCACATGCTGGTCCATATCTGGGCCAAATGATACTTTAAAGACCAGCAATACTAAACGGCCTATATGACACAAAATTCACAAGACATTAAAAATTTAAGAAGAGTGTGCCATGAAAATAGTGAAACTGTACAAATAGGACCTGTAAAATGAATGCAACATTAATGATTTAGACAAGTCACAAATTTGTCTTGGCCAAATGGTACCTGAAATATCAGCTGTACTAAAGGACCAATCTGACACAATATCATCAGGTTTTCCAAAGATAAAAGAGATCAGTTCATAAGAAAAACACATGAAACCAAATCCCTTATACATGATTTTATGTTTCTGTGTAAGTGAAATCAGAATAAATATTTATGCTTGGACTGGCAACATAGAACTCTATGGTTTTGTCTAAAGTGGACATTTCTTTACACATGGTAGCTCACACTAGCCGCAAATATAAAAAGACAATTCATTGACTTACTCTTTTCCAGGACGGAGTCCTCATCGCAGGTTATGCCAAAGAGCTGTAGCTCTGAACTTATACTTTCTGCAGTGACCGTCGCCATTATTTAGTGTTTAATGACAGCAAATAATTCCATAAAGGTCCAACGTTGTGACACTTTTTTTTTAACCAACCAGCGAACCTTAGCGTGTATCTCACTTTAGACTTCAGATCCGACTATCTTACCAAAGCGACTCATAAAGAAACGCAGATAACGCAACTAGAAAGAGCTCAAAATAAACCAGGACACTATCAAAACATGTTCACTATTCCTTTCATTTTGCCGCGAAAGCATGGCGGCTCCGCTGGCGGCCGGAAAATACGTCACATCTCAAATTCTACAGCGGAAGTTGCGTAAATGATGACGGCCATTATTTATGTAACTTCCGCTGTATTGTTTGAGATGTGACGTATGTGAAGATTTTCTTAAAAAGTTCAGCTCTGTGAATGTTACTGTGGCCTTGTCTTTTGTTCGTTTCTTTGTTGATGTATTTGTTGAAATAAAGTTTTGAAAAAAACAACAAAAAAAAGACCTTAATTTCAGCTAAAATTTCCCAGAAGGTACATCTGAGATGTCAGCCTAGATATGATGTTCCGGTGAAAGAAAACCCTCCTCTGTACCTCTTCATCATGAAACTGTATAACTGGGTATACAAAATGCAAAACATGCACTGTGCACAATTTCTACAATTGCAGCCAGAGAAATTTGTAACTTCTGGGTTGTCCGGGTGTCTTGGCTTTCCTCACTCTTCTCCTTACAGCACAGTCACTCAGTTTTTGAGAACTGTCTATTCCATGCAGATGTACCATAATACTGTTTGTATTTATTTGATATTGATATAAAGTCCAAGACACATTCAGTGACTTGGAAATGTTCATGTATCCATCCCCTGACTTGTCTGAAGAAAACTGGCAATAAAACTGCTCATCATATAGCTATAAATGATACACCAATATGATTGGATAAAACACTAAAGAATAAATAGCAATAAACCCTTGTGATATTTTTCGCGGACCGGTAATATTTTTCATTTTTTACTCCACCCGAGTAAAACCCACAAAATGAATGTCACCTTGGTAATCAGCCAATCCATACATATGTTGTGACGTCACGGCACGTGCAAGCCTAGATATTGTCAATGTGTAATTTAATACACCTGTTTCTGTTCTATTCAGTGACATTATCAATTGAATGTGTTTGTCGTAGATATTTTCGGTGTCTTATTACAACTGTTTAGAAATGTTCTATTTAATAAAATTCTGATTACAACTGACACAGCATTTATTACTATTGCCTTTAGTGTACATGTATATGATAAAATCGTTATCAAGTTGTTCACCAATGAATATGGCATTTTACACCCTTCAGAAAACCATACAACATTTATCATTTATAGGTATATGATAAAATCGTTATCAAGTTGTTCAGCCTCAGGGTGTATGGTTTTCTGAAGGGTGTAAAAAGCCATATTCATTGGTGAGCAACTTGATAACTGATATTATTTACAGGCATTATACCAAAGGGGTCCATTACCTATGCAACCCATCATCTTGGTTTTTATATTTTTAATTAATTTATGTCAAGCTATAGAGATTTGCTTTGAGTTTGAGGAATATAATTTTAGAATTTTTTATATTGAGAAGCCTGATTTACTTGTTGTATTTGAAATGGCATAAACAAATTAAAATGTGTGAAATACCAAGGGACTGAATACTTCTGCAAGGCACTGTACATTAAACTTGCAACTAAATGAAACGCTAATTCTGGATTTTACTGCATACAGAACCCTCTGAAGTTCAGACATTCTGACCTCCACCTTGGGGAAAAATTTCTTGAACACTACATCGGGCTGGAATGTCATTTCTAAAACTTGTGAGGAAACTGAACAACCCAAGATACCAGAGTTAACATCACAGTCATGACGGCTTTGCGACTGCAGAGACAACAATGTTACTAATGTTGAAAATGCATCTTTGAATTAATTTTTAACAAGACATTACTGCTATATGTAATATGTTCACATTCTATGTACATTTAGTTACGTTAGCAGCACCACATATCAGCAAAAACATCTTTGACGATTTCATTTAGCCCAAAAGATAACGTTAGCCTACTCTACTGCGGTATCGACAAAGTAGTTGATGACTCAAACTCATGAACACATTTCAGCATTTGAACCAAAAATCCCCCAGGTTTCTCATGTGTCTGATTGGCCATTAACTGCTGGTTCAATTCCCCTCTTCTTCCGTGCAGGTTGAAAACTGGCAAAGTCAGTACTTGAGGATTTGTAAAATGCTTTGTTGGTCCACTCAGACAGAAACACCCTGTATGTAAATGCACATCATTCATGTTTTTAATAGTGTTTCACGTGTAGTTTTCTCTGTGCTTGAATGAAAAGCTCTCAATTCTTCTATAACTTCACACCACATTGTTTTTGTAGGGGTCAGAGGGAAAATAATTCAGACAGGATTTTCATTTTAAATATTTTGAGAACAAATGTAATTTAAATAAGACGAAGTGTTGGAAAATGTGGAAAACTAACAGTGATTATTTGCAACAAACTCCATAAATAAAGTTAACGAGGTAAATGTTTTATGGCTGTCTCTACTAACACACATGTTAACAGTACATACTTAACTGCAGTAAAACAAACTCCCTGGATGATCTTCATGCAAAACAAACTTATTTAAGAAAAATTCAGGCAGGCATCGTCAGATTTCTGTTCTGGTGGCCTCACTGCTCACAGGATGCTCATCCATCTGTTAAAGAAATACTACAGATAGTTTATCTTTCATTTTGTCAGCCAAAGTCAAAGGGCACAGCAGTGCCCTTATAATAGAAGCAGCACATCATCACCAGACTCACCACAGCTGAGAAGCACTTGCTCCTGGGAGTGAATTTCCATGATGTCACCCTCCTGAGGGATTCCCGCATCGATGCTGACAGCTCTTGAGTGTCACAGACCTGGTAAACACACATAAAGACCATGGCTGGGACGATACACTTGACTCCCAGCACGACACGTATCACAATATACGGATGCAGATACTAAACTTATTGCGGTATTTGAGAAATGCAATTCCACGTATTCCAAGTATTGCAATTTGTTGTGTGGGCCGCCCGAAGAGGAGGTACTGCTGGCCTACGCCAGAGGGCGCCCTGCCTGTAGTCTGGTTTCAGGCACCAGAGGGCGCAGTCACTACCCAGGAGCCAGGACTGACAGCTGTCAGTAATCATCATCACTGCACCATAAAAGCCTGGAGGAGACACCACATCTCTGCCGAGATATCAGTTTACCACACAGGTAATACTCTCAGCCGTTTTTCTGTGCCGAACGCACGTACCTTGTCTGTTCTGAACCTTTTGCAGGAGTACCTGGAACTCTACTCGCAGCTGGAGCTGGGTTTGTGGACGGTGGAGGAGTGACGACTTTCACTCCTCGCTCCACTTACAATAAGTAGTAGTTCAGGCTCTGCCATTGAATTGTTCCTGAGTTGGAGGTGGAGGTGTCCCCTCCAAGTGGATAAGAACTGAGAGTTAGCTGACTGCTTACTGGGTGTCCACACACCCACCATTAACCTGTTTTTGTTCCTGCCAGCAGTACTGGATCTGACAGCTGAAGCAGAGGCCACCTGGGGACTCGGGACTTGGCGGCTTCAGTATACTGCAGGTCTTCGTTGGCGGTGGAACCTGGTGGGCCCCGGCTCTTCTCTGGATAGGCGTCTCCTACCCTCGGGCCTGCCCACACATCACCAATTGTATTTTGTGATTGACTGTCTAAAAGCAGTATTCGACCTGTTGTGCACATTTGCCACAATAAATTGTATTTATTGGATTATCTATTGACCGTTCATTTGCGTCCCCTGTTGTGGGTCCGTGCATTACACTTTCCCCAACACAATTTGTATGTGTGTGTCGTGTAACACATCTGCAATCTCCTTTTTTGTGCTGTTTGTATTCTGCTGATCTTTTATTATTATTATTATTAACTATGTTTCTGTGACAACTGTATTTTATTTATTTATTTATTTTAGATTTTATTGATCCCCTGCAAGGGACCAGTAAAATCTTTTCCTGTTTTGATTCACACATGGAGCTCAAAACATGAAACAAATACCTGTTCACCACTTGCAAAAGTAACTCGTTTTGAAGTGATTTTCACATGAAGACATAAACTGTCACATAAATATGATCTAAAATATGATTCTGTTGTGTGACCCAGTGGACCTCCGCAATCCAGACTCATTTAAACCTGAACAATCATTAATTCAACACAGCAATTTGTTAAATATACAAAACTGTGCAAAAATCTTTAATTTGTGAATTTTTCATCCAGGTTTTAAATTTCGATGAGCAGTTTTGAAAAAAAAAAAAAAACATCTTAATGAAACAAAGTAATTATTGAAGGGGTCAGATAGTGCAAATATTTTATTGTTAAACATCTCCAAAGCCCCACAAGTCTACAGTTCTATTTAGAGAGGATTAAGTTTAGATGGGAAGGTGGAGTAATGTAGTTTTACCATAGAATGCCTTCAGTATTTACGGGGGGTACTAGGGTAAACACGGATATGTAGTGATGTTAAAATGAACTGTATTACCTTCATGCTGTTCAGACAGGCACCTCTGAAGTCAAGGTTGCTGCTGCAGCTCACAATACTGATGGCCGAACTGAGAATCACTTCAACAGCCGAGTGCAGCTTTTCCTGATCCTTCGATGAGAAATGATGTCAGTATTACATGAAATCCACTTGATAATTGAACAGCCACATTCTATAAATTGTGCACTCAGTCTGGCCTTGCCTTGGTTCTGCCACTGTGTGCTTTCAGTGTGTGCTTCAGCTCACTCTGCAGCGCTGCCATCATGACCTGCCTGTTGTGTCTCAGAATATCCTCTAGGTGGTGCTCGATCATCTCCTCTGTGGCTGTACAAAGATGACAGGCATCCTTGTTGTCATTACTGCGGTTGTTGTGAAAGTACAACAAAAGCCCTAAATGAGTGCAGTATTTTGTGATTAGATATCTCACCCATCATGTCGGCAAGCTCAGAGGTAAACGGGTCGCTGTGCTGCAGGAAGAGGAAAAACACGAGATCCTGCTGCACGGGGGCAAGACTCTGTTCTCCCTTTGGCTCCTCACAGTGTTCTTGCTCAACAGAGTACACAGTGCCACCGCTGTGCACAGCATCTGCACAAGATGTTCAAAAATATTTTTTAAAACAGTCACAAGAGTGCAGCAGCAAAGTGTAACAACAAGTACAGATCACAGTGGTAACAGGCACACACACTTTTAGGATGGAAATTATTTTCTTTTAACATTTAGTTTGCTACATTTATCCTCAAAAACGAGTTGATTTGTACAGTCGCTGATGTTTTAAAACTCCTGATTGCTGACAGATGTGCTTCTCTTTGGTAACCAGATGTGAATCTTTATATTAAAAGCCAAGTGGCCTTTGTGTGTGTGCACGTGTATGGCTTCGATCACGAAGAAACTGGGGAGAGACGACATTTGCTGTTTGGTATGCTTATGTATTTTGATTCAATCTAGAGCCTGTGGATCCCCAGGGGCAACGCACGAGTTGACATCATTATGAGGCATTTGTGTCCGTTACTTATTATTTATGTGTAGATGTGGTTTAATATGTAATTTTTGAAGACGCTGGTGAAGCAATGTCATTTTCTGTTCAGTCAGAGTTAAACTGTACTCCATGGAGCCCTGCTATGTTACTAACATTTTTATTATAACGATAATATTCACTTTCTCAAATACATTTAGACCAGTAAAACAGAAAGTTCAACTGGCACCGACATGGTGTAGAGTAGTGTTTGATTTTTCCTCCACCTCCTACCATTTTGGGCATGTTTACCCATTATTCCTAGCATGGCAACATGTTGTAGGAAAGAGAACACAAGCACAGAGGGAGTGCCGGTGAGCCATGGAAGCGCCAGTTAGCGCTAAAGTGAGATGATGCTTAATTCATGCGTGGTGTTCAGGTGTACAAATGCAAACAAGTGGTCAATAAAATCTTTTTCTATCCCGAGAGTCATTACACATCAAGGAGAAAGGACAGAGGAGCTTTCTCACGAGTGACGCAGGCTGTTAGCTCGGATCAACAGAGCAAATTTCAACCCTGACCTGAGCAAATGACATTACAAATTGTGCTCTCAACATTTTATCTCAGGCACAGCACATCCGGAAATATTCACAGCACTTCACTTTTCCCACATTTTATGTTAGAGCCTTATTCCAAAATGGAGTAAATTCACTTTTTTCTGCCTCAAAATTCTACTCACAACACCCCATAATGATAACATGAATATTTTTTTAAATTTCTGCTAATTTATTAAAATAAAAAACCAAGAAATCACTCATGCATAAGTATTCACACCCTTTGCTCAATACTTTGTTGATGTACCTTTGGCAGCAATTGCAGCCTCAAGTCTTCTTGAATGTGATGCCAGAATTTTGGCGCACCTATCTTTGGGCAGTTTTGTCCATTCCTCTTTGCAGCACTTGTCCAGCTCCATCAGGTTGGATGGGATGCGTCGGTGCACAGCCATTTTCAGATCTCTCCAGAGATGCTCAATCGGATTCAGGTCTGTGTTGTGGTTGGGCCACTCAAGGAGCTGTCCTGAAGCCACTCCTTTGATATCTTGGATGTGTGCTTAGGGCCGTTGTCCTGGTGAAAGATGAGGTCAAAAACATTCTAGAGCAGCTTTTCATCCAGGATGTTTCTGTACATTGCTGTATTCATCTTTCAATCCTGACTAGACTTCCAGTTCCTGCTGCTGAAAAACATCCCCACAGCATGATGCTGCCACCACCATGCTTCACTGTAGGGATGGTGGCTAGTTTCCTCCAAACATGACACCTGGCATTCACACCAAAGACTTCATTCAATCTTTGTTTCATCAAACCAGAGAATTTTCTTTCTCATCAACTGCGAATCCTTCAGGTGACTTTTGGCAAACTCTAGGTGGGCTGCCATGTGCCTTTTAAGAAGTGGCTTCTGTCTGGCCACAGGTCTGATTGGTGGATTGCTGCAGAGATGATTGCCCTTCTGGAAGGTTCTCCTCTCTCCACAGAGGAATGCTAGAGCTCTGACAGAGTAACCATCGCGTTCTTGGTCACCTTCCTCACTAAAGTCCTTCTCCCTCGATCACTCAGTTGAGACGGGCAACTAGCAAATTGGCAGAGTCTTTGTGGATCCGAACATCTTCCATTTACGGATGATGGAGGTCACTGTGCTCATTGGGACCTTCAAAGCAGCAGAACTGTTTCTGTACCCTTCCCCAGAATTGTACATCAAGACAATCCCGTCTTGGAGGTCTACAGACAATTCATTTGACCTCATGCTTGGTTTGTGGTCTGACATTCACTGCTAGCTGTGGACCGTTTATGTAGACAGGTGTGTGTCTTTCTAAATCATGTCCGATCAACTGAATTTACCCCAGGTGTACACCAATTAAGCTGTAGAAACATCTCAAGGATGATCAGTGGAAACAGGATGCACCTGAGCTCAATTTTGAGCTTCATGAAAAAGGTCGTGATATTTATGTATATGGGATATCTTAGTTTTTTGTTACCAAAAACCAACATATCCGTCCGTCTGTCTGGCCGTCCATGTACAGCACAAGTCCAGTTCTATTACTGCCAGTCTTCAAAATCACAACTCTGAAGATGGCTAGCCTTGACATATTTTAAGAAGTTAAAAAGTTGCATTCTGTACCTAATTTCATGACATGATCTCATGGACGTTAGCGTGGTGACGTCACATACTGCTAGCTAAGCGTAAACTCTGTTTCATTTGTGTGTAAATTTAACCTCTTTGTCATATATTATGTAAAAGCTAGTTAGAAATAAACATTTCTAAAACTGGAAATGCTGTTTTTCGAACCTAATAAGACCTCTGAAGTGATTTAAAAGACATTTAGCAGACATTAGTGTTTAGTTTAGTTTTTGAGTGACGGGGGGTGACAGCCAATCAGAGCAGAGCTGCACTGTGACATTACAGTCTGCTTGCTAGCTGCAAACTCAGTTTTGTGTTTAAATATATCCTCTTTGTCATAAATTATGTAAAACTGAGTAAGAAATAAGCACTTATAAAAATGAAAACGCTGTTTTTAGAACCTAATAATACCGCTGAAGTGATTTAAAAGACATTTAGTGTTGTGTGGGCCGCCCGAAGAGGAGGTACTGCTGGCCAACGCCAGAGGGCACCCTGCCTGTTGTCAGGTTTCAGGCACCAGAGGGCGCAGTTGCCATCCAGGAGCCAGGACTGACAGCTGTCAGCAATTACCATCTGCAGCACTATAAAAGCCTGGAGGAGACACCACATCTCTGCCGAGATATCAGCTTACCTCACAGGTAACCTCTCAGCCGTTTCTGTGCCGTTTCGCACATTATTTGCTACTGAGTTTGCAGTCGTAACCTTTGTATGCTCGCAGCTTGGAGCTGGGTTTTGTGGAAGTTGGAGGGAGTTGCCGTTTCCTACTCCTCACTTTCCTGAAACATTAAGTATACTATTGGTACTGCACGTTCTCAGCGTTCCTGTTTCTGGGAGTGGTGGATTTTTCCCTCAGGAAGAAACTGTGACTTTTTGCTGATTGCTTACTGGGTGTCCAAACACCCACCATTAATCTGTTTTTGTTCCTGCCAGCAGTGCCGGATCTGACAGCTGGAAGCAAAGGCCACCTGGGGACTCAGGACTTGGCGGCTTCCGCATACTGCAGGTCTCCGTTGGCGGTGGAACCTTGTGGGCCCTGGCTCTTCTCTGGATAGGCGTCTCCTACCCTCGGGCCTGCCCACACGTCACCTATTGTATTTTGTGATTGTCTAAAAGCAGTATTCGACCTGTTGTGCACATTTGCCACAATAAATTGTATTTATTGGTTTATCTATTGACCATTCATTTATTCCCCCTGTTGTGGGTCTGTGCATTACACTTTCCCCAACAGGATATCTCGGCCAATGTCATGGATCCCGAGGGGCACAACCCACCCGTTGAACAGTCAATGGAGACGCAAGGTGCACAGGCTTCCGCAGGAGGAATAATGGGTGAGCTGCAGCAAATCTTGGCTGCCTTCACTGCTCGGTTGGATTTGGTAACCGAGCAGAATGTACTACTCAATCGTAGGATGGAGGCTCTCACCGCACAGGTGGAAGTGCGTGCACAGGGCGCGGCTGCTGCTCCTCCTCCTGCCGACCTGTTGCTTAAGAGGGACCCTAAGGTGGTCGTTCAACAGACAACCCCCCCCCCCCCATCCCCTGAAGCATACATAAGTCCCCCAGAGCCATACGGAGGCTGTGTAGAGACGTGTGCGGACTTCCTAATGCAGTGCTCGCTCGTCTTCGCACAGCGCCCAGTAATGTACGCGTCAGACTGCAGCAAGGTGGCTTATGTCGTCAATTTGCTTCGAGGTGAGGCACGCGCCTGGGCTACGGCGCTTTGGGAGCAGAATTCACGGCTCCTAACGTCATACACTGGGTTCGTAAGGGAATTCAGACAGGTGTTTGATCACCCAAATCGAGGCGAATCTGCTTCCACTATGCTGCTGTCCATTCAACAGGGGCGTCGCAGCGCTGCGGAGTATGCAGTCGACTTCCGCGTCGTGGCCGCGAGGGCCGGCTGGAATGCTGTAGCGCTTCGCGCCGCCTTCTTAAACGGACTGTCTCCGGTCCTGAAGGAGCACCTGGTGGGCAGGGATGAGCCGCGGGATCTAGACGGGCTTACAGTAATATCCGTGGCGCTGAGGGCAGCACCACGCCCCTCATTTTGGCAGCTCTGTTCCTGTACCCAGCTTACAGACAGAGACTTAAACAATCGAATCCTGTCACCAGACAGGTGCAGCTATGGTCACCAGAGGTTGAGAGCACTCTGCAGGACTGTTTTGCTAAAACAGACTGGGATGTGTTTAGAACCGCGGCCATCCAGGAGGATTCTTCTGTTAGCGTAGTAGAATATGCTGAGTATGTATCTGGGTATATCAGCACCTGTGTTGAGAACATCATACCCACCATACAAGTCAAGAAGTTCCCCAACCAGAAGCCCTGGATTAATACCGAGGTACTGCGCTTACTGCGTGCTCGCACTGCTGCATTTAAATCTGGCAACGAGGCTGAGCGCAAAGCCGCACAATATAGACTGAAGAAGGCCATAAGAGCGGCCAAGAGGCAGCATAGAGAGAAGACAGAGAACTTCTACTCCAATGCTGACCCCAGGAGGATGTGGCAAGGTCTGAACCACATCTCAGACTTCAGAACCGGCTCCAGGACCACCACCATCAGCTCTTCAGACAGCCTCCTGGAAGATCTCAATGTGTTCTACTCACGCTTTGAGAGCTCCACCTCCACCTGTACCACATCCATAGATCATACACACACTTCGGCTGCCCAACCTCCCTCCTCCCCTCTCGTTATCACACCAGCCCAGGTACACAGAGCACTGAGGAGTATTTGGCTCCGGAAAGCTGTTGGCCCGGATAACATACCTGGTCGTGCCCTCAGAGCGTGTGCCAACGAGCTGACTGACGTTCTTACCTCCATCTTCAACCTTTCCCTCAGTCAATGCACTGTTCCCACCTGCTACAAGACCACCACCATCATCCCCCTCCCCAAGAAGAACCCCCCATCTTGCCTGAATGACTATAGGCCAGTGGCACTCACTCCAATCATTATGAAGTGTTTCGAGACAGTGGTACTGTCATACATTCAGGGCTGCATACCGGACATCACAGACCCCCTGCAGTACGCTTACAGGTACAACAGGTCAACTTCGGATGCCATTGCCGCCGCCCTGCACGCCTCCCTCTCCCACCTAGAAAATAAAGACTCTTACATCAGAGTACTTTTCATTGACTACAGCTCTGCTTTCAACACGGTCATCCCTCACAAACTCACCTACAAATTGTCTGCCCTTGGACTCCACCCCACCCTCTGTGACTGTCTTCTGGACTTTCTGACTGGCAGACCACAGTCTGTCAAGATTGGGAATAAGACCTCAGCCAGCATCACCACCAACATCGGTACCCCGCAGGGCTGCGTCCTCAGCCCTATTCTCTACACCCTCTTCACCTACGACTGTGCTGCCTCTCACCCCGACAACACCATCATAAAGTTTGCTGACGACACTGCTGTGATTGGACGCATCACCGGCGGAGACGAAGCAGCTTACAGGAGGGAGGTGGAAGGCCTGGTGACATGGTGTGGAGTCAACAACCTCACCCTGAACACAGATAAAACCAAGGAAATGATAGTGGACATGAGGAGGGAGAGGGAACCTCATCAGCCACTGTCTATCCAAGGCCGCAAGGTGGAGAGAGTGAGCAGCTTTAAATATCTGGGGGTCCACATCAGTAGTGACCTCACTTGGACACTTAACACCACACAGGTGGTAAAGAAGGCTCAGCAGCGGCTGTACTTCCTGAGGAGGCTGAGGAAATTTGGCATGTCACCCAAGATTCTCAGCAACTTCTACAGCTGCATCATTGAGTCCATTCTCACCACCTCGATTACTGCGTGGTATGGCAGCTCAACGGTGAATGACCGCAAACGCCTGCAGAAAGTAGTGAAGACTGCATCAAAGATCACGAGGACGCCACTACCATCTCTGCAGAGCATCTACCATCGGAGAGTCCACAATAGAGCTGCCGCCATCATAAAAGACCCTACACATCCCCAATACGGACTGTTCACACTGCTGCCTTCAGGACGGAGGTTCAGGAGTGTGAAATGCAAAACCACCCGCTTCAAAAACTCTTTCTACCCCACTGCCATCAGACTGCTGAATGCTGCTAAGGACTGAGCAGACCCCCTGGGGTCACTTCACACTGTTACTGCACCTTACTGTTACTTTACTGTTAACTGTTAATACTTGAATCTTGCTATTTGCACATTATTTCATTTCACTTCATACTGTAACTGCACCTTTATTGTTACTTTACTTTTTAATGCTTAATGCTTTTAATGTTTTTTTTTTTAATGCCTATTTTGACTATTATTATAGACACCCGGTGAGAGCAGCAAAGAAGAGTATTTCATTGCACAGGCAAATACGTTTCTTACTGTACATATGACAATAAACCTTCTGAACCTTTTGAACCTTTGAACCTTGACTTGGTTATACGATTAGACAACCGGTTGGAAGAACGTGGACGGGAGCGAGACGAAGGACGTTGCCGGGCACGCGCTGCCCCTCTCCCTTCCCGATCCAAAGCAGCCCCGCCTTCCCCACACTCCAGAGCGCTCCGTGGGACGACAGCTCCCCTTGCTGACGAAGCTATGGACACAAGCAGGGCCAAAATGAAAGTAGAAAACAGACAGAGGAGGCTGGCCTGCGGCGAGTGCTTTTTCTGCGGCTCTAACGAGCATTTGCAGAAACAATGCCCCAAGCGGTTAAGCACCAACGCTCGCCCTTAGAGACTGGGCTAAGGGTGGGCCATAACACACACGCGGGTAATGCACAAAAATCCGCACGAATCCCAGTTGTGATCCTCTGTGGGGATTTAACCCTTCAAGCCCCAGCACTGATCGACACGGGGTCAGAAGGGAATCTGCTAGACAGCAGATGGGCTAAGGAAGTGGGACTCCCTCTAGTGGCCCTTCCTTCTCCGGTGAAGGTACGGGCACTAGATGGCACCCTTCTTCCACTAATAACACTCTAGACACAGCCCTTAACACTGGTTGTGTCTGGAAACCACAGGGAGGAGATTGTGTTCTTTGTAACACCTTCTACCTCCAGAGTGATTTTGGGCTATCCATGGATTAGTAAGCACAATCCCCGGATCGATTGGCCGTCTGGGGTTGTGGCTCAATGGAGCGAAACCTGCCACCGGGAGTGTTTAAGATCCTCGGTTCCACCCGGTGTGTATGCTAAGGAGGAGGTTCGAGTCCCACCCAATCTTAAGGCGGTGCCAGCTGAGTACCACAATCTTGCTGACGTTTTCAGCAAAGATCTGGCACTCACGCTTCCCCCGCATCGACCGTATGATTGTGCCATTGATTTGATCCCGGGCGCTGAGTATCCGTCCAGCAAGCTGTACAACCTCTCACGCCCCGAGCACGAATAAATGGAGACCTACATCCGGGACTCCTTAGCTGTCGGGTTGATCCGGAACTCTTCCTCCCCATTAGGTGCGGGTTTCTTTTTCGTGGGCAAGAAGGACTGCAGACTCCGTCCATGCATTGATTACAGAGGGCTGAACGAGATTACGGTTTGCAACTGATACCCGTTGCCTCTGTTGTATTCAGTGTTCAAGCCTGCATGGAGCCAAAATCTTTACAAAGTTGGATCTTAGGAATGCGTATCACTTGGTTCGGATCCGGAAGGGAGACGAATGGAAGACGGCATTTAACACCCCGTTAGGTCACTTTGAGTACCTGGTCATGTCGTTCGGCCTCACTAACGCCCCCGCAACGTTCCAAGCACTGGTAAATGATGTCTTGCGGGACTTCCTGCATTAGTTCGTCTCATATACTTAGACGATATCCTCATCTTCTCCCCGGATCCTGAGACTCATGTGAAGCATGTACGTCAGGTCCTGCAGCGGTTGTTGGAGAACCGAATGTTTGTGAAGGGCGAGAAGTGCGAGTTTCACCGTACTTCTTTGTCCTTCCTGGGGTTCATCATCTCCTCTAACTCCGTCGCACCCGATCCAGCCAAGGTAGCAGCGGTGAGAGATTGGCCCCAACCGGCAAGCCGTAGGAAGCTGCAACAGTTCCTCGGCTTCGCTAATTTCTATCGGAGGTTTATCAAGGGCTATAGTCAGGTTGTTGGTCCCCTTACAGCCCTGACCTCCCCAAAAGTTCCGTTCACCTGGTCGGATCGGTGCGAAGCCACGTTTAGGGAGTTGAAACGCCGGTTCTCTACTGCGCCAGTTCTGGTGCAGCCCGATCCTAGCCGCCAGTTTGTTGTGGAGGTAGATGCCTCTGACTCAGGGACAGGAGCCGTGCTGTCCCAGAGCGGGGAGTCCGATAAGGTTCTCCACCCCTGTGCCTATTTCTCACACAGGTTGGCCCCAGCAGAGCGGAATTATGACGTTGGCAATCAGGAGCTCCTGGCGGTGAAGGAGGCCCTGGAGGAGTGGAGACACTTGTTGGAGGGAGCTGTGGTTCCATTCACGGTTTTCACCGACCATCGGAACCTGGAGTATATTCGGACCGCTAAGCGTCTGAACCCCACGCAAGCCCGTTGGTCTCTATTTTTTGGATGTTTTGACTTCAGGATCACCTATCGCCCCGGGACCAAGAACCAGTGGTCAGATGCACTGTCCCGGGTGCACGAAAAAGAAGTCAAAACGGAGCTGTTGGATCCACCTGAAAACATCATCCCGGAGTCCATTATCATCGCCACACTGACGTGGGACGTGGAGAACATCGTCAGGGAGGCCTTGACGCATCACCCGGACCCCGGCGGTGGACCATCAAACCGTATGTACGTCCCACCAGACGCTAGGACTGCAGTTTTGGACTTCTGTCACGGTTCTAAGCTCACCTGCCATCCAGGGGTGCGAAGGACCGTGGCAGTGGTCTGGCAGCGGTTCTGGTGGGCATCAATGGAGGCCGACGTCCAGGAGTATGTCCGGGCCTGTACCACCTGTGCCAGGGGCAAGGCTGTACATCAACCAGAGAAGGGACTCCTCCAGCCGCTGCCAGTGCCTCGTCGCCCCTGGTCCCACATCGGCCTGGACTTCGTCATGGGTCTCCCTGCGTCCCAGGGAATGACAACCATCCTGAAGATAGTGGACCGGTTCTCCAAGGCGGCCCACTTCGTGGCCCTCCCGAAGCTCCCAACGGCCCAGGAGACTGCAGACCTCCTGGTCCACCACGTCGTACGTCTGCATGGTATCCCAACGAACATAGTCTCGGATCGTGGTCCCCAGTTCTCCTCGCAAGTCTGGAGGAGTTTCTGTAGGGAACTGGGGGCCACCGTGAGCCTTTCGTCCGGGTACCACCCTCAGACCAACGGACAGGCAGAGCGGGCCAACCAGGAGCTGGAACAGGCCTTATGATGTGTGACATCCGCGCACCCGACGGCCTGGAGTCAACATCTGGCATGGATCGAGTACGATCATAACAGCCAAGTCTCGTCTGCTACCAGCCTCTCCCCGTTCGAAGCATGTTTGGGGTACCAGCCCCCATTGTTTCCGGCTGTGGAGGGAGAGGTCGGGGTTCCCTCGGTCCAGGCCCACCTCAGGAGGTGCCGTCGGGTGTGGCGAACAGCCCGCTCTGCCCTGCTGAAAGCCTGGAGGAGGGCGAAGAACCATGCAGACCGCCGACGCTTCCCGGACCCAGAATACCAGCCCGGGCAGGAGGTCTGGCTGTCAACCAAGAACATCCCGCTTAACACGGAGTCACCAAAACTGATGGACAGATATATTGGACCATTCAAGATCGCCAAAATCATCAGTCCAGCTGCAGTGAAGCTGATAGTTTCAGCTTCACTGCGGATCCATCCAGTTTTTCATGTCTCCAAGCTTAAACCATATCACACCTCGGACCTTTGCATCCCCCGGACCAGCGCCGCCTCCTGCCAGCATCATCGATGGCGAGCCTGCGTGGACAGTCTGCAGGCTTCTGGATGTTTGCCGGAGGGGTCGGGGTCTCCAGTATCTGGTGGACTGGGAGGGTTACGGACCTGAAGAACGCTCCTGGGTGAAGAGGTGCTTCATCCTAGATCCTGCCCTCCTGGCCGATTTCTACCAGCGACACCCCGACAAGCCTGGTTGAGGGGGGGGGGGGGGTCGTGTTGTGTGGGCCGCCCGAAGAGGAAGTACTGCTGGCCAACGCCAGAGGGCGCCCTGCCTGTTGTCGGGTTTCAGGCACCAGAGGGCGCAGTTGCCATCCAGGAGCCAGGACTGACAGCTGTCAGCAATTACCATCTGCAGCACTATAAAAGCCTGGAGGAGACACCACATCTCTGCCGAGATATCAGCTTACCTCACAGGTAACCTCTCAGCCATTTCTGTGCCATTTCGCACATTATTTGCTACTGAGTTTGCAGTCGTAACCTTTGTATGCTTGCAGCTTGGAGCTGGGTTTTGTGGAAGTTGGAGGGAGTTGCCGTTTCCTACTCCTCACTTTCCTGAAACATTAAGTATACTATTGGTACTGCACATTCTCAGCGTTTCTGTTTCTGGGAGTGGTGGATTTTTCCCTCAGGAAGAAACTGTGACTTTTTGCTGACTGCTTACTGGGTGCCCACACACCCACCATTAACCTGTTTTTGTTCCTGCCAGCAGTGCCGGCTCTGACAGCCGGAAGCAGAGGCCACCTGGGGACTCAGGACTTGGCGGCTTCGGCATACTGCAGGTCTCCGTTTGCGGTGGAACCTTGTGGGCCCCGGCTCTTCTCTGGATAGGCGTCTCCTACCCTCGGGCCTGCCCACACGTCACCTATTATATTTTGTGATTGACTGTGTAAAAGCAGTATTCGACCTGTTGTGCACATTTGCCGCAATAAATTGTATTTATTGGTTTATCTATTGACCGTTCATTTACGCCCCCTGTTGTGGGTCCGTGCATTACACTTTCCCCAACATTTAGCAGACATTAGCGTTCAATCTGTTCAGTTTGTTTTTGAGTGGCAGCCAGTCAGAGTAGAGCTGCAAAGTGACATCACAGTCTGGTTGCTAGTTGCAAATCAGTTTTTGGAACCTAATAATTGCTTAAGCAACTGCAAATTATACAGAACACAATGCTCATATGGCCAGGGGTATTTTAGCATTGTTATTTTTTTATTTTTAACAAATTTGCAAAAATCTCAAAAGAACTTTTTTTTCACACTGTCATTATGTGATATTGTGTGCAGAAGTTTTAGGAAAAAAAGAATTTCATACAATTTGGAATAAGGCTGTAACATAACAAAATGTGGGAAAAGCGAAGCATTGTGACATTTCCGGATGCACTCTATGTTTCTGTTGATAATTCTGAAATGAGTAAAGTAATATATGGTGCAATGACTGTGAGCACTAAAAACTGTGAAATTTGGCCATTTGACCATTTCCCATTCATTACGAGGAACATGATTGTTTAGTTTTTCTTTTCACTTCACCCTGCTGTGATCATCAGAAACATTTGCACAAATGATTATTTACAAATAAGCCCAACCTTACAGCTTTGGTGGAAAAACAAACAAACATAGTACATTTCATGTGTAATCACCGCTAACATTTATTGGTGGTGATTACACACAGTTTTGTCCAACTACTTTGGTCTTATCAAAATTCTGAATCAAAAACAATGGAATGGACCTGAAAACTATTTGGGGGCAGCGAGTTGTGTTTAAACAACTCAACAACATAAACTTTGTATAATATCAGCAAGGTAAAACAGTGGTGTGTATGAGAAAATTCGCAGGGTACAAATGTGCACAAATTCACGACTGGAGTCCAGATGTGCTGTTTTCTCAAAGAGGAACAACTGCAGAGTTTCTCTCAAAGTGCTGTTCACATTAAGCTTTTTTAAAATTGTTTTGTTTCAGTCCGCATTGTTCCAATTCCAATTTCACAAACATACCGGCTGTTTGTGGTCCATTTGAACTTTTATGGACACCCTCTGGCCAAGGCTGTGCAGACGTACACTCACCAACAGCAGTAAACACAGATGGTTGAAATTTATCTTGTTTACCTCATCCTCCTCCACGATGCAGCAAATCACAATCTTTTACAAGCAGAATTAACTGGACTGAGGGGGGAACTATAGGTTTAAAATCATAAGCTGTCCAGGAACCTGCCCCATAAATTCCATATCCATGTGTGATGTTCTCAGCAGTGGGTGCTGCTACCCACCCTTGACAGAGGAGCAGTAAAGTCCACGCAGGCCCAGTTCCTGATAGTCCAGATGATCAGGAAGCTGCTGGAGGAAGACAGAGGGGTTTTTGACTGGAACATTACTGGGGCTGTACACTAACACATGGACACATGAAGTCAAGGAAAATTGTGTGCACTCTGTTCTGAAATCTATTTCTGTCTTGCTTGATAAAAATCAGGAAAGGATATTTGTATGCGGGTGAGTTGCGTTGCCAGGTTGGGGTACTGCAGCATACAAGGCTTCAGTAAAGTGACGAGCTGGAGGCTGAGCTCCCCAAACAGCCCTTGGTCCATTGCTGCTGGTGGAATACTGAATAGTAACCGTTCTCCAAGGATAGGGTGTCCTCCATGACACCATTCACCTTTCTTCACACAAAGTGGAGGCCTTTAAACACAAAAAACAGATGTGTACTCTTCTGCTTTGCTTTTGTACCACTGACTGCTAAATTAGCTTGAGTTCTTTCTAAATACTTGTTGCTTTCTCTTCTCTTACAGGAGACACTAGATCAACATAAACGCATTATTGTAACAATATAATTACTGACTGTGTTCCACAGGCGACGTCCAGGCTCAGTGGTGGCTGACCTGTCTGCACAAGTTTACTCTGGATCTTCACTCTGCCAGAGTAAAAACTTTACTTTAGGTCGTTGTAACAACTGAGATATTCTTGTAGGTCATACAATGTGATCAAGATGACCAATCAATATGCAACACAGGTGTATCACTGACTTACTTATTTTATACCTTTGCACCCGTTCAATAAAAAGTAAGAAATTCACCACTGAAATTACAGGAGTGGTCAGATGTTTACATACACCAATCGCAGACATGAATATTGGGCTTGTGATACTTTTTTCTGGGGCAGAATGATTAACATGCTAAACAAATATGGTACATCTGTTAAGGTTAACATCAACATTTCAGTCAGATCTTGATTGTGTCATTTCTGCTCCATCATAGTGGTATAAGGAGGCAAAATGACAAAGATCATCTCACTGTCCAAATGCGTCTGTAATGGACTGCATTTACTGTATATAGAGCTTTTCCATCTGCATCAGAAGCTAAAAGCACTTTTACACAATTATTGCTTACATTCACCCTTTCACACAGACACACTCACACACTGATTAGGCTACATAAAAGAAAACTTTTGTGCAAGCTTTTGTTTTAATAAAACAATAAAACAATGCTGTGGGTTTTTTTTTCTGTACCTGACTGTAGGAGTGTCAACAGAGAGCAGTTCTATGTGTAACATTTTAACCTCTACCACTGAGAGGTGGTGACCAGGATGTTAGCTAGGCAGACTTACAACTATAAGATCCTTGGTTTGATTCCCTGTCTGACAGCAAACTCACTAAATTGCCTTTAATTAAATGTACATCTGTTAGCATGTGACTGGCTGAATGTAAGGCGTAGCTGTAAAGTGCTTTGATCATCTGCTTCAAATGGAAAAGCACTGTTGAAGAAATACATCCACTTATTGATGCGTATAATCCAAAATTGAAAAACAAATGCCTTCAATAATACCTTACAATCTACATGAAATGATACAGACTGGATTATTTATTAATCTGTTTTCAAGTAGACACAGCAGCATACAGCAATTACCTAAATACTTGCTGGAAGATCTGATCATCCAATTTTACACTGAAGTGGATTGTAATCTGTAAGGGGAAACAAAAAGAGGAGTCAATGTCAGTAATGTCCTCAACACAAGACTGTGGACTGACACCAGTGGAAAAGTGGTCCTTTTATACCCCTGCATTAGCCAAACTGAAGTTGTGGAGAAACGCCTCTAAACGTGGACACACTTCTGGACTGAACAGCCTTGGATCTGTCTTCTATACAGCATTAAAAGAAAACCAGTCATAATATGTCACTCAGACTCCGTGTGAACTTATATTAAGAAAAAATAGAAATAAAATTTAAGATTCAGCAACGGCAAATGCAATGGCATTCAGGAATTTGAGAAGAGAAATGAAATAATCCCACAAAAATAAAATAAAAAAAATCTTGAGAAATTTTAAACAGTTAGGGATGATTTTAATTTGAAGATTTCATTCACTTGATGATGATAATAGTTATTATCCAGACCTTAGCTAAGATGAGAAAGGATTAGTTTGTACCTGAAAGGAGAGCAGAAACTGCAGAGAACCGTGCAGATCGGTGAAGGCACACAGCTGTTCTGGGTCCGGCTCGGTGCCCGGCCTGGCTTTAGTCAGGGAGGGTCTGTCCTTTAAATCTTTGAGTACAAATACAACAATAAAATAGTTTACAGAAGAGCAGAAAACATGTTTTAATGGTGTTTGTGTACATACCCCATTGGAGAGATTCCATTTTAATCCCAGAACACCAGGGACCAGCACCTGCAACTGCAGCACAAAATACAGCATGTTTATTAATAGAATAGAATAATTCTTCATTGTCTTTGGCTCACCAGCACAAAAAAGACAACACTAAAATACAAACATTGTCATACATAAAAACATATAATGGACACAATAAAACAAAGATAACATATAGTGAAATACATAAGAATAAAAGAAGAAGTAAAATAAGATCTATGTAGAAAGATAAATCAAACATAAAAAAGGATCTAGTAAAACAAATAAAACAGAAGCAGTTCAGGTTTTGCTGTTGGATGGTCACTTTGTCGAGTTCATAATGGCGACGGCATTTGGTATAAAAGATTTTTTCAAAGAACCTTTGGCCAGAGGAGCTCTGTAGCACCTCCCAGACTTCAGGAGGTCAAACTGACAGGACAGAGGATGAGAGCTGTCTGCCAGGACTCTCTGAGCTCCTCCTCGTCCTGTCAGTGTAAATGTGGGCCAGAGGCTTCTGGGGTTTTCCCACAGTTTCCCCGCCATTTTTACTATTCTGTTTAGTTTGTCCTTACACTTGCAACTCAAGTGACCAAACCAAACAAAAAGATGAAATGTTAAAATACTCTCAATATGTGCAGAATACACAAGCTCTAAAATGTGTGGATTGATACCAAGACATGTTACTCTCCTAAGAAGACTGAGTCGCTGTGAGTATTTCTTAAAAATAAAATCAGTGTTTTCAGAGAAGTTCAAACGACTGTCGAGGACTGTACCGAGATATGTAAAAGATTCCACCCTTTCAACAAGCTGGCCATCGAGTGAAACTGCTGTACTGTCAGTTCTTACTTTGTGTGAAAAACATTGATTTCTAGCTGGCTGTCGAGACACCAAGCTTCCAGAGCCTTAGTGTGGCCAAGATAGGAGGCTTCACCAGAGGAGTCTGATTTCTGTAGCAGGCCGACTAGGGCCATGGCATCCGCGCATTTAATCAATTTAAAATTTGTGTCATTAAGTGCAAATTCGTTTATAAAATGAAAGAAGAGTAACGGTGAAAGAACACTACCCTGTGAGCAGCCAGTGCTTATGATGAGCTGTCCTGACAAAATGTTGTTAGCACAAACCCTTTGAAGGTGACAAGACAAAAAGTCTCTGATCCAGAGCATCAAGCCCTTTTCAACATTTAAATCAGCCAGCCTTTTCAGAAGAATGTGTAATTTCATAGAGTTAAAAGCTGCACTGAAGTCTACAAACAGAACCTGAGCATATGCTTTAGCAGGCAAAAGCTGCTTTGAGATCAACACAGCATCATCAGTACCTCTGTCCCTCTTATGGGCAAACTGCAGAGGGTCTAGTTCACCAGCCATTGTGGTGGTCAGGAGGTCAACTAAAACTCTCTCCATAGTTTTGCATAATATGGAGGTTATGGCAATGGGCCGAAAATCAGGTTTCAGGTTTGTCTGCCCCTGGCTTTTTCGGTATAGGCCTTATTATAGAGAATTTCCAAGATTTGGGCACTCCTGTGACAAGGAAGGAATTAACCAATCTGGAGAAGACTCCTTTTTTTTAACTTTTTATTTGTACTTTTTCAAATTATTACAAAGACATAACATTAGAACTTAATCTGTGGGGTTCTATCAAAAAGGAAAGACAGGATTATACAGTAGACAGTTTTATAATTAAACCACTTTGACCATCGTTTCTCAAATTTACCAGCTTTCAACCTCAGACAGTGAGTCATTTTTTCCATCAAATAAATTTCCTCGATTATGTCAATCCACTGTTGCATTTCCAGTGGGTCGCTTTTTAACCAATTCCTTGTTAGAACCTTTTTGCTGGCTACAAGCATAATTTTAAACAAACAGAAGTCTTCAGTTTGAATAATTCCTTCAAGTAGCAAGCCCAAGTATACAACACGTGGGTCGTTAGGAATTGTATAGCCCAGTATTTCTCCCATTACTTTTGCAAGATTTTCCCAAAACAACATTTTTGAACACTTCCAAAATATATGAGCATGACTGAGATTCTGAACCCCACACAATCTCCAGCATCGTTGTTTTTTCAGTTGTTTGCTTTTGACATTTGGAGTAATAAAATATCTCACCACGTTTTTCCAACCAAATTCTCTCCATTGCCTTGAAGTGGTTGAAGAGTGCTGTGAGAGACATATACAAGGTCTGTTAGAAAAGTATTGGACCTTTTTATTTTTTGCAAAAACCTGATGGATTTGAATCACGTGTGCTTGCATGAGCCAACCTTGAACCTTCGTGCGCATGCGTGAATTTTTTTACGCCTGTCGATTGCTTCATTTGCTGGTAAGCAGTCTTTATGTGAGGACGTGTTGTGCTCTCGGCGGATTTTCATTGCAAGGAAAATGACGGAACGACTGGAGCAGCGGCGCATCAAATTTTGCCAGAAACTGGGCGACAGCCAGGTGGAAACCATTTGGAAGATTCAGACAGCTTTCGGTGGCTTTTCAGTCGTGTGACTGTCCGAGAAATTGTGGAAGAGGTGGGCATCATTTTTCGGAGTCCAGCATGACCTGTGAGACTTCAACACGAAGGTGCTTTTGCTCCACCGTTAGCAGCTTCGGCACAAATTTCACCGCCACCCTTTTCATGGCCAAATCTTCTGTCACAGTGGAATGTGCCGAAAAAGTGCTGATGTCCACCTCTTCCACAATTTCTCGAATAGTCACATGACGGTCCTGCATCACCACAGCGTTCACTTTGGAATGATCTGGTCATTTCAGCATGTTGATGGCTGACCGGAGCGCGGCTCGCTCTCCACCGTTGTGCAGTCGTCTTTAAACTGGTTGTACCGCTCCTTATTCTATGTGATGCCCATAGGATCGTCACCGAAAGCCGTCTGAATCGTCCGAATGGTTTCCACCTGGCTGTCGCCCAGTTTCTGGCAAAATTTGATGCAGTAGCGCTGCTCCAGTCATTCCGCCATTTTCCTTGCAATGAAAATCCACCGAGAGCACAACAGGTCCTCACACAAAGGCTGCTTACTGGCAAATGACGCAATCGACAGGCATGAAAAAGTTCAAGCATGCGCACGAAGGTTCAAGGTTGGCTCATGCAAGCACACGTGATTCAAATCCATCAGGTTTTTGCAAAAAATAAAAAGGTCCGATATTTGTCTAACAGACCTCATAGAGTGCCAATCATCCTCTGACAATTCAATATTCAGTTCTGTTTCCCATTTTTGTTTTATATACCAATTATTATTCTTGTTTGCATTTTGCAATGATTTATACAGTCTTGGTACAGTTTTGGGGGGTAATTGTCTATATGCCTTGGTCATAATTTCTACTAAATCGCTGTCCTCATTTGTCAAATGTTTTCTAATTTCTGAGTTGTAAAAATGTCTTAATTGGAAATACTTAAATAATTCAGACTTGTCTGTTGTGTGTTGGGGGGTGTGGCTGGATATTTTGGTGCTCTTTTCTTTTCTTTGCTCTTCAGGTGGCATGGAAACTGATTTGTCTGTGGAGAAGGTGCTGGCTGAAGAGTCCTCACCCTCATCAACATCATGTGTAGCACCTGTGACGGGTGCTCACATGCAACCTTAAAGACTTTCAGCTGAAGCAGATAATTGGATGGCTTTCTGCATTTAAGTCATGTGTGATTCAAGCAGAACTGCTGGGAACTCGACCTTGTGATGTTCACTTGTGAGACGCTGAGGACCACGCCTGGGTTTGACACATCGAGCCCGTGAAGCAAGGAAGGGTGAGGACACATGCTGTCAGCACACATTAAAGGTAATTAAGTGTTTGATTAATTGTTGATAGTAACTTGGTGTTTTGTTACACAGTATACTTGAATCGTGATGAGAATTGTGCAGTTTGCTTCTCACTGCTGTGGCATGCGGATAAGTGATCCTCCACTTGTTGTGAGAAGCTGCTCATTTGCATAAAGTTAAAAAAGATACAGACCTGAATGTGTTGCTGATAGCGTGTGTCTTTTGAAAGATATTGTTGAACTGCTGACTTACCTCACCTGTTCTTTGCTTCACAGAGAGTCAGTTTGTCGTGTCCACCTGGGGGGTGTTTGGCGGTGGTAGTGAGTCCAGGAGCGCCGGGTTTTGATCCTTGCGGGCGCTGGAGAGCGTGCCAACAGTCACTCCACCAGAAGGACGCTATTTTTGTTTTTACACTTTTTATGCAGCGGGTGAAACAAATATATTGTTTTTGGAACCGCTTTTCTGGTTATTTGTAGCGCTGGGTTCCGTCTGACGCAGGTCCGCTCCTCAACCCGCGTCGACACATAACATTGTCGAGATCAAATTCCTGTTTAATTTTCTCAAAAGATTTATAAATATTTCCTTCTACCAATGTGCATATGGCTGTGATTCCCTTATCAACCCATTTTATAAAGGTGGCATCCAGTTGTCCACCTCCAAATTTTGGGGAGTACGCTGGCCACACCAAAACTCTACAGTCACCCTCAATCACCACATCTATTCACCACATCCCACCAGATTTTAATAGTCGTCTCAATAATAGGACTCATATTTTCCGGTTGTGTCTTATGTTTTTCACCAAGTCTCGTTTGTGGTTGACAAGTATAGTAATTTAATTCGATTTGTTTCCATTTTGATTCATATTCTGGTGAACACCAGTAGGCAATGTATCTTAGCTGAGCAGCCAGAAAATAATTTTTAAAATTTGGGAGGGCCAGCCCACCGTGTTTTTTCTCAAGTTGGAGTGTTTTTAGTTTAATCTTGGGCTTTGTTCCCCTCCAAATAAATCTACATACAAGTTCATCCCACTTGGCAAATTGTTAATCTGGAATTTGAATTGGTAAGGAGATGAATACAACAGGTGAGGCAGCACGTTCATTTTTATGACTTCAATTTGGAGAAGACTCCTTTTAATTGAGGAGTGCAGTCTTTGTGTAGACGGGCTTTCAGGCCGTCTGGGCCAGTGGCCTTGTTTTTTGGCTGTGGGGGCTCCTGCAGGGTGATTTTTACAGATCTCATCACATTCCTGTTTATCATCCACTTCATCAAATCTACAGAAAAACTGGTTTAACTCATCAACAAAACATTGACTGATGCTTGTAAGAGTATCACATTTGTTACTGGTTTTGCCCATTAGTGTATTTAGACCTTCCAGACTTGCTTTATGTTGCCACTGAAATTTTTACTTTCTACTTCATTCTTGTACTCAGTATTCCTTCTCAGCTGTCTCCTTTTTTCCCCACATTAATTGCAAAGTACCAGAGCAGAAGGCAGCCTTCTTTTCATTAAGACAGATTTTCAATTGTTTGGATACCCAGGATTTGTTATTTGGGAATATTTTCACAGTGTTAGTCTCTGACACATTGTCCTAACGAAACCTATAATGTAAGATGTGATGGTGTCAGTGAGTTCTTCTCCATCCTGACAGGATTCAAAGAAAATGTCCCAGTTTGTTTAATCAAAACAGTCTCTGAGTTGCTCTTTACTTTTCTTGGACAACACATGTATCTGCTTATGAACTGTTTTAATTCTTTTGACCACAGCCTTGTATTTAGGCAAAAGATGAATCACACTGTGGTCAGATTTTCCAAGAGGTGGTCTGCATACCAATTTATAAGCCTTGGGGATGTAGCCATAGCAACGATCAAGCGTCCGATTTAGATGTGTGGGACAGTTTACATATTGCTGTAGAGTGGGCAAGTGGTCAGACAGACTGCAGGAGTTAAAGTCCCTCAGAACGAAGATGGGCTGGTCAGCAGAGCAGATGAGTGCATTACTATAGCTCTCTGCTATTCTCTCTCCTACTGTGTCATCATTTGGACCGGGCACGTATGCAAGGATGACAGTGACCTGTCCAAACTCCTGTGGCGTCTCCAGAGTCGGTGCCTCACGTCTCCCCTTGAGCCACGCTTTTTTCTCTTCCCAGACATTTAAGAGGCCGTCGGATTTCAGGTAGACAGACTGAAGGAGCCCCACCAGGTGAGCAAAGTGACAGTCCCGTGCACAAATGCTGACAGGCAGAAAACTATCCACAGCAGCGCGATTTTCATTGCGACGATAAAGTGCAAAGTGCAGTGAAGTTCTGACAGGTCACATCCACATTAAACCGATTAACTGCTTAAGAATATGCATTAAAACAAGTTTAAAAACGCTGACAAACAAACAGTGAGCAAAGGGTCAGCAGCAGGCCGTGCCCCCGTAAGTTATGCGCCACTCAGGGTGACTGGCAGCTGTCCACTTCTCCACTAAATGTCAAATTACTTTGTTTTACATTAAGAAAAAGAATAGCTTGCAGAAACATGATTTAATATTCCTTTTGTACACCTTTATTTAGATGCTCTGTTCCTCATCTACAAATACTTATCAAATGCTCTTCCTTGCCTTGCTTAAATATATCAATTCCCTCCGAAATATTAAATGTACAACTGGGCTTGTTTTTAAACTGTGCTAATTTATATCCTTTACTTTACATGAGCTGAACCAAATTTCTATGTAATTCAGTGCCCCACATATTCAGGTGGTTTCATTGCAATCCCAGATTCAGAATAATATAAATTTTGTTTTTATGTGCATTAATGCCTGAATGTGTTCATCACTTAATCTTGCAGCTAGTAAGAGTTAAGTTTTTTTTATTGTAAAAACAGGCAATTACACCACACATTGAAATTCTTACTCTGTTCATTCTCCCTAGGAAATATGCAAGTAAGGAAAGGTTCACATCAAATGATTCCAAAAAAAAAGCTCTACATTATAAAATACACATTATTACCGTAAAAAATATATTATATACATTATTTAAAGGATATAGAGGACGTGGGGTGTGCAGTTTATGCAGTATTGGCATTTTGTCCAATATTGTGTAATTTTAAGCAGCATTCCTGCAGTAGTTGTAGAGTGCATGGATGCATAAACAGTGAACAGAGCTATTATAATAAATACTTAGAGAATAATAATAACGATGAGGAGAAGAACGACAATGAAATAACTCACTCAGGTGGTGGAGGGGTCAGTGTGTAAGAGAGTTATTGAGAAGCCTAATGGCCTGTGGGTAGAAGCTGTTCACGAGCCTATTAGTCCTGGACTTCAGACTTCTGTAGCGTCTGCCTAATGGCTAGAGTATAAAGACTGAGTACTGGGGGTGTGTACTGTCTCTGATGAGGTTGTGTGTCCTACGCAGGACTCTAGTTTGGTAAACGTCCTGCAGTGAGGGGAAGCCTCCCTTGACTGCGCCTCACTGAATGGAACATTTCATCTCATCTTTCACTGAGCATGCACATAGCTTGGCCCTTATATCGCAGTTTACCCAGGGTTTTTGTTTGGGGTATTTTCTTCAGTGCTTTGTGGGAATAACAGTCTCTATGGATGTGCTAGTGTAGCTGATAACCGCAGAAGCATATTCATCAAGATCTACAGTATCATCCTCTCTCAAAGCTGCAGTTCTAAACACATCCCAATTTGTACAGTCAAAGCAGCCCTGAAGCACTACTTCAGTTTCTTCATTACACACTTTAAGTGTCCGCGTATTTAGTCTCTTGTTTGTCGATGGTGTCATGCAGCTGGCCTAGTGCTAGTGGTGTTAGCTCATGGTGGTGTGTAAACAACTGTTATAAACACAGCACTAAACCCACAAGGCAGGTAGAAAGGTCTGCAGCTCACCATCACATCTGGTGAACAGTGTTTTTCTACAGTCTGTACATGTGAGTACCATTGTTACGGGACATTTCTCATGAAGATAATATTAATATGTATGTATATACTGTATACACACATGTATTAACCCTAAAATGATCAAGTGGGGTCATTTATGACTACATTATATTTCATATTTTTGAAATGGCTCTATTTGTGTTCATCATAACTATTCTGCTTCCCTTACATTGGCACATGAGAAGTGCTATACAAGCTTAATCTATTATTATTACTACTACTACTAATACTACTACTATTATTATCATTATTATTATTATGACAGATATTCTAAAATGTTATAATATAATTAATTCTTGATTTGATTTTATATGATAAAACTCAAAGCCTGTAAATTCAAATAAAACATACATTTTCCAGGGTCATAACTGACCCCACGTAACTTTCCATTATCCTTGCCACACCAACAGGACAATTTCTGTTAAAAAAAAAAAAAAATGATGAAAAGCTGTAGGAGAAGTAGAAAGACAAATTCATAGTAGGACATATTTTTCTGATTAAAAACATATCACAATAGCACATGTAAATATCATAAATGACCTTATTCTCAAGGTCGGCTCTACGTCACTTCAGCAAAGTGGCCAATCCGAAGGCGAGAATTTGTGCTTCTCGTGGTTGTGTTGAGTGTGGTGATGTTTTCACCGAGAAACTCCGCCCCACCAGGTTAATCTGCCTGGATACCGACCTTGAGAATTTGGTCACTTAAAGGAATTACAACTTTATATACTGTGGGGCTGCTCATGAATTGAACAAAACAAAACATTAATGATGTTACAATTGATTTATCATAATTTGTATGGTTAATATGAATCCACAAACTGTCAGAAAAATGTAATGCAGTAAAAAAAAAATTACAATATTTACCTCTTAGATGTAGTCAAGTACAAGTATAAAGAAGAAGAACACAGAAACACTCAAGTGCCAAGTACAAGTACAAATATTTACTTAAGTACATTACTTGTAATAGAACTAAGTTACTTTTCATCACTGATTAGAACAGAGAACTCACCTGTGAGGTTTATGTTTTGCACACAAGCTTCATTTTCTGTCCAGAGCATAACCAGAAACCCTCCTGTATTCTTTAATCTTTGCTGGCACCTTTGTTTTCTTAAAAACATGACCAGCCACAGAACCTGAAGCGATAATTAAAAGTTAAAAACTGACATATTTCCAGTTAGCTCTGCAGCTAGCATCATGACATGCTAGTTAGCACTAAAATTAGTATTAAATGGTAAATATTAGCAGCTAACATTAAAAGATAACTGCTGAAAATTGTGGCAAATTGTAAGTAAATGTGTAATAGTTAGTTAGAATTACTCATAACTGAAAAAAGATGCCTTTTTGCAGAACACCTGTCTTTTACCTGCTGCACTTCTTCAAGCATCTTCAGTGTATGAAGAAAGCGGTCATGCTTGATGTTGCCAGATATTGTGGGACAAACAAGCAACTTGTGTATTGTTGTATTGGGTATTTGGATGTTATTTAGCTGAAAAGGTCTGGGTGGAGCAGCGCTTCTACTTAGTGTGAAGCCACATTATGTGTGGCGCAAACATTTGCCAGAAATGGATCACTTTTGCCAGTTCTGGATCACGACACTCTGTGTCACTTTGGGGTCATTCCTGGCATCTGGCTGGATCCCTTCTAATGCAGAATGATACACACTGTGCCCGAGAATGTGTTTTGAACACAAAATGATAGAAATAATACTTATTAAATGAGAATTTACTTCGTTTCGAAAAGCGCCGTTATATGTTTTTACGAGCAAAAAATGAAGTGTGGAGGTGAGATTTCTCCTGAAAAAAAGTAAAAGCCCCCACATTCATGTCCATTCGTGATGTCGAGATGACCCCCAAAGTTCACATGACTCACAACTACAGACACGAGGCTGCTGCTTCAGTGATCCACAACCGGCAAATTTTCGCGTCGGAGATAAATGCACGCAGCAATTAAACAGCAAGACATAACACACTGACATTTTCTACCCAAGTAAGTAAGTATTTTCCCACTCTAGAACCAAAAAACACCGAACGGCTAACTCACTTTTGCTACGTTTTAGAGATTGTTACTTTAAAACTTGCAGGAATGAGTGAGTCAGAAAAAGCGCGCACACCGCAGACACCGGGATGTTTTGATTCCTCTGCTGATCACAAGGACGGCTGGATCCGGTTGAGCTTGTGGTCGTTTGTAGACAAAACTTCAATCTTTCCATTGGTATCAAGTACAGCAGTGATCCAGAACTGGGCAAGTGACTGTACTTTACTCCTTTACTTATTTTTCTGCCTACTTCTGACTTCTACTCATTACTTTTTCACACAAGTATCTGTACTTTCTATTCCTTACATTTTTAAAACAAACAGCCTCGTTACTCTTGGCTTCAGTTTAATGTTTATATATATATATATATTTCACGTCATGTGCGCCTGTAATCAACTTTTCTGCAGCACGGCTTTGCTTTGAACCGTGAACCAATCGAAGCAGTGGTTCGCAGATTGAAGCAATGCTTCGACCTATTGCTTCGTTTATTCTTTCTTTCTTTCGCTTAATTTTCCCCCGCTAAAACCCTAAAGAGCATACTTCTGTGAGTATTATTTACCTTTTCTATGCTAAACCGACCTGTTATGGTCTTCTGAAACAGTTGATAGATGTATTTTATAACTTAAAAACGGGAGCGACGCTAACGCGTTAGCATGTCTATGGCATTTTCAATGTTAAAACTTAGCATTAAGCAATTGCAGCCGTCATCACGTTCGGGTGCATTTGTTTTCAAATTGTAATATTTATTAAATTTATTTTTGTTTATATATTAATAATCTAATGATTATTATATACAATTTTAGAGAAACAGGCAAAAAGAACCTGAATAAAAACAACAGAAAATATAATAACAATGAACATACATACATAAATAAATAAGTGTTTCCTGTGAACACCTAGTGACTCTTACACCTCCACTTCCTCCCTGTCTTATTTAATGACAGTTTGTTTCGGTCAAACCATATTTTCAATGTGTTAATTTCTTCAGTGATTTCCTCCAGAACTATCTGCCAAACTAGAAAACTGCTGCATCCTAGTAAGAGCAGAATACTACTGGAATGAATTTGAATAAGGAAAGTTGTGTTGTTGTTTTTTTCCCTTCACTAAATGGATGCTGCACTCACTGCAGTTTATTGTCTGGAATAGTCCCAGATTGCATTTCAGAGCTTCTAGAATTGAAACATTTTTGTCCAGGTGGTGTTGGGGGGTAATTTGGGGTTTTGGGTCTTGGGACACATGTAGAACGAATCATTTTTTAATTTAAGCTTTCAATTCATATAGTGGCATCTACCTTTTTTTTTTTTTTTTTTTTTTTAAGGTTCCCTTACCAAAAAGTAGTATATGCAAGTATTTTTCAAGTACTTCTAGTTTACTTTTTATATACTTATAAGTACTATTTTTTGGTAAGGGTTACTTTATACTTTTATACTTTAAGTAGGTTTTGGAGCACATACCTTTTCACTTTTACTTGAGTATAGAGGTCAAGTTGATACTTCAACTTTTACCAATGTTTTTAAACTGCAGTATCTATACTTCTACTTAAGTAACAAATGTGTGTACTTTTGACACCACTGCAAAATAAGTAATTATGTCTAGTTAGAAACAGATGTGTAGTGTCAAAACCTAGAAGAGACACCTGTGACATTTGAAAATGTAACAGAACTGGTCTTGCATTTGGAGTGCAGCTTCAGAGAGTACACTGATCTGCTTGGCTCTGGACGTACTGCCAATCCCATCACCTGTTCCTGATACACCAATGGCCCTGTGCTCCTGACGCATGGACGGCCCCCTGTTCCTTGACGCACAAATAGCCCCCCACTTCTTGACACACTGATGTCCCCCTGCTCCTTGACACACTGACAGCTCCCTGTTCCTCGACGGACTGACGGCCCCCTGTTGGTCAATGCACTGACAGCCCCCCAACTTCTTGACACACTGATGGCTCCCTGCTCCTCGACACACTGACAGCCCCCTGCTCCTCGACACACTGACAACTCTCTGTTCCTCAACGGACTGACAGCCCCCTGTTCCTCGATTCACTGACGGCCCCCTGCTCCTCGTCACACTGACGGCCCCCTGTTCCTCGACGCATGGATGGCCCCCTGCTCGACGCACTGACGGCCCCCTGCTCCTCGACGCACTGACGGCCCCCTGCTCCTCGACACACTGACGGCCCCCTGCTCCTCGACACACTGACGGCCCCCTGTTCCTTGATGCACTAATGGCACCCACTTGTCGATACACTGACAGCCCCCTGCTCCTCAACACACTGACGGCCCCCTGTTCCTTGATGCACTAATGGCACCCACTTGTCGATACACTGACAGCCCCCTGCTCCTCAACACACTGACGACCCTGTTCCTCGACGCACGGATGGCCCCCTGTTCCTTGATGCACTAATGGCACCCACTTGTTGATACACTGACAGCCCCCTGCTCCTCAACACACTGACGACCCCGTTCTTCGACGCACGGATGGCCCCCTGCTCCTCAAAACACTGACGACCCCCTGCTCCTTGACACACTGACGGCCCCCTGTTCCTCTACGCACTGACGACCCCATTCCTTGATGCACTAATGGCACCCACTTGTCGATACACTGACAGCCCCCTGCTCCTCAACACACTGACAACCTCCTGCTGCTCGATGCACTGATGGCACCAGAACATGCTCCTGACACACTGATGGCCCCTGCTCCTTATGAGTGACCACTGACTGGGCACAATTTCTGAGCTGAAGAAAGTATTTATTTCAGATTAATATCAGAGGTTTCATCTAAATATCATGTCATCAACAATCAACATTTATTTATATACGTAGCCCTTTACAGAAACCTAAAGGTGACCAAAGTTCTTAAAAAAAAAAAATCAAGAAATAACATTCATGGGAATAATAGCAAACATACAACACATTAAAAAAAATCATATCATAAAATCAAAAATGGTACATAAAAGCAAGTGTCAGTGCGCTTAAAAAATAAGTCTTGATCAGCCCTGTGATAGACTGGTGTCCTGTCCATGGTCTAGCCCGCCTCACACCCCATTCCTTACTTGGAATAAGCAGGTATAGAAAATGGATGGCATTTCTGTGTGGAGTTTGCATGTTCTCCCTGTGTTAGTGTAGGTTCTCTCCAGGTGCTTCGGCTTACTCCCACATCCAAAGACATGCAAGTTAAGTGGATTGGAAACTTTAAATTGCCCGTAGATGTGCATGCAGGTGTGAATGTGTTTGTCTCGATGTGGTCCTGCGACAGACTGGCGTCCTGTCCAGGGTCTCGATGTGGTCCTGCGACAGATTGGCGTCCTGTCCAGGGTGTACCCCACCTCGTGCTCTATGACTGCTGGGATAGGCTCCAGCCCCCTGCAGCCCTAAATTGGACTAAGTGGTTGAAGATGAGTGAATGAGTGAGAAAAATGGATGGATGGAAGCCTTGAGCTTTAATTTAAAACGTGTTATGTCAGTAACTGTTGTGGTCTCTCCTGACCTGTCTTATGTCCTGTCAGTTGTTGTGGTGGTTTTGTGTCTTATTTAGTTGGTTTCTGAGCTAAGGGTTTTTCCTTTATATTTTAGCAATTGTTCCTTTTTTCTATACCTAAGCAAGTCCTTCCTGTTTAGTTTCTTTGCAGACATCTTGACTTTTGGTAATCATTTATGGTTTTCTTTTAGGTGCTCCTCTCCCCGGGTTCTTTGTGGTTTGGTGTGTTACTGTCAGTAAGTCCCTGTGTGTTTGTAGGGGTGGTCCTGTCACTTGGTGTTCCTCACAGCTGTTTCTCATCACAATCACCTCACTTTATCTCGTTACATATCACCATTAAGTTTGTCACTGTTCGGCTTTTAGTGGCTGAATTATTCTGGTATGTTTGGTTTGTGGTTGTAGTTCAGTTGTTGAGCATCTCCCCTGTCCTCTGTGCTGTTGCCTACTCTCCTCCTGTGTTCCTGATCATTTAGGTTGTTCTCCAGTTTTAGACTTTCTGTGTTTGATGTTCTGGACTCATTTGATACCAAGGTAAATAAACTGTTACTTCATGATCCTGTTTGGTCCCTGTCTGCAGTTTTGGGTTCAATTCCTCACAGATAATAGACTAATCCAGCTAAAATGAACCCAGTAGGCTCAGACATTTCTACACTTAAAGCCAAAAGAAAACTCATATCAACCACTTAAGAAACCTCCCCATATTCCTCTGCAGCCCTCATGCTGGACATCACCACTGTCTTCTGTTCCAAAGCAGCAGAGGAACAGTGTGCCTCAGTTCCTGATCTGATGACTCACCCTCACAATGACACCTCTGCTCCCGAAGACGCCATACCAGCTGTTGACTCTCCGATCGTCTGCTGGCCACACGGCAGTCCCCCCCAGACTTCTTATGTGTTGACTGTTCTTGTCTTTGGCTGTTTCATTTCCTGGACTAATTTGGTACCACAGAAATATTTACGTTCTACTCCTGTTTGGGCACTGTCTGCATTTTTGGGTTTAATTCATCACATATTTTAAGAGTAATAGTGCGTAAATCAGGGGGTAATGTGTTCCACAGTTTGGGGCCAGCTAACACAAAAGCAGATCATGCCAAAGCTGGTATGGACTTCTAAATAAAGCTGACCAGATGATTGAAATGCCCTGTTTTAGTTGCTGAAAGTTAAAATCTGACAGATAAGAGGGGCAAGACTAGTACTGACTTTAAAAACAAATTTCAATCTTAAAAAAAAAGATTCTAAAATGAACTGGAAGCCAGAGGAGTGAGTAAAGTACAGTGTTAAATGGAAAAGTTAGTTAAAAGAGGAGCGGCAGCATTTTGGACAAGCTGGATGTGTACAAGGGAGGATCGGTTAACACCAGCATAAAGCGTGTTACAGTCAATCAAATGTCACGGTTAGTCTGTTGTTTAAGAAATTCTTTTATACATCTAAATACTTCACAGGAGTGCAAAGGATTCTAAGACAGCTAACTATAAATAAGTGTCTACTTGTTTTGCTGGTTCTTGTGGTGAGTTTGTTCATTATATTCATAAGTGACTGATGTCTAAATAAGCAACGTGACACTGATGGTTTGGCTTAAAACTACTGATGGACTTGTCATCAACTAGTGTTGCCACTTACTGCTTTTATTTTTTTGTCATCTCACTAGTGTGACCACACACAAGCACCTCAATGTCCATTTCACAAGTTTTCTTCGCTGTCTTGGCTGTTATTTCTGTTAAGGAACACAAACAGCTTCCAAGTGGTTCTTAAACAGGTTAATTGAGGGTGTTTCTGAACACAAATGACAATGAATGTGGATGAACCTGTTGGTTTAGAATGTGTGGTAGTTACCAACAGCTTACTACTTACTGATGTGCATACGACTTGCATGCACCTGTTTGGTAAACTTTTATTCTTTTTTTTTTGTACTTGCACAAACACACACACACTAAATATTGGTTGTGTAGTGTTTAGAACCTTTTCTACGCACAGAGCTATATAATTTCAGTACACAAAACCTTCTTATTGAGAACCTTATCCCATAATATTCGTGGGCATTCAGCTCTTTCAAATACACAGCAATCACTAAAAAAAGTCATAGTAAATAAAGTATTTTATTCAGTTTTGGCACTTATAAGGTACTGTATATGTACAGACAGTTATTTTGACAGAAAGACAGCCGAGGCAAAATGTGTCAACAGGTTCAGACAACTTTATTGATCCCCAAAAGGGCAATTCATTTCACACAAAATTTCCTCAGACAAATATACAGCAGTTAATCCACAATTATTACTCATTGAACGTAATAATGGTACACATCAAAATTAAAACAAACGCATATATACACTTGATTGTTTATGTATGCTAAACTTTGAAACAGTCCGTTTTCCAAATTGAGGAAATGTGAGTGTGGAGGGGCTGCAGTAACACGTCGTTGCGCAACCATCTTGGGGGGAACGGGGAGCTGCGCTGTGCCCCAGAGGGGGAAGGGAGTGGTGTGATTGGGGGCTGGGTTGGGGTGGGGAGTGGGGACAGGAACACAAAGGAGGGGGTAGGGGGCGTGGGAGCATGCGTATCACTCTTTGTCCATGTGTGAGTGGCAAATGAGTTAAGTTTATGTCAGTTTCTGTCCGTGTGTGCTGGAGTTGCAGAAAGATAAGAAGGAAAGTATAAATAAAAACAAATCTATGATATTTACTTCTTGTTTTCTTCATTTAGCTTTAATATTTGTCCTTTAGATAAAGTATATTTAGCACTCCAGCACAATTTATTTGCCTTCCTTCTCAGACCACTCCTTGTATCCTCCAGCATAATTACGTGCACTGAAAAAAAAGACAAAGACAGAAATAAAACAAGTTGTTACTACACACAAATTACTATATTACTTTCTTGTAATACTTGAGTAGCACATGTAGACATCCAGTGATTGTAGCAAATAGAGTTGTCAAATCAGCCTCTGCAGTGCAACATGAATTATAAGTATCCGGTTGTTAAGCTCAGACGTAACGCATCACGTGATAAATCTGTTTCTGGGTCCAAAGACCTGCAAGTTTACAATTAAAGTTATGTCTGTATGATCCTTTTAAGGATCTACAGTTTAAGTTTAGTTTGTGTTTACAGTGTGCGCAAACCTCAGTCCCTACCTCCGTTAACCGCATTCGTCTGTTTCTAAGGTAAGAACACTTAATAAAACTTTTTTCTTTTACTTTATATATTTTATTATGCATGGGTAAAAATACATGTCTGTTTGTTAATAAAAAATGTCTTTATTACAGTAAACAGGACATTAAAGTGCAAACTTCACTTTTCCCCCGAACAACATGAACAGGAAGCGATCGCGGCTCACAGAAACTCCCACTGAAAATAACAGAGAAACGACCTGAGCTTCTGGCATTTTCACATAAAACAAACGCAATAACAATATCTAAAAACCCAGTTAATATATCCAGGAGAGTTTTAGGCACAATATAGAAAGTGTTTTATGTTGCAATGTTAATGCTGTTGTCCGTGTGCAATGGTTTAAGTGCAGCCTGATCACAGCGTTTCAGTGCAGTTCTCAATGTTAATGGCAGTGCGCCTTTTTTGTTTGGAGCCGGAAGTTGAAAATCACATGATGCGTTACGTCACACTTAACAACCAGATTAAAAAGCGAAGTTCATCAATGATAAGACTAAGAGTTCAGGTTTGGATACACTATGCTTGAGAGTAAAGCAGGCTGTGTGTATTTCACATGTAACCAGCATCTCATTTACTTTGTGTATCCCAGTTCATGGGCCATGTCTGTGGCCAGTCCCCCTCGCTTTCCCATGTGGCAGTGAAACACCAGATTTGGGGCATCCTTCAGTGGCTTAGTTATTCCATATTTGGCCTTGAATTCCTCTGGATCTAGTTCAAAAGCAGTCTTCACAGTATCAACTAAAACAGGAACGGTGAAAGATCGTGAGACATCTTTGATTTAGATAACAAATTTGTGGAATAAGAAAAAAATTATATATTTGTAACAAAATGTGATTGTGCTGAAAGTTAATAAACTGTCCAGATGCAAACGTGAAGTAATATTACAGAGCCGATGTTAAATACTTCCATTATTTTTAATTTGTGGAAATTAATTTGAAAGAACCTCACCTGGGACGTGAATAGATCCTGGAATTTGTCCTTTAGCCACTTCTTCCTTGGAGCGGACATCAATCAGAATTGGTTTCTGGTTACTTTTCAGAAGCACTTTGAGAGCTTCATATGAGATTTGTTTCTTATCTAGAAAAGGGAAGAAGGTAACAATAAATAAACAAGAAAAATCTGAGATTTCTGATGTCCGCTAATCCGGATCTGAATCACCTCCAAAATTCAGTGGAGTCTTCCATGCCCTAATATCTATCTGTGGTACAAATTTGGTGAGAATCTGAAGTATTTTTTTTTTTTTTACACATAGTGCTTCAAAGCCTATATAAGGTGAAATCTTGATCCAGAATCTGGATCCAGATCACCTCCAAAATTTAATGGAGTCTTCCATGGCCTAATAGTATCTGTGGTGAAAATTTTGTCAAAATCCATGAAGTAGTTTTGATGTAATCCTGCAAACAGACAGACAGACAAACAAATAAACACAGATGATTTTATTACAGCTTTGGTGGAAATAATATATAAAAACAGACCAAGTGTTTACCTATGGCTGAGAAACCATGGGGATGAAGTGAAATGAGACATTAACGGGTAAAGCAGCCAGTCATTATTAACAGTGATATTCCAAAGAATGACACCTACAGTTTGTGTTCTGGGTCACCCTGCTCAGCGTGCTGCTCTCGTTGGAGCAACATCTCTGCTACTTTTGCATTGTGGGAAAGCTCGCTGGACTACTTTCACCTGACCCAGCGCTGAATTTCCCGACATGAGAAGATGCTGCTGGATGAGTGTGAGTACTGACTTACAATCATTTAGGCGTAGAAACACACGAGATACACAAGTTCTTGTACCAAATATACTCCTGATGTTTTTGTTACCCATGAAAATGCACTGTCATCACAGGTCTGGGAACTACTTTTTGCACAGGAATTCATCAAGCACTTAGGCTGCGGGTGCGCACTAACACAGAATACCCAGAAACTGGTTAGGTGAGTAAGATCAGTTTTCAAATCATAGAACATTTAATTCATGTAATTATCTACCTTTCTGCGAAGTCTGGTGGTGATTGAAGCCTTCACATGCATATTTGTATGATCCTCCAAAACCGATGTTGAGTCACCAAGACGGCGGACATAGCGAAATTGACAGTTTTTTTTTTAGCTTGGAAACTAATGTCAGAAAAGTGTTTACACGGCAGATCATTGCAAATCACACGTTTAAATGAGATAATAATTAGGTTTGACAGAGTATCATCATTTTGAGATGCAGTGGTGTCAAAAGTACACACATTTGTTACTTAAGTAGAAGTATAGATACTGCAGTTTAAAAACACTCTGGTAAAAGTTGAAGTATCAACTTGACCGCTTTACTCAAGTAAAAGTGAAAAAGTATGTGCTCCAAAACCTACTTAAAGTATAAAACTATAAAGTAACCTTAAAAAAAAAAAAAGGTAGATGCCACTATATGAATTGAAAGCTTAATTTAAAAACTGATTCGTTCTACATATGGCCCAAGACCCAAAACCCAAAATCACCCCCCAACACCACCTGCACAAAAATGTTTCAATTCTAGAAGCTCTGAAATGCAATCTGGGACTATTCCAGACAATAAACTGCAGTGAGTGCAGCATCCATTTAGTGAGGAAAAAAACCGCACAACTTTCCTTATTCAAATTCATTCTGCTCTTACTAGGATGCAGCAGTTTTCTAGTTTGGCAGATAGAGGGGAGGCCAGCGAGCAGGAGGCCAGCTCAGTGGAACAACAGGTGGCTGACTTCCTGCAATCTAAAGGTATTCAAATGGACTGTAATAACATTGAAGCGTGCCACCCCCTGCCCAGGAGAGAGGATGGAGACAAGCGAGCAGTTATAATGAGGTTTGTCAACAGAAAACATAAAATGGCATTGTTAAAACAGGGACGGAAACTTAAAAGGAACAAACATATTCATCAATGAACATCTGACCAAAAGAAACGCAGACATCGCCAGGAAAGCTCGTTTCTTAAAAAAGCAGGGAAAAATTCAACAGACATCGACATCCAACTGCAAAACATTTATCAAATTGAATGGAACACCAGAACAAGCGAAGGTTATGGTAATCAGGAACATCGAGGATCTGGACAAATACGACCAATAAGGTATGAGGACAAAAAACACATCACAACACCATGACACAGAACAGAGGAACCTATTCATCTACTACATCATCTACATCTGGAGACAAGAAGGATATAACTCAAAGGATTGCTGATCATGGAAAAGTAGAACTGAGAACATTTAAATACACTGACCACAATGTACTGGACTTGGAGCACGATATAGACCCGGACAATAATTTCTTCTCAAATATCAATGACAGTTGTTGCTATTATACAGATGAACAGTTAATCGGATCATTAAAACGGATAACAAATTATCAATAATCCATTTCAACAGCAGAAGTCTATATGCAAACTTAACAACATTAAAGAATATTTAAGTCAATTTAAAAAAATATTTAACATAATTGCTATATCAGAAACATGGATCAATGAAGATAAAGGAATGGATTTTGAACTGGATGGATATGAATTTAATTGTGTAAACAGAAAGAATAAGAGTGGAGGAGGAGTGGCTGTGTATGTGGATAAGAACATGGATTATAAAATAGTAGACAATATGACAACTGTGATTGATAACTTATTAGAATGTATAACTATTGAAATATGTGAAGAAAAAAGCAAAAATGTATTAGTCAGCTAAGCGCCTTGGGGCAACTGTTTGTTGTGATTTGGCGCTATATAAAAAAAAAATTGATTGATTGATTGATATATAGAGCACCAGGATCTAGTATTGAAACATTCACTGACTGTATGGGAAAAATGTTCTCAAAAACTAATCAAAAAACTGTGTTCATTTGTGGTGACTTAAATATTGATCTGCTCAATCCAAATAAACATAAAATAACAGATGAATTTATCAGTATAATGTACAGTATGAGTTTATATCCAAAAATCACCAGGCCAAGCAGAATTACATCCCATAGTGCTACCTTAATTGATAATATATTCAGCAATGATATTGAGAATAACACTGAGTGGATTATTAATCAATGACATTAGTGATCATCTACCAGTTTTCATCGTTTATAATAGAAACCATCGGCGCAATCAGCCAGAGGAGAAAATAAAATACAGGCGAGTGCGGACAGAGGAAAACATGAACACACTAAAGAAGGATTTACAGGAGCAAAACTGGGAAAAGGTATACAGTGAAAGTGATGTTGATAGCGCATATGAAACTTTTTTACAAATATTTACATCATTATATGATAAAAAATTGTCCAATTAAACAAGACTACAGAAAACAAAAAATCCAAGCTCAACCATGGATGACGAAAGGGTTACGAAATGCATGTAATAAGAAAAATACACTGTATAGAGAATTCATAAAACTAAAGACTAAAGAGGCAGAAAATAGATATAAGAAATACAAAAATAGATTAACTAATATTATACGGGTATGTAGGAAGGAATATTATAGTAACATATTATATAATAACAAAAACAATATTAAAGGAATATGGGATATATAATAGCATTATCAAAATGGTAATAAAAAACAGAGTTACCCTCAGTATTTCATTGATAATAATGTCAAGAAGGAAAATAAGGATGAGGTAGTCAATGGTTTTAATAATTTTTTTTGTAAATATTGGACCAAGCTTGGCAGAAAAAATTCCCAATTCCCAACCTGAGGATTGGGATAATAATCTCATAGAAAGAAATCCCTGTTCAATGTTCCTCACAGCAGTGGATGGAAAAGAAATTATAGACATTGTGAATAATTGTAAATATAAAACATCTACCGATTTAAATGAAATTGATATGGTGGTGGTAAAACAGGTCATTGAATGGATTGTAGAACCATTAACATACATCTGTAACTTATTTCAAACTGGTAAATTTCCCAATCAAATGAAAATAGCTAAGGTTGTGCCGCTGTATAAGACTGGGGATAGACACCACTTCACAAATTATAGACCTGTTTCTTTGCTTCCACAATTTTCCAAATTATTAGAAAAGTTATTCAATAATAGATTAGACAAATTCATAAATAAACATAAATTACTTACTGATAGTCAATATGGATTCAGAGCACATAGTTCAACATCACTTGCATTAATAGAATCAGTTGAGGAGATTACAAACGCCATAGACCACAAATTACATTCAGTTGGAATATTTATAGACCTTAAAAAGGCTTTTGATACAATCAATCATGACATATTAATCAGTAAACTTGAACAGTATGGGATTAGGGGGTTGGTGTTGCACTGGGTGAGAAGCTACTTAAGTAACAGAAAACAGTTTGTGAAGTTGGGGGAATATACATCATCATGCTTGGACAATGCTTGTGGCGTCCCACAGGGGTCAGTATTGGGTCCAAAACTGTTTCTAATTTATATAAATGATATTGTCAATGTTTCCAAAATATTAAAATTAGTATTATTTGCAGATGACACAAGCATTTTTGTTCAGGGGGGGATTTGCAGGAGTTACTGAGGAGGATCAGTATAGAAATGGGAAAATTGAAAATATGGTTTGACAGAAACAAATTATCATTAAACTTAAGTAAAACAAAATACATGTTATTTGGCTATTGTAATACAGACATACAGGTTCAGTTACAAGTCGAGGGGGTAGATATTGAAAGGGTACATGAAAATAAGTTTCTGGGGGTGATAATAGATGATAAGATAAACTGGAAGACTCATATAAAACATATACAAAGTAAACTGTCAAGAAGCATTTCAGTTCTAAACAAAGCGAAACATTCTGGACCACAACTCACTCCGCATTCTTTACTGCTCACTGGTTTTACCATATTTACAGTACTGTGCAGAGGTATGGGGTAATACTTATAAAGGTACAACACAATCACTATCAGTAATGCAGAAAAGAGCTATAAGAATTATTCATAATACTGGCTATAGAGATCACACAAATCCACTATTTTTACAATCCAAATTCTTAAAATTCACAGACTTGGTTCATTTTCAAACAGTACAAATCGTGTATAAAGCAATAAACAATTTACTTCCAGCAATATTAAAAATATGTTTTTTAACAGATCAGGGGATTGCAGTCTGAGGGGGAAATTTAATTTAAAGCATCAGTGGGCACGAACAACATTAAAAGGTTTCTGTATTTCTGTCTGTGGGGTGAGGATGTGGAACAGATTGGGAGTGGGGCTCAAGCAATGTCCAAGCATGAACCAGTTCAAACAGCGGTACAAAAATATGTTTTTTTCTAGGTATAGGGAGGAGGAAGGGTAATGAGGGTTGGGGTGTTTTTGTTTTTTGCTTCGGCTTGTAAATATATAGTATTTTGTATGTAAGTAGGTATGTGTAGGTGTATATGTGTGTATGTATGTTGATATATATATATATATATATATATATATATATATTGATATCGGTTTAGGTGTGTAGGAATCTATGTGTATATGTGGCAAAGGGTATTACTGGTTGTGGGGAAGAAGGGGTAGGGAAAAATAAGCTGATGCTTCACCCTACCCCTTTTCGGACATGTTGGGTACACAGTAGGAACTTTTTTGTTGTTGTCTTTACTGATCTATCTTGTAATTGTTGTTGTATCAAATGTTCGAAATAAACAGTTTTCATTCATTAATTCATTCATTCATTCATAGTTCTGGAGGAAATCACTGAAGAAATTAACAAATTGAAAATATGGTTTGACCGAAACAAACTGTCATTAAATAAGACAGGGATGAAGTGGAGGTATAAGAGTCACTAGGTGTTCACAGGAAACACTTATTTATTTATGTATGTATGTATTTATTTATGTATGTTCATTGTTAGTTGCTTTTATATTTTCTGTTGTTTTTATTCAGGTTCTTTTTGCCTGTTTCTCTAAAATTGTATATAATAATCATTAGATTATTAATATATAAACAAAAATAAATTTAATAAATATTACAATTTGAAAACAAATGCACCCGAACGTGATGACGGCTGCAATTGCTTAATGCTAAGTTTTAACATTGAGAATGCCATAGACATGCTAACGCATTAGCGTCGCTCCCGTTTTTAAGTTATAAAATACATCTATCAACTGTTTCAGAAGACCATAACAGGTCGGTTTAACATAGAAAAGGTAAATAATACTCACAGAAGTATGCTCTTTAGGGTTTTAGTGGGGGAAAATTAAGTGAAAGAAAGAAAGAATAAACGAAGCAATGGGTCGAAGCATTGCTTCAATCTGCGAACCACTGCTTCGATTGGTTCACGGTTCAAAGCAAAGCCGTGCTGCAGAAAGTTGATGACCATGCGCACATGACGTGAATATAAATATAAACATGAAACTGAAGCCAAGATAACGAGGCTGTTTGTTTTAAAAATGTAAGGAATAGAAAGTACAGATACTTGTGTGAAAAGTAATGAGTAGAAGGTCAGAAGTAGTGCAGAAAATAAGTAATGGAGTAAGTATAGATACCTAAAAGTGTACTTAAGTACAGTAACGAAGTATTTGTACTTCGTTACTTGACACCTCTGTTGAGATGACACACGATCACAGCTTTCTGTCGTTTTTCATTTATGAACACAGATGTAAATTAGATGTAAATTCAGAGCTTCAAATGATCATAAATGTCTTCATATTTGACACAGAACAAATAGTTGAAACCCATTCTGAAGGTCTTTTTATGCTCTTTCCAACCACACGGTTACAGTTCTGTTACAGTTCCTTTGACCTAAATTTTGTTTTTCATGCATGCACTTTGTTGAAATTTTTGTCTACATTCTGGCTTAATTTTTTCCCCACATTTGCTCAGTTAAATATCATACATAGATACATAATGGTTTGTCATAGACTCAGCCGACTTGTATAACAGCTTATTTGTTGTTTTAGCCTGGATACATACGTTCCTCTGCCGGCACAGACGTCTTCTGGGAGGACTTGAATAGTTTCTTTTTGTGCTGAGTCATTCCAGTGTCATAAGATCCATAGTTACAAACAAAAGCTCTTTTAAAAAAAATACTTTTAAAGACATTTGTGTATAACAAAGCGAACATTGCCCCACAACAATTAAGAAAATGTGTGAAAATACTTTAGAGACATTGTGTGTAGGATGTTTAAACCATTAAACTATTTCCTGTTTGAGCAAGTATGTTCATTCACAAACTGAGCATCAATCTTAAAGCATGACAAATGTTCAAAGAATGACCAGCATGCTAACATTAAACACCTATAACGTCATGTGTTCACTCACCCATGCCGCTTGTGTGTTCGTATGTGTGGTTATTTCATGAAAATGAGAAAAAAAAAGTTGCAATCTTTAGGACAAATCATTCGCTGAGACATCAAAAGAAGGCGGGACTTACCTGCCTCAATTCCAGCTATTGGTCAAAAGGTCTCTTCAGAGGCGGCATTGTTTTACAAGATTTTCAAAATAAAATTTATATGTTTCCTGCTAAATGTTTCCTGTTGTGGTGTGCTTTAACATTTTCTTTGCTTTGTGAAAATAATTTAATTAAACGCTGCGTCACAGTGTTTTGCAATTTAAAAAAAAAAAATTTCATTAAATACTGCCTCTGTCCATTTGCATTCATTGTTTTTGAAAATGTAGTACAGTAAAACTCACAGGTGGACCAGCGAATTTTGTCCGTTATGATCAAAATCTGGTATATGCATAAAAGGGGAACAAAATCTGTTGTATGTATAAAACGGGAAAAATCTGTTATATGTATAAAACGGACAAAATCTGTTATATGTATGTATCGGATTAGTTACAGTCAGGAGGCGCCATCTCCAATTAGGCTCACGTATTTCCTTGATTAAATGCCTGACCTTGAATAAGTGCCGGGAATTATATGCATTAAAAAGGATTACATTTAGTCAAGTCACTGTTTTTTCTAAGTGCCCTGTGGAGTGGTACCTTAAAATCCTAAAGCCTGATTTACGCTTCTCCAGCTCCGTAAGTCTGTAGCTATGCAATGATGTTGAAGTGCAAGTGACTCAATAAAACTATGTATTATAACAGAAGTAGAGAGACTGGAATGCTAACTCAAGAGCTCGTTCCATTGAGTTCTGTTTGTAAGCTTGCAACCCCGAGATTTCATCCACTCGGCAGCAGGAGTTGGGGTAATTCACTTCCGGTCATTTGCCAGCAATAAAACCAAGATGTGCTTTTAAAGCACAGTTTCTTGTGTTTTTTTTTGTTTGTTTGTTTGTTTGTTTGTTTTTTGCCATGGATTAAGCAAGTTATCCCCTTGAAGTATGTTCAAAGTGTAGCTTGAATGAAGTTCTTGTTCATTTTAAATCATATTCAGAACAAAATTTGATAATATTATTGATAAGAGCAAGTGGTCAATAATCATTAATTATTCATAAAACGTGTTTAAAAATACAATAAAAGCACACACACCATTCATCATTTCAAAACGCATCATAGCAAAACTCAAATATAACCATGTAAAACTCATAAATCGCACAGTAAAAGTCATCAAACACCATAATAAAATCATCAATCAATAAAAATCAAACACCATAAAATAATCACAGTATTCCTTTGAAGTAATAACACTTGGAGCATTTACCACATGATGAAGAAGGCTGTTCCACAAAGTTACCACTAAATATAAAATATTTTCTTGAGTCATATCTTCATATTTGCACCTCAGAAATGTGAGAGTGACCTCTCAAACATACATACATACATGGGTACGGGCACTTATGTCCTTTGATCATATTGTATGAAAAACAGAAAAAAGGGGAAATTTCACACTTTTAAAGTTATCTTTACAATGAAAGTGTGTTAAGAAATTTGTTCTAGTAGTCTATGATGACTTTTTCACCTTTTTTCAGCATCATTATATGCAAATATTGCCGTTTTGTGCTTGTCCCACACCCAGACTTTTGATCTTCAATGATAAAAATGAATGGTAAAGAAGCATTTTTCCTAATGTTTTAAAATATCTCTGCATAAAATATCAGTAAAATAATCAAAACATAATTGGGGCATTCAATGTCATACAACTGTTGTGATTTTTTTTAAACAATATATATATATATATATATAGGGGGATTTTAGTCAGTTCAACAGCAACATACAGAGAGATGTGTGCGATATCAGAAGGTTGCCAGCCTCACTGCAGCAATGTCTATTTTTTCCCAGGATTTCAAAGAAATATTGGCTGGCATCAATCTTGGAGATCCTGATATTGTTCCAGAAGAAGAACGTTCTTTTGCTGAACAACAAAACTCTGTTAAAAACAATTCACATTTTATTTTCAGTCATAAATTATTTCAATACCACTGAGGTATCACACAGTCAATATGATAAAATATGCATCATTTATTTCAGTCCACACAAATCAAAGAAAATATGAGCAGCATCATGAAGGATCTGACTCATGCCTTCAGTTTCTATCAAGCTGCCAAAACTGTGGAAAAATCACCAGCAAGCCCAGCGGGTTTGTATGATGTTACAAAACTACATGAAAGTTTTGTAGTTCAAAACTGTGAACTAGTTGTTGCATCATGAAGACATCCACGATATCTGGGATCAACCGCGAGGCCTCATAGGCTGCATTCTACCAGACGGCAACTGACAGGAGGACGCAGGTGACAGGAGACCACCAGCTGACTCTTGGATGCTGAGTCTACCAGTTCTCAGTCTGGCAACGTGGACTGTGTTGTTCCCTCAAATAAAACAGTATTTAGAGTAAACCAAAAATCATCAGTATTTACAGAATTGATTGAGTTAATTTTGTAAAGATCAATATAACACAGAAAGGTGAATATACGATACACAGATGACACAATAAAACAAACGCTTATTTCCATTGTGGTCCATGTGAGGCTAAAACACCGAGGAGCTCGATTAAAACATATAAAGATTGCAAAGACATTATAATCTCATCAATTAATGTAACGAGCAATAGGTGTATAGTAATAAAATAAAATATATATAGACTGAACAGAGAACAATAAGATCTCAATAAATTAAAATAAATAGCAACTGTATCCCTGTAGAAGTGTAGACAACAAATTTAGCACCACGTTTTGGAGACGACAATAATGGACTAGAAGATAAGCTTGTCTTTTGGACCAGAAATCATATTAAAAATTAAAAATAAATAAATAAAAAGGTGGCGTGATCCTCTTCCCTTAGCTGACTGAATGAACTTAACTTTGTCTTTTAAAACTTTCCTTGTTTCTAATCAACTGCAAGATTTATATTTTATATAACATATTTTATCTGAATAGTTCCTGACATGTGGGATATGTGGGTTATATCTTGATCTTCCAACCTAACCGGTTCTTTACAAACATTTGCAGCAATAACAGCGCGGCGCCGACAACAGCATTTTTATTTGAGAGCAGTGTGACTTGGTGAGCATTATCGGGGCAGCTACAAAAATGTAAGGCTTGGTAAAGTTAATTCAGATATTGATCAAACCTTTAAACCTTATTTGTGATGTTTTGATATTGTCGATTCCCAGCAGAATATTGAGTTTATAATTCCTGTGAACGAAGCACGGGCTGCACAGCAAATACCGGAAGTGAAAAACCCCAAGTCCTTTCGCACATGCCGCAGCACAACCTCAGACCCTCAGATCAGGAGTTGGCATTCCATCTTTCTATTTCTATGGTATTATACAAAAAACATCAACATATGTCCTGGGTATCACATTATTATAATTAGTTTGCTTAAACAATGTCAATCTTTCCATTTTTTTGTCCATTTGAGATTCCCATAGTCTCAGTCTGTGTTAGTTTTTCCATTAGAATAATGTGCGTAATATTTGAAGATGTCACCGTTCAAACCGTGCACTCGGTGATCTACACACAGACAGCTCAGCGCTGTGCATAAAAAAAACACATCACATCCAGATGGATGACAATCCGTTTGAAAGATTTTCACTTTGCAAGCACTTAGTCTGGAGGATCTGATGTGGTTTGGCTCAGAATTGCATCCAGTACAGGTGGTAGATGGGATCACAGGAACTCACCCGATGTTCAAACTCATCCCATTAAAATGAAACCTCCCCGTCTGTATTTTTTTTCTTTTGGTTTTCTCTGTGCAGCTCCACATTTAGGCAACAAACTGTGACTGAAGTTATTATGAGGGCTGCAAACTAACAATGATCTGATTTTCGGTTCATTTTGAAATCAAACACAGTTTAATACGCACAAAGGAGCGATTATGCAGACAAATGGACAAACACAAAGTGTAAAGTTGGGCTCACTGGCATCAAAATGACTGTAAGCCGCATAGTCATGATTGCACATATGACATTTCTGTAGTATTACATTCTAGCATTCCAGCATATCCACCTTATTCCTGGGGGTGCTGCTGTAGAAGCGATTATGGGTGCAACTTCCTGTTGAACACCGGAAGTATCAGTGAGTGACCTGGCCAAGAAAGGCAACAGCACAAGTCATCATGGACAGGTTAGCATCAACATGAGAACGTTAGTAATGAATAAAACACATTCATGTTGGTGGTAATAACATTGCACATGATATAAAGTCTCAAGCAGATTTACATTTAGAAACAGGAATTGCACAAAAGAATCCCATTTGCGATCTCGTAAAATAGACCTGAAGGTGTTCAAGGAATTCAGTCTGGACAGTTTCAGTTCAGCTTGGAGAATGTTCCAATCAGAGGGAAGTAAACTGGATATATTGGTCGGAACCAGACCAATAAGAATTTTGTAATCCAGAATCATCCAGTGTATATAACGCCTGACAGACACAGAGGGCAAGCCCACTTTGGCATACAACTCACAGTGGTGGGTGAGGAACTAAAGGCATTCTTTCCCGCTTCAGTGCGGACACGAGGTACATGAAAACATAACACGTCATTCAAGCGCAGAGCATTACGGCTTTCAGATCTCTGAAGTAAACTGGATAAATAGGTCGGAACCAGCATATCCACCTTATTCCTGGGGGCACTGTTGTAGAAGCAATTATGGCTGCAACTTCCTGTTAGACACCAGTAGCAGTGAGCCATTGTTTACTAGCGTTTTTTGTTTACCGTACTGGTTTATTTGAAAGTTTATTGTTTTCTTTTCTAAACAATGATTAGCTCCCGTAACATTTAAAAATGTTCTTGGGAACATGTTGCGCTGTTTGCGGTTGTACTAACAACCAGAAGTAGTTAAATCTGTGTCTACAACAGCAATTCGTCCTGTTGACGTATCCCATAAACCCTTGTGTGTCAGAGAGTTACTGCAGTCAAAAAACATATAGAGAATCAACACGATGACAGTTGTAAATTAATATTATACAAAATTTTATTTTTTTATGCTTTTCATCACGTTAGTAAGAGACTGCATTGCATGATACCCTGAAAACTTGCTAAAACAATTATAACAACTAATCCGTGTCTGTTACGTTTAATCTGCATGGAACTTAATAAACGCAAACCAAATTTCAGACATATTATATATTAGTCTCAAACAAAGAGGACAAACAGTGTTGTAAAGAACAATAATCAAGACCTTAAAGAGCAAACTTCACTTTCCTACAGAACAACATGATCAGGAAGCGATTGTAGTTCACAGCAGCTCCCATTGAAAATAACGGAGAGACAGCCTGTGATTCTCGCATGTTTACATAAAATAAACACAATAACAACGTCTATAATCCCAGAAAATATATTCACAAGAGTTTTAGGCACAATATAAAAATAGTTTTATGTTGCGATGTTAATGGTGTTGTCTGTGTGCAACGGTTAAAGTGCAGCGTGATCAGAGCATCTCAATGCAGTTCTCAATGATACTGAGATCTTGCAGCGCGGCGACCTCTCCGAGGTTTTGCGGGATTTGAAACGTCAATAGGGCGAATGTTTTGAACATGTACCCTGTAGTAAGAGTTTCCACCACTTACCGAGGGATGAGGAACCCAAAGGATGTGGCTGAATTGAAAAGACCACCTAAACGTTATATGTGTGCTGTTTGCATTTTGTTGACAAAAAGCCCACAGAGGAACCCTCTATTTTGTGGCTGGGATATAACAGACCACCGGAGAAGCTAACGAGGATTAACAGCAGCGTCATGAGAATAACAGGTATGATTTTATGTGTCTGGAGGACAAATCACTGCAGTATTAATCATCAGCAACAACATGCATTATCCTTTTCTGAACAGTTAAAATGTAACATGGGTTTGTACAGTTGGTCAGCATGAACCTAAAAATGCCATTATTTCAGTACAGACATAAAACATTCAACATTGCAGTGTTTTAATTTTAATCTAAATTTACTATTGTAGCTGTTATTATGTACCACGTTTTCCCTTGGTTTCTGGAGCACAGAGGTGATGATATTAGTAGTGGGAAGTAGTGGGATTGATGGAAGGTTAATGGTGTAATAAAACCCTAAAATCCATCACTTCTTGATAATCATCATGTTGAATTGCAGTTTTGTTTTACACTTTTTACTCTTTCAATTCATTTTATTAGCAATTGGAGCGTGCCACGGCCTCAACTTTACCTAAATTCTGAGTCTTGTATTGAAGTTTAGGGCTAGTGGCCGGCGATCACCTTAGTATTTCTTCTGTTTTTCTTGTTGTTTAATGCTGGCAAATTATACAGTATTTTTTGTCTTTCTGATGCCTGATTCTGTTTTTTTCTCTCTGTTTAAGGTGCAGCTCCATCCAGAGATGGGAGTTGTATTTGTGTTGGTGATCCTCCTGTCCTGTGCGCCAACAGCATTTCTTGTATATTCATCTGTGAATTGTTCCGTAATTTATGTTTGTAGCATGGCCCAAGCAGAGGATCACCCTTTTGTGTCTGGTCTGCTTGACGTTTCTTCCTCAGAGAGAGTTTTTCCTTACCACTGTTGCTCTGGAGGTTGGTAAGGTTAGACCTTACTTGTGTGAAGCGCTGTGAGGCAAATCTGTTGTGATTTGGCACTATATAAATGAAAATAAATTGAAATTGAATTGAATGTCCTGTATTACTGAACTCAGATGAACACGATGAGATGGATCAGGGTGAGGAGCTTGTGTGGAGCAACCAAGTCATCATGTTAGACCCAGGGATGGAGGATCATAGCTGTTCAAAAGAACACACCATCATGTGTGAAATGCATCCACCACCACCAGGACCGCCACACCCTGTAGCTGACTGCATCTTAGAGAGTGATGCAGACTCCTGTCTGTATACAGGGATACCACGCGCAGAATTTCAATCACTTGTAGCCTGCTTACAACCGTTTGCCCCATCTTCACCATCAATGCCAGTTGTGGACCAAATTCTAATGAAACGAAACTAAGACAAAACTTTGTCATGGCTGATTTAGCACACCGATTTAAAATATCACAGACCAGGTCAGCAAGACAGTGTGGATGTGGGTAGACATTACAATATGTGTGAACACATGAAGGATCTCACTGTGTGGTTGCCTCGTGAAACAATCAAAGCAACACTGCCAAAAGCTTTTAAAGAGCATGATGTTAACACAACCTGTGTCACAACCCACCATGCGTTTTTTTTTCGCCGTACGTTTTCTGCGGATGCCACAGCCACTACATTTTTGTGAAAACATACAGAGGCAGTAGCAAGAGGAGGGAGGGAGTACGTTCAACGCACGTCACTAGGAGTGTAACGATAAAGAGAGTTGACATTAAAGCAGTGTGTGTGTGGGGGGTCGGCTTTTCTTCTTTATGAGCGGGACCGGAGTGGCAGGTGTTTTTCAGCGTCGGCGCTGCATGAGCATGTCCAGCCTGCAGCGGTCAGTTGTACGAGTGTTTACTTGCCTCGAAAAGTTACAGCTAGTTATCAGACTGAAGCTGTGGAGTGTGTGTTGCTGAAGTTTGGAAATAAAGTCCAAGTTCAAGTGAGAAGCGGTGTCGTGCATGCAAGTCTGTTGGCCACCATAGTATGTGGTGAGTGCCGTAATCCGTACTGCCTACGTACGGATTTGGTTAATTCAATAGTAACTGAATGAAAATGTGCTGCTTTGAATCCATACTCAGGCAGTACTCACAGCGTGCGTCATCTGTACTGCTGGTGAATCCGCAGCCTGACCGCAGCGAAAGTTCTGCATGCACTAAAACCTCTATGGCGTGTCTGCGTGTGTCTGCGTGCTCCTAAATTCGTATTGAGGCAGTACTTACGACGTACAAATCTCCAAATTTAGCCCACGTTTTTGCAAGTAGACTGCATGCACGTGCAAGTACGGTGGGTTGTGACCACGGCTTAATTGACAGAGACAGTTTTACAAAAAGCAAAAAACTTGGATTCAAGAAGTGTCATACAGTCACTGTTATGCAAATAACACAAAGTATTTAGTGGCTGTTTCCCACTCTGGAATAATCATGTTTATTTCTGACTAGGCTTGGGTATCAAAAAACAATTCTTTTTGAGAATCGTTAAGAAATGATTCGATCCACCAACATCAATAACCTTTTGCTTAATGATTCCCTTATCAGTCCTTCAGAGTGGCCATTGTTTTTGAGGGTGTTTATCGGGAAAATGATCATTTCCCTACATTGATTGCAGACCCTGCAGTGGGTCTGCAATCACCGCTTCTGCAAAGACTCTGCTGGAAGCAACGAAACAGTCCTCCACATTTTTGTCTTTTTTCATGAAATTGTTTTAAAGACCACATATTACACTTTAGTCAGGCCTTTAAAATACTTTTGTGGACTCTTGCTGTAATATGTTGTCAGTGGTTGAGACAGTTGCTGTAGGCATCTAAAAATGCTCATAATCGAGTGAAACCTGATAGAAATCTTTTTGTGGTGTGTCGGTGATGTATGTATGTGCAAAATAAAACAAAACACGACTCCAGGTATGTTTTTGATGAGAATATAACATAACTTTGTTACAAGCTCAAACGTTGATGTTGCGTGATAAAGGCCTTTTAATAATAACTCAAATAAATAATGGCAAAACTCACATGCAAGTAAAAAGAAACAAAAAAACAAAACGATTAATTGAAAAAATAATCGATCGATGAATTAATTACTAAAATAACCGTTAGTTGCAGCCCTAGTGTCCAGGCTGAAATAAAATGTCTTTCCTAAAAAACTCAAAGTACGGATTTCAAAAAAGAAGAGAAAAAAAAGGACAGGGAAAGAAAACTAAATGAGGGAAAGCAGCTGCTAACCATATGCTTTGAAAAGAGAGGTGAGCTTGAAAGCTAGCTATATTGAGTTGGGGGGTCTGGGGGACCAAATTGCACCATTTTCTAGAAAAATGATTTTTCTAGATTTTTCTAAATGGTGCGATTTGGTCTCCCAGACCCCCCAACTCAATATTGCTCCCCCAACTTTGAAAAGGGTTCTCACTCCCAGGTGTGATCTAAAGTATACATGATTTAGACCTGGTTTGAATATGCATTAGAAATTTGGTGTTTGTGTTAATAAAAAAAAACCCCCAAACATAACAGGTGTATGTGGAGGCGGTTCTTCAAATATGGCTAGTACTAGGGTCCAGATTTGGTGCTATGCCGGATTCCAGTGAAACCTGGAACCTATCATTCAACGAGGCGAAGTATGGTATGTTCCAGCTTTCACCTCATGAAAAAAATTGTACCATTAAACTCATAAATATTCATTATTTGTATATTATGTAAATTCGCATTTGCTGTTATATGTAGTACCTCATATTTTGAAAGGGTTACATTGTAGAGAAGCTTGAATCTTCGACTGGACTGGGTTGCTTGACGTGAGGACATTTTGCTTCAAGTCACAGAAGCTTCCTCAGCTAAAATTCTTGCTCTGGTAGTCTGACTTCTGTCTTGACTCTTGTAGAGAAGAATAAACAGAAGCCACAAAAGCTGGAGTTTTAAACCTAACCAGACCCCTCCTACCAAGAGGCAGACTGCTATAGGCTAGTGACTAAACAATAGCTCTAATTAGCAACTATTGTGCTCTAGTTAGCACCCTCCTAATGACAGGGCAGCTGTCCCTCCTAACGATGGGACGGACGCCTCTCCTGATGGCGTGAATGACTCATTACCAAGAACAAAAGACTGAAACTGCTTTGACCTGAGTACCCATTGTAAACAGGGACAAGCGTGTCTCAGACCCCTCCCCGGTTAAGGCTGGGTTCACTGTTTCACATAGAATGCCTCCTTGACCCCTCTCTCAAACCATTTATTCTCTCTGGCTAAGATTTACTTCCTTTTCCTCAAACGTGTGGTTTGGTGTCTTTTAGGTGGAGATGAACTGCAGACTGAGGTCCACTGGCGCCCTCTCTGTGGTGCTGGTATAGCCTTTTGTGTAAAGGTTGCTTAGTCTCACCTATGTAGTGTTGTTACAGTTTTCCTGACATCTGATAGAATACAATACATTGCTCTGTTTGTAACTAGGGATCCTGTCCTTAGGGTTACATTATATATTAAACAAGTTGAAGGTTACTAGGTGCCTTAAAAACAGATGTTAAAATTTGGAGACAAAAAAATAATACCCCATAAGCACCAAGGAGACCAATCAGCCCCAGCTCATGTTACCTCTGTAGTTGACAGGAATCCAATTTTGTTTTTGACACACACACACACACACACACACACACACACACACACACACACACACACACACACACACACACACACACACACACACACACACACACACACATCTTCAAACGCTTACTCCATTTAAGGACCACGGGGGCTGGAACCTACCCAGCAATCATACAATGTGACGTGGGGTACACCCTGTACAGGCCACCAGTCTATCGCAGAGCCACATATACATACAGTAGTGTTCAGAATAATAGTAGTGCTATGTGACTAAAAAGATGAATTACATTAATTAATGTAATTAATAATTAATTAATAAGTAATTAATAATTAATTATTAATTAAGAACAAATGCTGAATACAGCTCTCTTGCTTGCCTCTACTGGTGGTTGGCTCTCACTGCGGTATTGTATCACTTCCTGTTCCGGAGCACAGCGGTGTTTTTCTGTATCTGTTAGCTGTTTAATCTGTGCAGTTAGATTGATCTAGTTATCTAGATTACGATTTGTTTCCCAGTGTAATCTTTACGTGCCTTAACTAAAGCACTCCTTCTGCTGAATCACCTCTAAATTATTTACACATTATTCACTTTGCGTGTTTTTAGGAATCCGCTAGCTTAGCGTAGCTACTAGCTCTTAGCCGATTTAGCATGGCGGCTTCTCCTGTCTCTCCCGCACTTTTCTGCTCTGGGTGTGAAATGTTTAGTTATTCCTCGGCCTCCTTTAGCAGTAATGGTACTTGTAATAAGTGTAGCTTATTCGTAGCTTTGGAGGCCAGGCTGGGCGAATTGGAGACTCGGCTCCGCACCGTGGAAAATTCTACAGCTAGCCAGGCCCCTGTAGTCGGTGCGGACCAAGGTAGCTTAGCCGCCGTTAGTTACCCCCTGGCAGATCCGAGCAGCCGGGAAAGCAGGCCGGACTGGGTGACTGTGAGGAGGAAGCGTAGCCCTAACAGAAGCCCCGTGTACACCGCCAACCCGTTCACATCTCTAACCGTTTTTTCCCCACTCGACGACACACCCGCCGAGGATCAAACTCTGGTTATTGGCGACTCTGTTTTGAGAAATGTGAAGTTAGCGACACCAGCAACCATAGTCATTGTCTTCCGGGGGCCAGAGCAGGCGACATTGAAGGAAATTTGAAACTGCTGGCTAAGGCTAAGCGTAAATTTGGTAAGATTGTATTCACGTCGGCAGTAATGACACCCGGTTACGCCAATCGGAGGTCACTAAAATTAACATTAAATCGGTGTGTAACTTTGCAAAACAATGTCGGACTCTGTAGTTTTCCTCTGGGCCCCTCCCCAATCAGACCGGGAGTGACATGTTTAGCCGCATGTTCTCCTTGATTTGCTGGCTGTCTGAGTGGTGTCCAAAAAATGAGGTGGGCTTCATAGATAATTGGCAAAGCTTCTGGGGAAAACCTGGTCTGTTAGGAGAGACGGCATCCATCCCACTTTGGATGGAGCAGCTCTCATTTCTAGAAATCTGGCCAATTTTCTTAAATCCTCCAAACTGTGACTATCCAGGGTTGGGACCAGGAAGCAGAGTTGTAGTCTTACACACCTCTCTGCAGCTTCTCTCCCCCTGCCATCCCTCATTACCCCATCCCCATAGAGACGGTGCCTGCTCCCCAGACTACCAATAACCAGCAAAAATCTATTTAAGCATAAAAATTAAAAAAGAAAAAATAATATAGCACCTTCAACTGCACACAGACTAAAACAGTTAAATGTGGTCTATTAAACATTAGGTCTCTCTCTTCTAAGTCCCTGTTGGTAAATGATATAATAATTGATCAACATATTGATTTATTCTGCCTAACAGAAACCTGGTTACAGCAGGATGAATATGTTAGTTTAAATGAGTCAACACCCCCGAGTCACACTAACTGTCAGAATGCTCGTAGCATGGGCCGGGGCGGAGGATTAGCAGCAATCTTCCATTCCAGCTTATTAATTAATCAAAACCCCAGACAGAGCTTAATCATTTGAAAGCTTGTCTCTTAGTCTTGTTCATCCAAATTGGAAGTCCCAAAAACCAGTTTTATTTGTTATTATCTATCGTCCACCTGGTCGTTACTGTGAGTTTCTCTGTGAATTTTCAGACCTTTTGTCTGACTTAGTGCTTTGCTCAGATAAGATAAGATTTTAACATCCACACAGATGCTGAGAATGACAGCCTCAACACTGCATTTAATCTATTATTAGACTCTATTGGCTTTGCTCAAAAAGTAAATCAGTCCACCCACCACTTTAATCATATCTTAGATCTTGTTCTGACTTATGGTATGGAAATAGAAGACTTAACAGTATTCCCTGAAAACTCCCTTCTGTCTGATCATTTCTTAATAACATTTACATTTACTCTGATGGACTACCAGCAGTGGGGAATAAGTTTCATTACACTAGAAGTCTTTCAGAAAGCGCTGTAACTAGGTTTAAGGATATGATTCCTTCTTTATGTTCTCTAATGCCATATACCAACACAGTGCAGAGTAGCTACCTAAACTCTGTAAGGGAGATAGAGTATCTCGTCAATAGTTTTACATCCTCATTGAAGACAACTTTGGATGCTGTAGCTCCTCTGAAAAAGAGAGCTTTAAATCAGAAGTGTCTGACTCCGTGGTATAACTCACAAACTCGTAGCTTAAAGCAGATAACCCGTAAGTTGGAGAGGAAATGGCGTCTCACTAATTTAGAAGATCTTCACTTAGCCTGGAAAAAGAGTCTGTTGCTCTATAAAAAAAAGCCCTCCGTAAAGCTAGGACATCTTTCTACTCATCACTAATTGAAGAAAATAAGAACAACCCCAGGTTTCTTTCAGCACTGTAGCCAGGCTGACAAAGAGTCAGAGCTCTATTGAGCTGAGTATTCCATTAACTTTAAACTAGTAATGACTTCATGACTTTCTTTGCTAACAAAATTTTAACTATTAGAGAAAAAATTACTCATAACCATCCCAAAGACGTATCGTTATCTTTGGCTGCTTTCAGTGATGCCGGTATTTGGTTAGACTCTTTCTCTCCGATTGTTCTGTCTGAGTTATTTTCATTAGTTACTTCATCCAAACCATCAACATGTTTATTAGACCCCATTCCTACCAGGCTGCTCAAGGAAGCCCTACCATTATTTAATGCTTCGATCTTAAATATGATCAATCTATCTTTGTTAGTTGGCTATGTACCACAGGCTTTTAAGGTGGCAGTAATTAAACCATTACTTAAAAAGCCATCACTTGACCCAGCTATCTTAGCTAATTATAGGCCAATCTCCAACCTTCCTTTTCTCTCAAAATTCTTGAAAGGTTAGTTGTAAAACAGCTAACTGATCATCTGCAGAGGAATGGTCTATTTGAAGAGTTTCAGTCAGGTTTTAGAATTCATCATAGTACAGAAACAGCATTAGTGAAGGTTACAAATGATCTTCTTATGGCCTCGGACAGTGGACTCATCTCTGTGCTTGTTCTGTTAGACCTCAGTGCTGCTTTTGATACTGTTGACCATAAAATTTTATTACAGAGATTAGAGCATGCCATAGGTATTAAAGGCACTGCACTGCGGTGGTTTGAATCATATTTGTCTAATAGATTACAATTTGTTCATGTAAATGGGGAATCTTCTTCACAGACTAAAGTTAATTATGGAGTTCCACAAGGTTCTGTGCTAGGACCAATTTTATTCACTTTATACATGCTTCCCTTAGGCAGTATTATTAGACGGTATTGCTTAAATTTTCATTGTTACGCAGATGATACCCAGCTTTATCTATCCATGAAGCCAGAGGACACACACCAATTAGCTAAACTGCAGGATTGTCTTACAGACATAAAGACATGGATGACCTCTAATTTCCTGCTTTTAACTCAGATAAAACTGAAGTTATTGTACTTGGCCCCACAAATCTTAGAAACATGGTGTCTAACCAGATCCTTACTCTGGATGGCATTACCCTGACCTCTAGTAATACTGTGAGAAATCTTGGAGTCATTTTTGATCAGGATATGTCATTCAAAGCGCATATTAAACAATATGTAGGACTGCTTTTTTGCATTTACGCAATATCTCTAAAATCAGAAAGGTCTTGTCTCAGAGTGATGCTGAAAAACTAATTCATGCATTTATTTCCTCTAGGCTGGACTATTGTAATTCATTATTATCAGGTTGTCCTAAAAGTTCCCTAAAAAGCCTTCAGTTAATTCAAAATGCTGCAGCTAGAGTACTGACGGGGACTAGAAGGAGAGAGCATATCTCACCCATATTGGCCTCTCTTCATTGGCTTCCTGTAATTCTAGAATAGAATTTAAAATTCTTCTTCTTACTTATAAGGTTTTGAATAATCAGGTCCCATCTATCTTAGGGACCTCGTAGTACCATATCACCCCAATAGAGCGCTTCGCTCTCAGACTGCAGGCTTACTTGTAGTTCCTAGGGTTTGTAAGAGTAGAATGGGAGGCAGAGCCTTCAGCTTTCAGGCTCCTCTCCTGTGGAACCAGCTCCCAATTCAGATCAGGGAGACAGACACCCTCTCTACTTTTAAGATTAGGCTTAAAACTTTCCTTTTTGCTAAAGCTTATAGTTAGGGCTGGATCAGGTGACCCTGAACCATCCCTTAGTTATGCTGCTATAGACGTAGACTGCTGGGGGGTTCCCATGATGCACTGTTTCTTTCTCTTTTTGCTCTGTATGCACCACTCTGCATTTAATCATTAGTGATCGATCTCTGCTCCCCTCCACAGCATGTCTTTTTCCTGGTTCTCTCCCTCAGCCCCAACCAGTCCCAGCAGAAGACTGCCCCTCCCTGAGCCTGGTTCTGCTGGAGGTTTCTTCCTGTTAAAAGGGAGTTTTTCCTTCCCACTGTAGCCAAGTGCTTGCTCACAGGGGGTCGTTTTGACCGTTGGGGTTTTACATAATTATTGTATGGCCTTGCCTTACAATATAAAGCGCCTTGGGGCAACTGTTTGTTGTGATTTGGCGCTATATAAAAAAATTGATTGATTGATTGATTGATTGATTAATCCAGGTTTTGAGTATATTTCTTATTGTTACATGGGAAACAAGGTACCAGTAGATTCAGTAGATTCTCACAAATCCAACAAGACCAAGCATTCATGATATGCACACTCTTAAGGCTATGAAATTGGGCTATTAGTAAAAAAAAGTAGAAAAGGGGGTGTTCACAATAATAGTAGTGTGACATTGTCAGGGAGTTTGTCAGTTTTGTGGAACAAACATGTGTGAATCAGGTGTCCCCTTTTTAAGGATGAAGCCAGCACGTGTTGAACATGCTTTTCTCTTTGAAAGCCTGAGGAAAATGGAACGTTCAAGACATTGTTCAGAAGAACAGTGTAGTTTGATTAAAAAGTTGCAAAAGATTATAGGCTGTTCATCTACAATGATCTCCAATGCTTTAAAATGGACAAAAAAAAAAAAAAAGGAAAAAAAAAGACACATGGAAGAAAATGGAAAACAACCATCAAAATGAATAGAAGAATAACCAGAATAGCAAAGGCTCACCCATTGATCAGCTCCAGGATGATCAAAGACAGTCTGGAGTTACCTGTAAGTGCTGTGACAGTTAGAAGACGCCTGTGTGAAGCTAATTTATTTGCAAGAATTCCTCGCAAAGTTCCTCTGTTAAATAAAAGACATCTGCAGAAGAGGTTACAATTTGCCAAAGAACACATCAACTGGCCTAAAGAGAAATGGAGGACTATTTTGTGGACTGATGAGAGTAAAATTGTTCTTTTTGGGTCCAAGGGCCGCAGACAGTTTGTGAGACGACCCCCAAACTCTGAATTCAAGCCACAGTTCACAGTGAAGACAGTGAAGCATGGTGGTACAAGCATCATGATATGGGCATGTTTCTCCTACTATGGTGTTGGGCCTATATATCACATACCAGGTATCATGGATCAGTTTGGATATGTCAGAATACTTGAAGAGGTCATGTTGCCTTATGCTGAAGATGACATGCCCTTGAAATGGGTGTTTCAACAAGACAATGACCCCAAGCACACTAGTAAACGAGCAAAATCTTGGTTCCAAACCAACAAAATTAATGCCTCGCAGATGTGAAGAAATCATGAAAAACTGGTTATACAACTAAATACTAGTTTAGTGATTCACAGGATTGCTAAAAAACCAGTTTGAACATAATAATTTTGAGTTTGTAGCGTCAACAGCAGATGCTACTATTATTGTGAACACCCCCTTTTCTACTTTTTTTACTAATAGCCCAATTTCATAGCCTTAAGAGTGTGCATATCATGAATGCTTGGTCGTGTTGGATTTGTGAGAATCTACTGAATCTACTGGTACCTTGTTTCCCATGTAACAATAAGAAATATACTCAAAACCTGGATTAATCCTTTTAGTCACATAGCACTACTATTATTCTGAACACTACTGTACATTCATACCTATGGTCAATTTAGAGTCACCAGTTCCCCTATCCTGCATATCTTTGGAAGTGGGAGGAAGCCGGAACACCCGGAGGGAACCCATGCGAGCATGGGGAGAACATGCAAACTCCACACAGAAAGAACCAGGAGGGAATTGATCCCAGGTCCTTCTCGCTGCAATTCAGTAGTGCTAACTACTATTCTACCCTTTACACATTCATTTTGTTTAAAAATTGTTGAATTAGTAAAGTTGATTTAAATGTTACATTAAGAAATTATGCAGGTAGTTCAGTGGATAAGGAGATTTCATGCCAATATGTAGACCTGGGTTTGAACCTGTCTCATGTTTGTTGTCTATGTCCTTGGACAAGACACTTCACCTGCATTGTCCCAGTGCACAAATTTGTAAATGTGTGCCAGCCTTGGTTGGGGTCATAAACCTATGTTGGACTGGGGTCCTATCCATGGGGAGTCATAGACTCTCATCCGCTTCAAGCTACAGAATCTGGGGAGAAGCACTGGCAATAATGGGTTTAACGGTCTGTTTAAGACTTGCTTCATTCTCATTAAAGCCAGAATACTTCTTAGTGAGCTCACTTTTATAATATTCCAACATGATGTATCAATAATGTCTTTTGTTCATACGGTGCATCCAGAAAGTATTCACAGCACTTCACTTTTTCCACGTTTTATATTACAGCCTTCTTCCAAAACTGAATGAATTATTTTTTTTCCCCTCAAAATTCTACTCATAACACCCCATAATGGAAACATGAAAAAAGTTTTTTGAAATTGTTGCAAATTCATTAAAATTAAAACCTGAGAAATCACATGTACAACCCCAATTCCAATGAAGTTGGGACGTTGTGTAAAATGTAGATAAAAACACAATACAATGATTTGCAAATCCTCTTCAACCCATATTCAATTGAATACACCACAAAGACAAGATATTTAATGTTCAAAGTGGTAAACTTTTTTGTTTTTGTGCAAATATTTGCTCATTTTGAAATGGATGCCTGCAACACATTTCAAAAAGGTTGCGAAGGGGCAACAAAAGACTGGGAAAGTTGATGAATGTTCAAAGAACATCTAACTGGAAACACATGAGTGTAATGATTGGGTATAAAAGGAGTATCCCCAAAAAGCTCAGGCGTTCACAATCTTCGTAGTAAAAGAGTGTGGGTACTAGACTGGCCTGCCTGCAGTCCAGACCTGTTGCCCATTGAAAATGTGTGGCGCATTATGAAGCGCAAAATACGACAACGGAGACCCCGGACTGTTGAACAACTGAAGTCGTACAAGAAGCAAGAATGGGAAAGAATTCCACCTACAAAGCTTCAACAATTAGTGTCCTCAGTTCCCAAATGCTTATTGAGTGTTGTTAGAAGGAAAGGTGATGTAACACAGTGGTAAACATACCACTGTCCCAGCTTTTTTGAAACATGTTGCAGGCATCCATTTCAAAATGAGCAAATATTTGCACAAAAAAACAAAGTTGATCAGTTTGAACATTAAATATTTTGTCTTTGTTGTGTATTCAGTTGAATATAGGTTGCAAATCCTTGTGTTCTTTTTTATTTACATTTTTCACAACATCCCAACTTCATTGGAATTGGGGTTGTACGTAAGTATTCAGAGCCTTTGGTCAACACTTTGTTGATGCACTGGCAGAAATTACAGCCTCAAGTCATCTTGAATATGATGCCACAAGCTTGGTACACCTTATCTTTGGGCAGTTTTTTCCTCTTTGCAGCACCTCTCAAGCTCCATCAGGCTGGATGTGGAGCATCGGTGCATAGCCATTGTAAAAGAAATGTGTCACTTTGGTTTCCAAGAAGGCCATCATTCAAACTGAACATTGTGCAGTGGTTTATTAAAATGAGTTTTAGTTTAGTACAGAAATTATAGTGTATCCTAAAGACTATTTACAATCACTCTGTCAGAAGATTTAAAGAAACTATACATCTCTACAGAAGTTAATTTGCCAGCAAATAAACCTGTAGTTTTTGCCCCAAATTACGACATCTACATTTTTCTTACTCTATGAGCACTGATGCTACGTTCTGTTCATATTTACAGCACATATTCCTTGAAACAGGAGTGTAAACATTACCTTAATTATTCTAAAACTCAGTACCATCACAGTAAAGGCGATGTTTGTGCTGTATCCCATATCTAAGGGAGCTTTAGCTCTGTGTTGTCCTCTTTACAAGTGTCCCTCGGTGGTGTAAGACGGGTTCCCTAATCCCTCAGTGGAGTCTCTCTTTCCCTTTACACATGTTTGATATTTCCACAGGATCACAGCTACTATGGAGATGAGTAGAAGGAAGGCTACTCCTCCCCCTATGACCCCTGCCAGCATATGGTTGGAAGATTCAGGAGGGTTGTACCGCATGCAGGAGAATTCTGTAGGCACACTATGCCCTGCAAGGTTCACCGCCTCTACACACACCTTAGTTCCAACTTCCAAAGATCCCACTGTCCCCCGTCGCAAAGCCTCGCCAAATTCCATGGCATCCCCTCCCCGTCCCTCCACCACCACTCTGTAACCAGACACTGCTGAGGATGGAGCACACCAGCGTACCTCCACCTTCCCTGCATCATCCCCTTCACTGATGGGCAGCAATTGTTGGATTCGTGGTGCATGTGGAGGCGTATCAATCCCAGTCATTCCAGGACAGAGGCACCCAGTTTGTGCTGACAGGTGGGCACAGGGCTCCTGATTCTCCAGACAGGGATTGTACTGGCAGAGCTGGGGCTCATGGAGGAGCAGGGGTGGCCTCACAGAAGCTCGGATCCTGGGAGGGGTGCTGTCGCTGTGCGAGTCACCATCGTAATAGTAGTCATCAACAAAGTCCATAGCGGTTACAAACAAAATTTGTGGACGTCGAGTGGCAGGAGGTGAAGTCGGGAGAGCTTGAGTGAAGAGGTGGGAGTGGATGAAAAGGAGAAGCAGAGCCACGGTCCTGCACAGTGAGGTCATCTCTGTGAGCAAATATGATAAGATGGTCAATACAAAAACATACAGTCATATGGGTCATTGCAAAGATTAAGCATATATACACCCACTCAGCTGCTTGGTTCTCATTGCCTTTCCTATCTTAGGTGTCAGTTACTACACCCAACCATTGTAGAATTTTAAAATAATTTATAAATATTGCAAATATACATATATCAAGTATGTATTTTAAAAAAGGGCAAAGTGTTGAATTCCTGCAGACAAGACTTTTGCAGACCTTCCAGGAATTTGCAGTGCCAGGATGTCAGCAATTAATTAAACAAGGAATTCCATGTAGAGATACAATATACGAGGTCTATTAGAAAAGTATCCGACCTTATTATTTTTTTCAAAAACCATATGGATTTGAATCACGTGTGATTGCATCAGACAAGCTTGAACCCTCGTGCGCATGCGTAAGTTTTTCCACGCCTGTCGGTTGCGTCATTCGCCTGTAAGCAGGCTTGGAGCGAGGAGTGGTCCAGCCCCCTCGTCGGATTTTCATTGCCAGGAAATGGCAGAATGATTTGGGCTTTTTTTCCCATCAGAATTTTTTCAGAAACTGTTAGAGACTGGCAGCTGGAAACCATTAGAAAAATTTATCTGGCTTTCGGTGAAAATGTTACGGGCTTGGTAGAGAATAAGGAGTGTTACTGTTGCTTTAAGGACGGCCCACAGCGGCTGTGGGGCGCGCCGCGCTCCGAAGCCGCCATCGACAGGCTGAACGACCATTTCATTTCTAAACGGATGGCTGTCTGGATCCGTGACCATCGTGTGCCATTTCTCTGGTTATCACAAGAGCTGGACATCAACCATTTTCCAGCAGATTTCACTTTTAACAAGAGATTTTGTCATGGAAAGCCGAGCGGAGGCTTCGCGCGTCACGATGGATTCGCTACTGGAGCGAGACAAAACCACCTCCGTTTTGGTCTCACAGGACAGCTTTGAGATGGCGTTCAGACAGCTGTCGGTGGTTTTTCCATCGAGTGATTATCCGAGAAATTGTGGATGTGCCTGGACATACCAGAACATGTCCCGTGAGGCTTCATCACGGCGCTGCTTTGCGCCATGCGGCACCGCCGCAACGCGCGAAGCCTCCGCTCCTCTTTCCATGACAAAAACTCCTGTAACAGTGGAATGTGCCGTTCATTTCCAAACTGGACGCTGTGTTTTATCCGGGACGTCGTGTGACTAGCACAGGAATTGTGAAAAGACGTGGACATCAGCACTTTTTCGGCACACTGAGACAGACGTGCGGAGGAATAACCTGTTTGACATCCTGATGAAGGCCATGCTGGGCTGAAACGCGTTGGTGCGAATTTTAATTATATAGCCATGCCACAATAAAGGCTTTTTAATTTAATTTTCACAGAGTGCCTTGGAGCTTTGTTTTTGGTCTTCTTGAGGCTTTCACACTGAGCAGTTCTCTTTTTCATTTTTTCATCATTTGAAGACGAAAACGTGAGTTTTTTGAGTACAACAAATTTATGTGAAATGACTGGAAGATATATTGCACAAGATGTTTGACAATATTACAGTAACACCAAATATAATAATAATAATAATAATAATAATAATAATGAATGTTATAACTTGTGAGATCATTTTGCTTTTATGAAACAATTTGTTCAGAGAAGAGAAATTATATATTTTTTGTGAGGTCAACTTATGGAATTGTTTGGATTTGGACTTTTTTCATTGGTGGTGCTTTCACCTCATAACCAGAAGGTTATGAGGTCAAATCTCACCTGAGAGGTTTAACTATGGTATAGATTCACAATTTCAAATCTGAACCATGCTAAAGTCTTCTCTGTGGTGTTGAAAATACACTTTCAAAGCATTAGTGTGAATATCTGCTATTTAAAACTACCTGAAGTGCAATATTCATTGAGAACAAGGCTTCCAGGTGATTTCAGTGTCTCACTACCACCAGCAAACATTTTGTCTTCTTTTAACATCCTTACCGTGCCTTGCAAAAGTATTCGGCCCCTTAATTGATGTAAATAAAGTCTAAGACATATTCAGTGAGTTGGAAATGTTCATGTATCCATCCCCTGACTTGTCTGAAGAAAACTGACAATAAAACTGATTATTATATGGCTACGATAGTACGTGCACATTGACTGGCTGATTTCTAGTTTGAGATTTTCCCATCTCAGACTGTTACCATGACAATTGGTCCACATTGCGTATCAGATTTGCGACTTTGTTTACAATTTTCCACCGCATGAAATTTGGCATTTTCCCCTGGTTAAACAAGTAATTTAAAAGCAAAATAAAACAAAAAGCGAGCATAGAAATTATGAGCGATGAAGAGGACCATTCTCTGAGCAAATTTTATTACACTGACGAGTTTGAATTGGAGGAATTAACAGCAAACAAACTCAAAGTGGACATGCAAAATGAAGACCAACAAGATGAAAACGCAGCTCCTAACGGTCAAGAACACATTGAAAACTTTGTTACAAACCAGAACGCTAAAACACAATTACCAAAACCAAGTCGGACATGAACATACTCCATAAATATCTATTAAATTTTGTTGACTCAGCTAATTTGTAAAAAAAAACAGCTATATAATAAAGGATTTATTAACCAAGCTTACTTGGTTAATAAATCCTTTATTATTTATAGATATTATGCCAAAGGGTCCCATTACTTGTGCAACCCATCATCTTGGCTTTGGTATTTTTAATTAATTTAAATCAAATTGTAGAGATTTGCTTTGAGTTTGATCATTTTAGAAATGTTTATATTGAGAAGCTTGATTTACTTTTTGTATTTGAAATGGCATAAACACGTTAAAATCTGAAATATCAAGGGGCTGAATATTTGTGCAGTATTTCATTGATGTCAACGGTCTGACACATTTATTAGTACTAGGACAGCAGGAGTCTATGCAGAAAACCACATTTTGTTATCTGATTAGTGATGATGACATATAACTTTGGCATGACCTATGTTGTGAGAGGATGTTTATCCACTAAATTTGATTGAAATTGTTTTTTTTAATTTTTAAGATATCACCTCAGACAGACAAACCGATACGACCATTACAATAGCTGCTCTCCGCTTCGCATTGAGGCTAATTAGATGAACTCAGAAATCATGTAATTTTAACGCAATGCAAGTTGGATTAACAGTGAGAATTTTGCTGTATGTCATGTCAAATATAAGACAGGGTTTAAAAAAGAGAGAGAGAGAGACACATGCCAAAAAAGATCCATAGTGCCTCTAAGGAGACAGAATCTTGGCACTTGTTTACATTTCAGAGGATTGACCATATTTAAGCAACTCAGAAAAATGACCACTTAACTTTATATGGCTTTGTGTATAATCATACGGGAATCTGAAAACCACAACCACCAACCAAATTTACTCTGTTCTCGTTTGGACTGTGTAAACAACTTTGGGTAAATAATCTTGAAAGATGAAAGTATTGGGGTGACCTCATCTGTGCTTTATTTCTCCTGGCAGTCAGCCTTTTAGATTCTGTGGGAACTGGAACTCAAATGGAAACTTTGATTACGACAAAAAAAAAAAAAATAATCATCTTACCTAATTCATTTTAAAGTGAGCCCAGCGCTCGGTCACATGTGCCACTGATGAGCACAATTGTATCCACTCCATTTTTGGCAGCACAACTCACTAAATCACTTTAGCGACAGAGTGAAAGAGATGAATAAAGTTCGGAATCTGGCTCACGTTACCTGTTGGATGATAATATTTGAAGTTTCTTCCTTGAGCTGCTTTTACGGTTCCGTCTGTCGTTTCAGTTCTGGTCTCACGTCTTATGCTGGTTCCATCAGGCTTACTTCTCCTCCTCCTAATTCCAACACCCCCAATTTTCCCCTGAGTGCTTTTCCCTCCCCTTCTCTCCTTCAGTCTCTCCTCTGTACGTTTTTTTTTTTTCACTCTGTGCCTTTTTCTCAACAGGGTTTCAAGCCGGCCCTCATAGTGCTTTTATTTCTTTGTGTGGAATTTGCGTGCGTGTTGTTAAGGACGGGGGGTTGCCACTATTTGCTGACATGCTGCACAGCATATTAATGTGCTGAGTATCTCTATGAGGCAGGCTTGTGCTTGTTGCAGTAATCTGGAGGTGTAGCTGTCTGTATCTGAGTACTTGTTTCAAACTTTTATAAAGCTGCTCGTGACTGTGTCGGTGTTGTGAAACAGTGCAAGAGATTATCTCACAGTGTGCATGTATGTCTGAGCAGACGGGGGTCCATACAATGCATGCCTGTATATTTAGTGTAGGCCCACTGCGCCTCATGTAACACACTTTGCGACAAGCAGGAGGGAAACGCTAAGGCTTTCTCCTCTCTTATCCTTTTATGGGGCAAAGCTGGCACAAGAATTTTTTTTTTTTAACTTATGCAAAGTGCCCAGACTGGCAGGGGCAGAACTAGGGCAGGAGTTTCCTCCTTGTTTCAACTTTCCAACTTATTCTGCTTCACTTCAACCTGTACAAAAAATACAACCTGTTCAAGAAACACAAAACCAACAAGAGTCACAAGACTCAAATTAAATTTTCCATTTAATATGACAAATATAAAATGAGCTGCCAAAGTAAATGTCAAACAGCTGTATCTTGCAATGTTTTTTTTTTTAAAAAAAGCTCTAGAACTGGTCTATATCTAGATCATCCCCAAAATTTAAGGCCCAGAAATAAATGTCGACCCATAACTTCGTGATTTATCATAAGACAGACAATGGCAAGAATAAAATCAAGCAACCCGTCCTGGAACCATCATCATGACAGGCCGTCAAACAGGTCCAACTCAAACCTTTACATACACCTTGGCAGAAATTCAATTCAATTTATTTAATTTTTATAGCGCCAAATGACAACAAAGCTGCCTCAAGGCAAATGTTATAATTAAGGTCTAACCTTACCAATCCCTAGCGCAAGTACACAGGCGACAGTGGTAAGGAAAAACCCCCTCTGATGATACTCAGGAAGAAACCTCAAGCAGACCAGACTCAGAGGGGTGACCCACTGCTTATAGGCCATTCTAACAGTTACAAGTTTTTTACAAAGTGTTAAAAAGGTACGTATGCCCCACAGGTAGGTTGTGAGATGAAGGAGAAAGAAGATTTCTCGAGTCTGTTAGATGAGGTGGTGGAGAGTGTCCCCAAGCATGAAAGAGTGGTGATAGAAGCGGACTTCAATGGGCATGTTGGTGAAGGGAACAGAGGTGATGAGGAAGTAATGGGTAGATATGGTATCAAGGATAGGAATGGGGAAGGACTGATGGTAGTTGATTTTGCAAAAAGGATGGAAATGGCTGTGGTGAATACCTACTTTAAGAAAAGGGAGGAGCACAGGGTAACATATAAGAGTGGAGGAAGGTGCACACAGGTGGACTACATTCTTCATAGGAGATGCAAGCTAAAAGAAGTCAGAGACTGTAAAGTGGTGGCAGGAGAGAGTGTCATTAGACAGCATAGGATGGTTGTTTGTAGGATGACTTTAGAGGTAAAGAAGAAGAAGAGAGTGAGAGCTCAACAAAGGATCAGATGGTGGAAGCTGAAGGAGGAAGGCTGTTGTGTTAAATTTAGCAAGCAGGTGAGAGAAGCACTGGTTGGAGGGGAAGCAATTTTAGACAACTGGAAAAGTACTGCAGATGTGGTGAGGGAGACAGCTAGGACAGTACTGGGTATGACATCTGGACAGTGGAAGGAAGACAAGGAGACTTGGTGGTGGAATGAAGAGGTCCAGGAAAGCATAAGAAGAAAGAGGTTGGCGAAAAAGTTTTGGGATAATCGGAGAGATGAAGAAAGTAGACAGGTGTACAAGGAGATGCGGCGCAAGGCGAAAAGAGAAGTGGCAAAAGCGAAGGAAAAGGCATATTGTGAGCTGTACAAGAAGTTGAATAGTAAGGAAGGAGAAAAGGACTTGTACCGATTGGCCAGACAAAGGGACGTGCAGCAGGTTAGGGTGGTAAAAGATGCACATGGTAATGTGCTGACAAATGAGGAGTGTGTGCTGAGAAGGTGGAGGGAATATTTTGAAGAGCTGATGAATAAAGAAAATGAGCGAGAGAAAAGGCTGGATGATGTGGTGAGAGTAAATCAGGAAGTACAAGTGATTAGTAAGGAAGAAGTGAGGGCTGCTATGAAGAGGATGAAGAGTGGAAAGGCAGTTGGTCCAGATGACATTCCAGTGGAGGCATGGAAATGTCTAGGAGAGATGGCAGTAGAGTTTCTAACCAGATTTTTTAATAAAAACTTGGAAAGTGAGAGGATGCCTGAGGAGTGGAGACAAAGTGTGCTGGTTCCTATTTTCAAGAACAAGGGTAATGTGCAGAGCTGCAGTAACTACAGAGGCATAAAGCTGATCAGCCACAGCATGAAGTTATGGGAAAGAGTAGTAGAAGCTAGGCTTAGAAAACAGGTGAACATCTGTGAGCAGCAATATGGTTTCATGCCAAGAAAGAGCACTACAGATGCAATGTTTGCTCTGAGAATACTGTTGAAGTACAGGGAAGCACAGAAAGAGTTACATTGTGTGTTTGTGGACTTAGAAAAAGCTTATGATAGGGTGCCAAGAGAAGAGTTGTGGCATTGTATGAGGAAGTCTGGAGTGGCAGAGAAGTATGTTAGAGTAGTGCAGGACATGTATAAGAATAGTGTGACAGCGGTGAGATGTGCAGTCGGAATGACAGACTCATTCAAGGTGGAGGTGGGATTACACCAAGGATCAGCTCTGAGTCCATTCTTGTTTGCAGTGGTGATGGACAGGTTGACGGATGACATCAGACAGGAGTCCCCAGGGACTATGATGTTTGCAGATGACATTGTGATCTGTAGTGAGAGTAGGGAGCAAGTTGAGTCTAGTCTGGAGAGGTGGAGATATGCTTTGGAGAGAAGGGGAATGAAAGGCAGTAGAAGCAAGACTGAGTACATGTGTGTGAATGGGAGGGAGCCCAGTGGAATAGTGCAGTTACAAGGAGTAGAAGTTGTGAAAGTATGAGTTTAAGATGAGTTTACATATTTGGGGTCAACTGTTCAAAGTAATGGAGAGTGTGCTAAAGAGGTGAAGAAGAGAGTGCAGGCAGGGTGGAGTGGGTGGAGAAAGGTGGCAGGAGTGATTTGTGACCGAAGAATATCAGCAAGAGTGAAGGGGAAAGTTTACAAGACAGTAGTGAGACCAGCTATGTTGTACGGTTTAGAGACGGTGGCACTAACAAAAAGACAGGAGGCAGAGCTAGCGGTGGCAGCGCTGAAGATGTTGAGATTCTCTTTGAGAGTGACAAGAATGGACAAGATTAGGAATGAATATATCAGAGGGACAGCTAAGGTGGGACGATTTGGAGACAAAGTCAGAGAGGTGAGATTAAGATGGTTTGGACATGTGCAGAGGAGGGACCCAGGGTATATAGGGAGAAGGATGCTGAGGATGGAGCCACCAGGCAGGAGGAGAAGAGGGAGACCAAAGAGGAGGTTCATGGATGTGCTGAGAGAGGACATGCAGGTGGTTGGTGTGACAGAGGAAGATACAGAGGACAGGGTGAGATGGAAACAATTGATCTGCTGTGGCGACCCCTAACGGGAACAGCCGAAAGACAAGAAGTTAAAAAGGTGAAGAAACAGAAAACAGGAATTCAAAACAACATGGTGTAGTAACAAAAGAATATGTATTTGATGAAAAGTCCATGCAGGCGGTTAAATTCAAAGTCAAGTTTCCCCTACAGCACATATTATCAAGCAATATGGCACAGAAAATACGATATGGTACACCTAAACTCCTTGTATGTGTACAATGACAAGCTTCTATTCTATTCTATATGTGTATTTAGTCACTTGGAATGTCTATTTTATTATCATATTAAAAAATAACAGTTACAAAATAGATTTACTTTAGCTTTTCTTAACTGGGTCAAAGGTTGAAATAAACTAAGATAGCCTCTTAAACAGCCTGGAAGATTCCAAAAGATTTCAGAAATTAGTGGAATTACTTGTTTTTGCATTTGGCACCAATTTTTATTTATTTATTTTGTGCATTTTGGGTTTTTCCTTGTGTAAACTCATTTATTTATTTTTAATCCCTGATTTTCAGTTTACTTCATGGGCACGTATTTGAGTGCTATTGTAGTTTCACTTGCTTTTTGTTGTATCACTCTGCAGTGGTTTTTCTTCATGTTTTTGTGGGCGTACTCTGTCTCATGCCTCTGTCATTACAAATGGTCATCATGTTCATGAAAACACAGCTGTCTTATGCTGTTTTGCCGTAAGTCATAGTTCAAATGTAACAACTTCTTAGTGTGTTTTGTGCATACTTTTGGGTTTAATCTGCAAAAGCTTCAAAATGAGTAATTGGCATAATTAGAGGTTACCTCTGGCACTTGTGGTTTCTTGTGTTTAAAAGTGGAGGTGGGTGGATCGATCTAATATCGATACCAACGCTGGTATTGATATTGAACAATCCTTGTGTAAAAAGATCGATACTCAAGCTTTTTTTTCTCTCCCGCATGTACTGACTGCTGCGCATGCAGATTCATCAAAGTCTACTCTCTGTGTGTAAGAGCAGCACTGTGCTGTGTCACACAACACAGAGCAGCGCACCCTTGTATTGTGGTTTGTCAAGCTCTCTACCTCAGGAGAGTTTAAGTTGTGTTGAGTGATATTTTTAAACAAAAATGTTGATTGTGATAATAAAGTATTTTGTTGTCACGTACAATGTTTGGCGAAATTCTATCCTAGGTCTTTTGGATCCTTTGGATCTAGTTTAAATATGAAAAAGTATCGGTATCGGCGATACTGGGCCTGTATTTACTTGGTATCGGATCAATGCCAAAATTCCTGGTATCACCGACCTCTATTTAAAAGTGGAGGGGGAAAAATTCTAAAGAATTAAGACAGATCTTTTGGAGCAAAATTTTGGATCTGTACTTCAGGTTCCTCATTAGGAGCCACCTTCAGCATCTGCACTCTAAAAAAAATAAACCGCTGTCTCAACGAGAAAAAAATAATGTAACAATTTGCATAGATTTTTTTTAAGTTATTTCAGCTGAACTAAAGTTATTTCAAAACTAGAGAAGTCTTGTGACATTAACTCAGTTGAAAGTTTGAATAACTGAATTGAAATAACTTTAAAAATCAGTGCACATTGTTGCATCATTTTTTCCTCATTGAGACAGTAGTTCCTTTTTTAGAGTGTGTCTATGATTTTAAAAAAATGACTGAGAAAGGAGGAACAAATTAACACTAAATATTTAACAAACTTTTATTCTAACAGTCCAACAGAACCCCAGCGTCACAACAAATAAGGAATGAACAAAAACATTGGAAGCATTGGATAGAAATGTGCCATGTTCCACCATTAAGAGGGAGCACCATTACCATGACCTGTGAGGCTGTCGATCACAGAGGAAACCATTAACACAAACTTAATATAAAACACAAAAGTTAGACCTTACCCAAGTGAAATGTCTTGAGGCAGCGTTATTGTGATTTGGCACTATATAAAGAAAATAAATTGAAATTGAATTGAAAATCTACAAAATGCACTAAAGATAAAATATACTTTATAACTTGTTTTTTATTCATTTAAACTTGTACTGTACAATATTGAATGTGATGCTCTGACATTATGATGACAAATAAGAGAACATTTCAAATGTCTGTGGCTAAAAAAGTGGACACCCTTGTTACACCTTTCTGAATCATGGTTTGGTACAAATGTATCTACCTGAGTCATTTGTTGCTGAATAGGGGGTTCTAAAACAGCATTTGGTGGGGGTTTCCCCCAGATCTGCCCCAGCCTACAGCTTAAGCCAAGATCGATTTAAATTTTTTAAAGACTTTTTAAAATGCCATTCGGAATTAAATTAAAGACCAACATCACAATAAGGGTGTACAGTCAAGCGCTGCACAGAGATTTGTTAGGACCAGCGCCGGTATATCAGCAGTACTTGGGGCAGAGGTAAAGGTGCAGTGGAGGGTAGAACCAGAGCAGAACTGAAACATATCTCCCGGCCTGATGATAAGTACACGAGATGAGGCAGACAGCTCAGAAACAATTAAATAAATGGAGCTGAATAAACTCATGGTTGCCACACCAGATCCAGTACAGATTCACATTGGGATTTGGCACAGGTTTTGTATGGGATGCCCTTCCTGACGCAACTCCATAATGTATGGGTGATTTAGCAAGAATGGCCTTGAACCAGGAACCTTCTGCTGTGGAAAAAAAGTGTACTTATCCACTGGGCCACTACCCCAACCCCATGAATGTGACTCTTGTATAGTCTCTAAATTAAAACAGCATATAATGAGGACAACCTGATTTGGTTACCTTATTGCACAACATAAACAACAAAAAGCAAGCTTGTTCATAATATGTTAGCCTGCAACCCGCCAGGGATTAGTGCAGGGAATAATCTTATCATTACATGCATGATGGAGATCAGGAGCAGGTGTGGTTGGATGCTGTTTGAAATGAACTTGCTTGTTGGCTTCTCTCATCTCCAAACCTTCGGTCTGGTGCCCACTGTGGCCAACACTGCTACTTTCATGTGGGGGTAGTAGACTTTCGGTTACTCCAAGTCTTCAGGGTCGCCACAGCCGAACAAGCACAGATCCACATTGGGATATGACACACATTTTACACCACATGCCCTTCCTGACACCAGCTCCAGTTTTACCTGGACAAACAAGGCCTCAACAGACCAATCATTTAGTGTTGTTGACCAGCTCAACAGGGAAGTAAGGTAGCGCACCGCTAGAGGTCAGAGTTCGCACGCAGGATTTTGCAAATGGCCACCGCCACTTCGCTTACTTCCACAGTGTGTGAAAGTAAGCAAAGCACTTTTTCTGCTGTTGTTTCGCTCAGGTAAGTCAGATTTTCTTTGCCTTTTGCTTGTTTTGTAGGAAAATATAGCGTGTATTGAACTCTCCTGCTAATTGTGGTGACAGAAAAGTTAGGCATATTGAGAACCTGTCAGTAGACTGATACCTGACTGATGTTACAATATATGCACATTCTATCAATTTTCTTGTTTTACACAAAGATTTTAATCAGTTTGTGTGTGTGCTTGTGTTGCAATTATTTCAGTCCTGGGAAAATTTGCTATAACTTTACCTTGTTACAAACTAAACAAGAAGTAGTTTGGGCACCATGTGATGGTGGTTCATCCCACCAGGCTTGTGACAGAGCCGTCTGTGTAGGGCACACTCCATTTCACACACAAATTGCTCTACTTCTGTCCTACAACCACGGATGTTTCTACTTTTGTTTGTTTGTTTTGTTGGAATATGATTTGACATTTTAAGGTAAAGCTATGATAAAAGTGATTGACTGTTACTACAGGAAACAGCTTCAGCAAGTGAGTGCACCATTGCTGAATTCAAGAGACCAGCAGGCCTTGACATTGATGGAATCCACCTGTTCAAGTCAACAGAGGCAATTGATGCTCACTGGGAAAACTGCAAGCAAACATCTAAGCTGTATGCAGGTGGGTTAATGTCTTTGTAGTAATTGTGTGTTTTTGCAAAACTATCTAAACCAATATGGGGGTAATTAAGATGGGCACCAGAATATAATAAATAAGGAACAGGAAATTTGCTGTGTTCTACAGGATCCCTCTGGCATACAGCTGTATGAGTCTGTGAAAGTGGTGGTGCTGAATGGTGTTCAGCTGAACAAGTATGGGTGCCGGTGAGGCAGGAACTCCTTAGAGGGGTTTTACTCACATCTGGTCAATGCGATTCCTTCAAAAAGATGTTGAATCATGCCATTCCAAGTATGTATAGAATACTTTGGCTGTGGAATGCTACTTATTAGTTGTAGCTATATGTATAGTTTTAAAAAAGTTGCCCCTTGCCATTGTTACTCAATTATTATCTTTGTATACCTTTGTATTTTTATGTTTTGTATTGCTTTGTATTTGTATTGTATAGCTTTGTTTTCCATGCTAAATGTTAATCTTAATAAACTGAACTAAAATACATTATATTATATTTCAAGTATATCTGATTGCTTGTGTTGTACAGTGGAACAGCCACATGGAATCACTCTGGTGGGGAGGGTCAGCAGACATCATGTATGGATGCACGGCAGATCCAGTGCATGAATCAGCACGCTGAGGTCTGTAACACTAACCCTGTCAGAATGATTAGATAAAGGTCACCATGATTTATGAGAAACGGGTTTACCATTCGACCAATGCCCTTCGAGACCATTACCTTTGGACATACTAAGTAGCTATATGTTGGGCCCCGGGCAGCACACAGCGAGAGAGAAAGAATGAATAAGCTGGTCAGGAAGTCCAGCTCTGTCCTGGGCTGTCCTCTGGACTCTCTGGAGGAGGTGGCTGAGTAGAGGGTGTTAGCCAAGTTCAAATCCATCATGGACAACTCCTCTCACCCTCTGCACTGGACTGTAGTGGAGCTGAGCAGCTCCTTCAGTGACAGGCTGAGGCAGCCTCAGTGCAAGAAGGAACGATACCCCAGGTCGTTCCTCCCTGCTGCTGTCAGACTGTACAATAACACTGTGAAATAACCACATGCAATATGTCCACAAATCATGTGCAATAACAACTCGTTTACAAATCCCAGCACTAATGTCACCTTATCACATCTAAATTCCACTTCACATATTGTAAATAAGATGCTCCTATCTTTTTTCCCCTATTCCAATCATATATATATACTCAACAAAATATAAACGCAACACTTTTGGTTTTGCTCCCATTTTGTATGAGATAAACTCAAAGACCTAAAACTTTCTCCACATACATAATATCACCATTTCCCTCAAATATTGTTCACAAACCAGTCTAAATCTGTGATAGTGAGCACTTCTCCTTTGCTGAGATAATCCATCCCACCTCACAGGTGTGCCATATCAAGATGCTGATTAGACACCATGATTAGTGCACAGGTGTGCCTTAGACTGTCCACAATAAAAGGCCACTCTGAAAGGTGCAGTTTTATCACACAGCACAATGCCACAGATGTCGCAAGATTTGAGGGAGCGTGCAATTGGCATGCTGACAGCAGGAATGTCAACCAGAGCTGTTGCTCGTGTATTGAATGTTCATTTCTCTACCATAAGCCATCTCCAAAGGCGTTTCAGAGAATTTGGCAGTACATCCAACCAGCCTCACAACCGCAGACCACATGTAACCACACCATCCCAGGACCTCCACATCCAGCATGTTCACCTCCAAGATCGTCTGAGACCAGCCACTCGGACAGCTGCTGAAACAATCGGTTTGCATAACCAAAGAATTTCTGCACAAACTGTCAGAAACCATCTCAGGGAAGCTCATCTGCATGCTCGTCGTCCTCATTGGGGTCTCGACCTGACTCCAGTTCGTTGTCGCAACTTCGCACAGCCATTGAAGAGGAGTGGACCAACATTCCACAGGCCACAATTGACAACTTGATCAACTCTATGCGAAGGAGATGTGTTGCACTGCATGAGGCAAATGGTGGTCACACCAGATACTGACTGGTATCCCCCCCAATAAAACAAAACTGCACCTTTCAGAGTGGCCTTTTATTGTGGGCAGTCTAAGGCACACATGTGCACTAATCATGGTGTCTAATCAGCATCTTGATATGGCACACCTGTGAGGTGGGATGTGTTATCTCAGCAAAGGAGAAGTGCTCACTATCACAGATTTAGACTGGTTTGTGAACAATATTTGAGGGAAATGGTGATATTGTGTATGTGGAAAAAGTTTTAGATCTTTGAGTTTATCTCATACAAAATGGGAGCAAAACCAAAAGTGTTGCGTTTATATTTTTGTTGAGTATATATATATATAAATAAAGAGACATGGAAGGAAACAATTCCTTCTACGAGAAACACTAAGGAATGGAGAAAATTAATCTTAATACATCCTGTAGTAAAACATGTAAAAGCAGGAGTGTAGACATATTGAATATGACAAACCATGCAGAGAGCTACAGAGATAAGTAACATGTTGGAACAAGAGCAATCAGAGATTTCTGACGTCCGCCAATCCGGTTCACGTCCAAAATTCAGTGGCGTCTTCCATGCCCTAATATCTATCTGTGGTGCAGATTTGGTGAGAATCTTTGAAGTAGTTTTGACGTAATCCTTCAAAACGTATATAAATTGAAATCTTGATTCAGAATCTGGATTCGGATCCAGATCACTTCCAAAATTCAGTGAATTCTTCCATGACCTAATATGTATCTGGTGAAAATTTCGTCAAAATCCGTGCAGTAGTTTTGACGGAATCCTGCTAACAGACAGACAGACAAATAAATAAACATAGATGATTTTATTACATCTTTGAGGAATGTAATAAAAGTATCACTTTCATCAGCCACAAGTCTCTACTCATCGAGTGTTTTCTTCACTGTCCTCTCTTGCTTTCTACAGGTGCTCTTTGGCAAAGAGCATGTGCTGCAAACAAACTTTGCTCCTCCAGTGCCTAACCCTGAGGAGGAACTCTTGGGTGTGGAGTACGTCATGTGCCAGTCGACAAGCTTCACTGACAGGGATTCCTATGCCTACAAAGTTAAAGTATCTAATCACACACCACCACAATATACATATAAAGCAAGGATATCCCTATAGTTTTCATGCATAATCTATCAATGACAATATGATATGAAGCTAACAGTTATTGGCATATTATTTGTACAGTGGCCAACAAAGGCCAAACGCACTGCAAGAAAAAAAAAAAAATCAAATGCATCGTCATCAAATAGAGAAACGCTGCAAAGCACAAAATGATGCAAACCAAGAAAACACATGCAAATGAAAAAAGAAAAAAAGTTTTTTCTTGCAATAAACTAAAAGCGATGTGCTGCAAGAACAACATTAGCAACAGTTCCCTCCACTGGTTGAAAAAGCTTACAGCGCCTGGGTTTGATCATGTGACTTGTGGTGCCATCTTGGGGCCAGAATAGTGTTCACTGTGAAACTGTCTGCATGTAAATCCAGCTATTTTAGTTATTTATTCGCTGAAAAATTGTTATGATAGGGGTCCTGATGGGACCAGACCATTACAGGTGATGGACTTAAATGCTGGGAGCAACGAACACAACTGGTTGTGAATGAAAAGATGCTCAGCTCTCTCTTCACCACGACGGTCTGATACAGCGACCACATCACTGCACTGCTCAATCTGTCAATCTCAGGCTCCATCCGTCCCTCTCTCGTGAACAAGACCCCGAGATACTTAAACTCCTCCACTTGAGGCAAGGACACTCCACCAACCTGAAGAGGGCAAAGGATCTTTTTCCGGTCGAAAACCACGGCCTCGGATTTGGAGGCGCTGATTTTCATCCCGGACGCTTCACACTCGGCTGCAAACCACTCCAGTACACGCTGAAGGTCATGATTTGACGAAGCCAACAGAACCACATTCTCCACAAACAACAGAGACGAGATTCTGTGGTTCCCAAACCGGACCCCCTCTACACCCTGACTGCGCCTAGAAATTCTGTCCATAAAGGTAATGAACAGAACCAGTGACAAAGGGCAGCTCTAGCGGAGGCCAACGTACACTGGAAACAGGCTTGACTTACTACCGGCAATGCGATCCAAGCTCCTGCTGCGGTCGTACAGGGACTGGATAGCCCTTAACAAAGGACCCCGGACCCCATACTCTCGGAGCACCCCACACAGGGTGCCTCAAGGGACACGGTTGAATGCCTTCTCCAGATCCACAAAACACATGTGGACTGGTTGGGCGAACTCCCATGAACCCTCGAGCACCCGATGGAGGGTGTAGAGCTGGTCCAATGTGCCGCAACCAGGATGAAAACCACACTGCTCATCCTGAATCAGAGGTTTGACTATCGGTCGAATTCTCCTATCCAGTACTGTGGAATAGCCCTTATCGGGGAGGCTGAGGAGTGTGATCCCCTGTAGTTGGAACACACCCTCCGGTCCCCCTTCTTAAACAGAGGGACCACCACCCCGGTCTGCCAATCCAGAGGCACTGTCCCCGACCACGACGTGTGGGATTTATTATGCGAATTTCGCGAGTTAAACAAGGTCGCCAAATTAAATACAGCTATTTTAATACATAACGTACATATTCATAATGTAAATGCGAATATTAACACCGCTAAATACGAGGTCTGTTAGAAAACTATCCGACCTTTTTATTTTTTGCAAAAACTATATGGATTTGAATCATGTGCGCTTGCATCAGCCAAGCTTGAACCTTCGTGCGCATGTGTGAGTTTTTTCAAGCCTGTCGGTTGCGTCATTCACAAAAATAGTTAAGCTATCAAATTTACATGAATTTACAATTTATGATGATTTATTTACTCCCCCTCAAACTGCCACCTTATCGTGGTGGGGGAGTTTGCGTACCCGGATGATCCTAGGAGCTATGTTGTTGGGGGCTTCGTGCCCCTGGTAGGGTCTTCCATGGCAAACAGGTCCTAGGGGACGGGTCAGACTAAGGGCAGTTCAGAAGCTCCCATGACCAGTATGCAATCAAGGACCAAGACGTCGCCCAGTACAGCGGAGCTGGGGCCCCACCCTGGAGCCAAGCTTGGGGTTGAGACTCGCGTGCGAGCGCCTGGTGGTCAGGCCTTAGTCCACGAGGCCAGGCTGGGCCCAGCCCAAAAGACCGATGTGGGCCTGTCCTCCTGTGGGTTCACCACCTGCAGAGGGGGACATGGAGGTTGGGTGCAGAGAAGACTGGGTGGTGATCGAAGGCAGGTGGCCTGGCGGCCCGGTCCGCACTCACAGCCTCTGGTTGTCGGGACGCGGAATGTCACCTCGCTGGGGGGGAAGGAGCCTGAGCTTGTGAGGGAGGTTGAGAGGTACCGACTAGAGATAGTCGGGCTCACCTCCATGCACAGCTTGGGCACTGGTACCCGACTCCTGGAGAGGGGCTGCAAGGCCGTATATATGAAAGTGAAAGGGGGGGTTCAAATCCTTGAGTTGGGGGTCCAGTGGGCCGCAGGGCCTCCGGTGGGGTCGAGGGGCAATGCCCTCGTGGGGGGCTCAGGGGGGCAAAGGAAATATATTTTTTATATACAAATAGTCCTTGCTTGGGATTGGATCAGTTGCCATAAGAACCACCCAGGAAGAACCAAGATAACATTAATGCAAAACTGCAAACTTTATACCTGCCTGTCGGTTGTGAATGACGTGTATGTATTCTCATTTGATGCTACTCTGAATAAAGGGACTCCAGGGGTCAGGAGCTGTTCCCAAGAGGTCTCCCATCCAAGTACTAACCAGGATCCACTTTGCTTTGCTTCTGAGAATCAGGCTGACACAGAGCAGACTGGGTGTGACTTCTTTCATATGTAGTACTCTAAATCCCATTTTATCTCAACTCAAAGATCTGGAAGCAATGGTTGCTCAAGTGATGATTCATTCCATCCGGGCTGTTTTGGCTGAGTGAGACAAAAATCTGCTCCACCGAGTTTCTCCACGTCAGCGAGCCTCGGGAGCTGATATGTTTCACCAGATGGTAAGTGGACTTCATGTGTTGGTGAAACTTATCAGAGGTTTCAGTGATTCATTCCTGCTCTTGGATAAGGCAGCCGTCTTACAGAACTTTGAGTTCCACTTTTATACTTGAATGTGGCAAATGGCGATTGATACAAAATTCTTCTCATCATAATCCTAGAATAGTAGAGAAGCTTGTACAAGCTACAAGTACTACAACTTCTCTATTATGGAAACCACCTGGACAACTGAGAGCCTGCACAGAAATAATCCTAGAATGTTTCTTTGTCACTGTCTGCTGTTGCAACACAGTCACGCTTTGTACTTCATCAGGAATTTGTGAGAGACATCACTGTAATTTTTTCTTATGCAGAGCAATCAGTTACTAAAAGCTGTTAACATCATGTGAGTCTCCTGTGGAAACAATTGAATATTCTATTTGTGTAAATCAGCTCAAGATGGTGCAAGACTGATTCAGATGAATGCTCTCCTTGTTTATATCAGGAAACAGAAAAAGACAGATGCAACAAATATTTTAAATGTTTATGGTTTGTTTTTAATTTTTTTTAGTCTCTTACAGGGTCACTTTGCCTCTACAAACACAGATACAGATTCTTTATTGTTATTGTAACAGTGTTGCCACAGTTACATTGAAAAGTTACTTTATACAGTTACATTTTACAGTTACTTTACACAGTTACTTCATTAGCAGCTGTGGACAACTTGTCAGCAGCTGCTGAATGTAACTAATAAAGTAACTAGTAATCTAACTGTTATTTTCAAGATTGAGTACTCAGAAAAGTAACTATTAGTTACTTTGCTGATTAGTTACTTTGCTGATTACTCAATTGTAAGAGTAACCTAGTTATATTATTTGTTACCTTATTAATTACATTGCTTATAAGTTACAAGTTGTCCGCAGCTGCTAATAAAGTAACTGCATAAAGCTGCTAATGAATTGTATAAAGTAACTTTTCAAAGTAACTGTGGCAACACTGGTAACAAATACAATGAAAAGTAAGGTGCAAGCCTTTTTACTGCATATACTCATATAAACCTGAGTAAATCACATGCAGACTTAAAAGGCTTAGAGAATAAACAAAATAAACATAAAGAAAAAAGTAAGTACAAAACTGTGGATATTTCACAGTGGCAGTGGATATTACACATTAACAAATATTGAACTTATTTCAAGCGTGGGATGTGACATGGATATTTGCTTCCAGTGGCATTCAAAGCTCTAACAGCAGTTGGATAGAAACTGTTTTCAATCTATTTGTACTTAGTTTACTGGCTGTGTACCCTCTGCCTGACGGCAGTAGCTCAAAGTGAGAGTGGCCAAGGTGGGATTTAACCAGGTTAGTCCCATTGAGATCTCTTTTACAGGGGAGTCCTGGATAATTATAACGTTTCCAATTCACCTAACCTGCATGTCTTTGGATGTGGGAGGCAGCCAGAGCACCCGGAGGGAGGTTAGGTTAGGTTAGGAAAGAGGGGGTTAGCCGTCAGCCCAGCAGAGCGTAGGCCATAAATGGGCTCATTGCTCCCCCCCAAAATAAACCTTTTGGTACCCTTGATAAAGGATACCAAGTTTCTTAGCTTTATATTCCGAATCTAGTCAGGTTCCAAGATAAAGGAACCCAAAAAACTCTGCCTCAGTCTACCCCATGCTGGACGAGGAAGAGCAAGAGTGAGCCCAAGACTAAGAACAATAATTTCCGATTAAATATGAGCAACTGTAACTGATCATGTTCTTGTGCATGTCACAACAATGAGGGAAGCAGAACAGAGGGTACAACCGAATCTGAGCAGGTTCTCTGTGGCCACTATAATCAGGAGATTCAGAGAAGAGAACAGGTCATTTCAATTTGGATTTTGTTTTTCTGTAATGGTAAATAAATGGTAAACGGACTGCATTTATATAGCGCTTCTGCATCAGACACTCAAAGCGCTTTACAATAATGCCTCATATTCACCCCAGTGTGAGGGTGCTGCCATGCAAGGTGCCCACTACACACCAGGAGCAACTAGGGGATTAAGGACCTTCCCCAAGGTCCCTTTGATTTTCTGGTCAGGCTGGGATTTGAACCAAGGATCCTCTGGTCTAAGGCCAACGCTTAACCACTAGACCATCACCTCCCCCATCACCTTCTGTCTTTGTTTTAGTCATTGAAAGGTCATTGTATACAGATATTTCAGTACATCACTTTGCCAATATAAAGGACACTGTGTGTGTGTGTGTGTGTGTGGGGGGGGGGGGGGGGGGGGGGGGGTCCACTACTGTCCATACAGTACTGCATGTATGTTTCTGTAAAGGCATGTTCTCTTTTTGTAAAATTGCAAGACTGGCACATGAGGGTGGGAGGACTATATGTTCAACCAGCAACAAGAGGCTCTTGGTCATCCAGAATAATGTGATCAGACTGTGTGAAATACAACAGCGAGTTCTCAAAGACAATACAAACTTTGGAGGAATCAACAGTGTCAGCCTTTCTACCAGTGATCGTGTTCTCCAATGCAACAGGGTGTACAGGGTACCATTTGAGCACAAGTCAGAAAGGATAAAAGATCAACGATTTCAGTATGTACAGGTAAGTGTACACTAAAAAAGACACATTCAGTTCTGACTGTTATACACAATACTACATACTACTGTCAAGCTGCAATTTATTGTAATGTATGTAAATCAGAAGTATATACACTCTACAGCATCTGTCTGTAACACTTACAAAGCTTTATCTGTTTTTATAGATAATGTTTGAATTGGATTCTGTGGAAAGTCCACACAAATGTATTTTTATTGATGGAGCCGGGTTCAATCTGAGTAGGAGGAGAAGGAGTCTTGTTGTTTTTTGTAGTTACATTTACAGTTGCCTGTAATGTCAACTCAGTCCGGACCTTTTGCAGTACTGTCTGTATGCAGTACTGTACTATTTGCAAGTGTTGTATCCAGACATTCTATATTGTATGACTGACTCCATAACACGGAGTCAGAAAATGCAGAGCCATGGGACGCGAGGAAGCAGGGTGGAACCTAATGCAATCTGGTGATGAGATGTTTTCACTGAGCTTTTAAAAAGGAGGCAAATCAGTTAGACCTAGAAATGTGCAGACACGGGAACGCAGAGGTTAACAACCTGGAAGTCAAAACTAAGACAGGAAGATTGTCAAAAAGAACATTACATGTTAACACCATTAAATAACAGGGGGAAACTACTGGAACTAACTCACAGGGACTATGAAACAAAAGACTGGAAGTCCTTTCATTTCAGATTGACATCATTAAAAATGAAGCTGGCCAGTCTTCAGTGGACAGCAATATTTAAATTTCAAAAGATTGTTGGGAAAGTGTAGTGACACGGACCCACAACAGGGGGCGCAAATGAACGGTCAATAGATGAGCCAAAAAGTAACAATTTAATGTTGTGAATGTGCACAACGAACATACAGACAATCGCAGAATATCATAACAGTCAATACACAGAGGTGACGTGTGGGCAGGCTCGAGGATAGAAGACGTCTGTCCTGAGAAGAGCGGGAACCACACGATTTCCGCCGCCCCAGAACCTGGTGAATACTGGAGCCGCCAAGTCCCGAATTCCCAGGTGATCACTGTCCCCAACTGTTGGATCTGGTACTGCTGGCGAAGAACAAAGACAGTCAAGTGTGGGTGTGTGTACACCCAGTAACAACAACGGTGGGAATGCCACCTCCACCTCTCATTCAATATGTTGCAGCGGTCTCAGCTGAAAAGGAGCGCCGTCTTGCACAGCCTCCTCACAAACGACCGGTTCTCCTGCAAATTCTCACAATAACAGAGTTACAAATCTCACAAAAAGGCTGAGAGTATACCTCCTATGAAGTATGATATCTCGGCAACGAGGTGGAGATGACGTCTGGTCTTTATGGAGTGAGATGATGTTGAGTAGATGGGTGACAGCTGTCAAGAGGTAATGAGCGACAGCTGTCACCCCCGGCTGTGTCCATGGCGGCAGCGCCCTCTCGTGCCTGAAGCCCGCACTTCAGGCAGGGCGCCCTCTGGCGGTGGGCCAGCAGTACCTCCTCTTCTGGCGGCCCACACAACAAAGATATTTGAATGTCAAAATTTCACATTTTAAGTTTGCTTCACAGCAATTTAAAACCAGAGTTTCACACTTTTCATGCCGCCAGTGTCTTTGTTCATCTCTTTAATTTTCTGACTAGTTTTCTTTGCAGTAATCTGCTTTAAATTTGTCAGCAGCACATTCTTATAAAACTTCTTATTTGTGATAACGCTTGTGATCATGGGCTGACTGGTCATTGCTGGAGAATGTCTGGACTCACATACTTCTTTCTCAGGTGAAACCAAGTGCAGCACAGGAGGCAAACACAAATATATGCCGATTGTACCACTGATAACAGAGACTGTTTTGTCTCCAGTTATTTTCCTGACCCACATGGAGTAAAGCTGTGGTTGTGCACACTTTTGCAATAGCTTCTGAGAAGTGTTGTGTGGGCCGCTGAAGAGGAGGTACTGCTGGCCCACCACCACCAGTCGGCGCCCTGCTTGGAGTGCGGGCTTCAAGCATGAGAGGGCGCCGGAGCCATTGGAAGTGACAGCTGTCACTTGTCAACCACACCAGCTGTCTCTCATCAACCACCACATAAGAAGCGGATTACAACTCCACCTCCTCGCCGAGAAATCATCTACCACTAGAGGTAATCTTCTCTGCTGTATTCTCTGAGTGTTTTTTCAAATTGTGATCTGTGTGCAGCCGTATACCTGTAAAGTCTGTTGGAGATTGGATTGGCGGATAGTGAGAAGACGACGGTCTTCATCTGTCACTCCATCCAGAAGAGGGACAAACAGGAGCTGCACGAGTGATACGTATCTGGAGGTGGAGGTTTTCCCTCCCGGAGGAATCGTGTGTAAAGGTTGCTGGGTGTGAGGACTCACACTCACCGTCATCTGTTTCTTGTCTGCCAGCAGTACCAGGGCCGACAACGGAGGACAGAGACCACCTGGGGACTCAGGACTTGGCGGCTCCGGTGTTCTTCAGGCCGTTGGTGGTGGAAGCGGTGTGGGCCCCGGCTCTTCGATCATCAGAGGTCTCCTATCTTCGAGCCTGCCCACAGTCCTCTTGTGTACAATTGGCATCCAGTATTTTTCTGTCTGTATTCCGTTGTGTGCCTTCACAACATTAAATTGTTACTCCTTTTCTTATCCATTGTCCGTTCATTTGCGCCCCCTGTTGTGGGTCCGTGTTACGACACCTTCCCAACAGGATTTCTCGGCCATTCGTCATGGATCCCGAGGGGCGTCAACCACAGCTTGAACAGCCAATGGGAGAACAAGGAGCGCAGGCATCAGAAGGAGGCGTGGTAAGTGATCTGCAGCAAATCCTTACCGCTTTCACTGCTCAGTTACATCTGGTAACCGAGCAAAATGCAATCCTCAATCGGAGGATGGAGGCTCTCACCGCCAGAGTGGAAGCACGCGAGTTGAGCGTCGCTGCAGTGTCTCCTCCTGCTGGCCCGGGGCCTAATACAGACGTTCCACTGGCCGTTCAACAACCCCCCCCCACCGTCCCCTGAAGCTTACATAAGCCCTCCCGAACCGTACGGAGGCTGTGTTGAAACGTGCGCAGACTTCCTAATGCAGTGTTCGCTCGTTTTTGCACAGCGTCCGGTTATGTACGCATCAGACGCCACCCGGGTGGCTTATGTAATTAATCTGCTTCGAGGTGAGGCACGCGCTTGGGCTACAGCGCTCTGGGAACAGGATTCATGGCTTCTGACATCATACGCTGGGTTTATACGGGAATTCAAACAAGTGTTTGATCATCCCAACAGAGGCGAGACCGCCTCGACCGTGCTGCTGTCAATGAGACAGGGGCGTCGGAGCGCAGCTGATTACGCTGTCGACTTCCGCATCGCGGCTGTGAGCTCTGGCTGGAATGACGTTGCGCTCCGCGCTGCCTTCATAAGCGGACTGTCTCCAGTACTGAAGGAGCATTTACTGGCTAAGGACAAACCGCAGGATTTCGACGGGCTTGTCAATCTGGTTATACGCTTAGACAACCGCTTAAATGAACACCGTCGGGAGCAGGCCGGGGGGCGTGGCCGGGCACAAGCCGTCCCTCTCTCTTCCGGGTCCGAAGGGGTGACGTCGTCCCCACGTTCCATTGCCAGAGGGCTCCGTGTGGCAACAGCTCCCCCTGCTGACGAAGCTATGGACACGAGCAGGGCCAAAGTGAGATCTGACGTCAGACAAAGGAGGCTGGCCCGCGGGGAGTGTTTTTACTGTGGCTCATGTGAACACATGTTAAAAGATTGCCCCAAACGGTCAAACACCAACGCCCGTCCTTAGAAACTGGGCTAAGGGTGGGCCATAACATGTACACGGGGAGACCCCGCAGATCAGCACGAATCCCAGTGACAATCCTGAGTGGGGATTTAACCCTTCACGCCCCAGCACTGGTGGACACGGGGTCCGAAGGGAATCTGTTGGACAGCAGATGGGCAAAGGAAGTAGGGCTCCCTCTAGTGGCTCTGCCTTCGCCTTTGAAGGTACGGGCACTAGATGGCACTCTACTCCCGTTAATCACACACCGGACACAGCTCGTGACTCTGGTTGTGTCTGGGAATCACAGGGAGGAGATCGTGTTTTACGTAACACCTTCTACCTCCCGAGTGATTTTGGGTTTTCCTTGGATGGTGAAACACAATCCCCGGATCGATTGGCCATCTGGGGTAGTGGCGCAGTGGAGCGAAGCCTGCCACCGGGAGTGTTTAGGATCCTCGGTTCCACCCGGGATCACGGCTAAGGAGGAGGTTAAAGTCCCTCCCAATCTGACGGCGGTGTCTGAGGAGTACCATGATCTGGCTGATGTTTTCAGCAAAGATCTGGCACTCACTCTTCCCCCGCACCGACCGTACGATTGTGCCATTGATTTGATTCCGGACGTTGAGTACCCGTCCAGTAGACTGTACAACCTCTCACGTCCGGAACGCGAATCAATGGAGACCTACATCCGGGACTCCTTAGCCGCCGGATTGATCCGGAACTCCACCTCCCCGATGGGTGCGGGCTTCTTTTTTGTGGGTAAGAAAGACGGCGGACTCCGTCCATGCATCGATTACAGGGGGTTGAACGAGATCACGGTTCGCAATCGATACCCATTGCCCCTCTTGGATTCGGTGTTCACACCCCTGCATGGAGCTCAAATATTCACCAAACTTGATCTTAGGAATGCGTACCACCTGGTTCGGAGCCGGAAGGGAGACGAATGGAAGACGGCATTTAACACCCCGTTAGGTCATTTTGAGTACCTGGTCATGCCGTTTGGTCTCACCAACGCGCCCGCGACGTTCCAAGCATTGGTTAATGACGTCTTGCGGGACTTCCTGCACCGGTTTGTCTTCGTATATCTGGATGATATACTCATCTTTTCTCCGGACCCTGAGACTCATGTCCAGCATGTACGTCAGGTCCTACAGCGGTTGTTAGAGAACCGGTTGTTTGTGAAGGGCGAGAAGTGTGAGTTTCACCGCACTTCTTTGTCCTTCCTGGGGTTTATCATCTCCTCCAACTCCGTCGCCCCGGATCCGGCCAAGGTTGCGGCAGTGAGGGATTGGCCCCAACCAAAAAGCCGTAGGAAGCTGCAACAGTTCCTCGGCTTTGCAAACTTCTACAGGAGGTTCATTAAGGGTTACAGTCAGGTTGTTAGCCCCCTGACTGCCCTGACCTCCACTAAGGTCCCCTTCACCTGGTCGGACCGGTGCGAGGCCGCATTTAGGGAGTTGAAACGCCGGTTTTCGTCTGCGCCAGTTCTGGTGCAGCCTGATCCTACTCGCCAGTTTTTAGTGGAGGTGGATGCCTCAGACTCAGCGATAGGAGCCGTGCTGTCCCAGAGCGGGGAGTCCGATAAGGTTCTCCATCCTTGTGCCTACTTTTCCCGCAGGTTGACCCCCGCTGAGCGGAATTATGACGTGGGCAATCGGGAACTCCTCGCGGTGAAGGAGGCTCTGGAAGAGTGGAGACACCTGTTGAAGGGAGCTACGGAGCCTTTCACGGTTTTCACGGACCACCGGAACCTGGAGTACATCCGGACCGCCAAGCGGCTGAACCCCAGGCAAGCCCGCTGGTCCCTGTTCTTCGGACGCTTTGACTTCCGGATCACCTACCGCCCCGGGACTAGGAATCAACAGTCCGATGCACTGTCCCGGGTGCACGAAGAGGAGGCCAAAGCTGAGTTGTCGGACCCCATCGAAACCATCCTTCCCGAGTCCACTGTTGTGGCCACCCTCACCTGGGACATGGAGGAAACCGTCCGGGAGGCCCTGACAAGGAACCCGGACCCGGGAGATGGTCCGAAGAACAAACTTTACGTCCCACCAGAGGCTAGGGCTGCCGTCTTGGACTTCTGCCACGGATCCAAGTTCTCCTGTCATCCTGGAGTGCGTAGGACCGTGGCAGTAGTCCAGCAGCGCTTCTGGTGGGCGTCACTGGAAGCCGACGTCCGGGACTACGTCCAGGCCTGTACCACCTGTGCCAGGGGCAAGGCGGACCATCACAAGACCAGGGGTCTCCTCCAACCCCTGCCTGTGCCTCATTGCCCCTGGTCCCACATCGGCCTGGACTTCGTCACGGGCCTCCCGCCGTCCCAGGGCAACACCGCCATACTGACGATAGTGGACCGGTTCTCCAAGGCGGCCCACTTCGTGGCCCTCCCGAAGCTCCCAACGGCCCAGGAGACAGCAGACCTCCTGGTCCGCCACGTCGTGCGTCTGCATGGAATACCGTCGGACATCGTCTCGGATCGTGGTCCCCAGTTCTCCTCGCAGGTCTGGAGGAGTTTTTGTAAGGAGCTGGGGGCCACCGTACGTCTCTCGTCCGGGTATCACCCACAGACGAACGGCCAGGCAGAGCGGGCGAACCAGGACTTAGAACAGGCCCTTCGCTGTGTAACCTCCGCGCATCCGGCGGCCTGGAGTAACCATCTGGCCTGGATCGAGTACGCTCACAACAGCCAAGTGTCATCTGCCACCGGCCTCTCCCCTTTTGAAGCATGTCTGGGCTACCAGCCCCCATTGTTCCCACTTATGGAGGGAGAGGTCGGGGTACCCTCGGTCCAGGCCCACCTCTGGAGGTGACGCCGGGTGTGGCGGACCGCCCGTTCTGCCCTGTTGCGGGCCCAGACGAGGGCCAAGGCCCATGCAGATCGCCGGCGATCCCCGGCCCCTGCATACCAACCGGGGCAGGAGGTGTGGTTATCCACTAAGGACATCCCGCTCCAAGTGACATCCCAGAAACTGAAGGACCGTTTCATTGGACCATTCCCCATCGCCAAGATCCTCAGTCCGGCCACAGTGAAGCTGACACTCCCGGCTTCACTGCGGATCCACCCAGTTTTTCATGTCTCTAGACTCAAGCCATACCACGCCTCACCGCTCTGCACCCCTGGACCCGAGCCACCTCCTGCCCGAATCATCGACGGGGAGCCGGCATGGACTGTTCGTCGGCTCCTGGACGTCCGTCGGATGGGCCGGGGTTTTCAGTACTTGGTGGACTGGGAGGGGTACGGACCCGAAGAACGCTCCTGGGTGAAGAGGAGCTTCATCCTGGACCCGGCCCTCCTGGTCGATTTCTACCGCCGACACCCGGACAAGCCTGGTCGGGCGCCAGGAGGCGCCCGTTGAGGGGGGGGTCCTGTTGTGTGGGCCGCTGAAGAGGAGGTACTGCTGGCCCACCACCACCAGTCGGCGCCCTGCTTGGAGTGCGGGCTTCAAGCATGAGAGGGCGCCGGAACCATTGGAAGTGACAGCTGTCACTTGTCAACCACACCAGCTGTCTCTCATCAACCACCACATAAGAAGCGGATTACAACTCCACCTCCTCGCCGAGAAATCATCTACCACTAGAGGTAATCTTCTCTGCTGTATTCTCTGAGTGTTTTTCAAATTGTGATCTGTGTGCAGCCGTATACCTGTAAAGTCTGTTGGAGATTGGATTGGCAGATAGTGAGAAGACGACGGTCTTCGTCTCTCACTCCATCCAGAAGAGGGACAAACAGGAGCTGCACGAGTGATACGTATCTGGAGGTGGAGGTTTTCCCTCCCGGAGGAATCGTGTGTAAAGGTTGCTGGGTGTGAGGACTCACACTCACCGTCATCTGTTTCTTGTCTGCCAGCAGTACCAGGGCCGACAACGGAGGACAGAGACCACCTGGGGACTCAGGACTTGGCGGCTCCGGTGTTCTTCAGGCCGTTGGTGGTGGAAGCGGTGTGGGCCCCGGCTCTTCGATCATCAGAGGTCTCCTATCTTCGAGCCTGCCCACAGTCCTCTTGTGTACAATTGGCATCCAGTATTTTTCTGTCTGTATTCCGTTGTGTGCCTTCACAACATTAAATTGTTACTCCTTTTCTTATCCATTGTCCATTCATTTGCGCCCCCTGGGAGTTTTTCCTTCCCACTGTCGCCAAGTGCTTGCTCATAGGGGGTCATTTTGACCGTCGGGGTTTTTCTGTAATTATTGTATGGCTTTTGCCTTACAATATAAAGCGCCTTGGGACAACTGTTTGTTGTGATTTGGCGCTATATAAATAAAATTGATTTGACTTATATACACGCTGACCATATTCTTGAGCTGCTTAGGGAGAGTTCCCATGGGATAAAATCTCTCTCTCTCTCGAAACACTAGTAGAGTTCCACCTTAGATTTGAAATGTATAATAGAAGATATACCTTACTGAATTTTCATATCAATATGATACACAGTATGACTATGATTTGACACAAAATGCAGCAACAGTGAAAATTAAACATTCTTAAATAAATAATCCATAATAATACCACACTCATTTTACACTCGTCATAAGGTTAGGATACTGTGCCCTCCAAAAGTATTGGAACACTTGGAATTTCACACATTTTAATTTATTTATGCCATTTTAAATACAAGAAATACAAAAAAAAAAAAAAAATCTAAAATTATCTTCCTCAGACAAACTGAAAGCAAGTCTCTAAAACTTGATAAAACCTGTAAATAATAATCAGTTTTATTGCCAGTTTTCTTTAGACAAGTCAGGGGATGGAAACATGAACATTTCCAAGTCACTGAATATGTCTTGGACTTTATTTACATCATTCATGAAGAAACACAAAAGTTTCTTTCACCAAAACATAAAATCTAGGCTTTCATCTCAAATGTATTTTCTATCAAATTGTAGCTGAACTTTCAGGTCTTCTTTTAAAGAAAACCCTCTACACCACTTCATCAGGAAGCTGGATTTTATATTTTTAATTAATTTATATCAAGTTGTAGAGATTTGCTTTCGGTTTGACTTAAGGAAAGAGGAATTTTTGAAAAAAAAAAAAGTATTTGAAATGGAATAAACAAATTAAAATGTGTGAAATACCAAGTGATCCAATAATTCTGAGGGCAGCTGAGAAACACTGAGGAGTAGCATCTTATATCTCATATATAGTGCAGCAGATAAGAGAATATTTAGAGTGGAATCCTGCAAATGGTGATACAAGCATCACATTCGGCACAAATAATCCATAGACATGAACTCTTTAAAAAAAACGATTGGCCACTTGAATTTTCAATAAGCAGCCAGGTAGGGGTCAGCTGAAGAATTACACAGGGGTCTAAATTAAATTAAAAGATGCTCCAATCATATAGAAAACTACACCACATTATTTGCCTGATCATAAAGATTCCAAAAAAGGTATAGTTTGGATAATCTGTGACTGAATGTTATGGAGTTATGAGGTAAAAGCAGCAAGAATGGTGACAAAGGTCAGTTTCACTTTGTACAGGGGTCAAAATTTAAAGTTGCTCCATTAATTTTGCTCCAGCTGTATTTGTGCTGAATTTGATGCTTGTATCACCATTTGAAGGATTGCTTCAGTTATCTGCTACACTAATAAGCCAACACAGCATGAACCAGCTGTTGTATGTTAGTTTAAACATGTGTACATAAGCCACCCAAATTAAAGGAGAAATGCTGCTTTTAACAACCTGGACCTCATTTCTGACATAAAATATGGTCGTTTTACTCACCAGTATAAGTTTGGTGTGATTAGAAGTCCATAGTTCAAACATGTTCAGTTCAAATCTGGAGCAAACATTTTTTTTTCTTCTACTAAAGTGGATTAAAACGTTTTGTGGTACACAGCACAAACTACTGGACAAGAGGAACCTAGCAGTCAATGTGACTCTGATTGTGAAAATGCAGGTCTTTCAACCAGACATGTGGTGTTGTGACATGTCAATCATCTGTGTCCAATCAGATTTCATGGGAGTCTAGTGAAACCCCAGCCTCCGCTCTAGCTCCACCCATGCCAGGAAGTGTTCAACATTTCCTGTTTCACTGTGACTAAGAATTTGGCACGTCCTATTTGAGTGTGAGCTTGCCACTGAATTCCGCGAGATTCCATGGGATCTTATCTGTCAATCCAGGAAGTGTTTGACATTTGAACATTTCCTGTTTTACTGTGGATTTGAATTTTGACACTTCCTGTTTAGGACGCCCTGTACGATGAGTGAGCTTCGTGATGCTTCGCTCATAAATTGAATCGTGATCCAAAATCCACATCTGGATCTGGCTCACCTCCAAAATTCAGTGGAGTCTACCATGCCCTAATATCTATGTGTGGTGCAAATTTGGTGAGAATCCATGAAGTAATTTTGACACAATCCTTCAAAGCGTATATAAAGTGAAACGTGATCCAGAAACTGGATCTGGATCCAGATCACCTCCAAAATTTAATGGAGTCTTCCATGGCTTAATGTATATCCGTGTTGAAACATTGGTGAGAATCTGTGAAGTAGTTTTGATGCAATCCTTTAAAGCATTTATAAAGTGAAAACTTGATTCAGAATCCAGATTTGGATCTGGATTACTCCAAAATTTAATGGAGTCTTCCATGGCTTAATATCTATCCATGGTGAAAATTTGGTGAGAATCCATGAAGTAGTTTTGACGTAATCCTTCAAAGACTAAATAAAGTGAAACTTGATCCAGAACCTGGTGGATCCAGATCACCTCCATAATTTAACAGAGTCTTCCATGGCCTAATATGTATCTGTGTTAAAAATTTCATCAAAATCTGTGCAGTAGTTTTGATGTAATCCTGCTAACAGCAATCCTTAAAAGCGTATATAAAGTGAAACTTGATCCAGAATCTGGATCCGGATCAACTGTAAAATTTAATGGGTTCTTCCTTACCCTAATATCTGTCTGTTGTGAAAATTTTTATCAAAATCCGTGGAGTAGTTTTGATGTAATCCTGCTAACAGTCAGACAGACAGACAAATAAACGTAGGTGATTTTATTGCATCCTTAGCGGACGTAATAACAAAAACCTCAATATATTATGCAGCAGGCTCAAGCCCCCCATGACCCTTAACTGGAATAAGTGGGTACAGAAAATGGATGGATGGATGGATATTATACAGTAGGTGTGTTGCATATTCAGTTTGCCATCTTGGACTTTTGTTTTACAAAGTAAGAAAGAAAAAGAGCAACACCAAAATTATTCTGCAACTTTTTGAAGCTGAAAAATGTCCCTTCCTCATGACATTATTATTATAATTGTTGTATACGGGATAAAAACTGAATAAATGAATTATAATCATTCTTATTAGTATTATTGTTGTTGTTCTAGCAATGGAAGGTTTACTAACCTTAACTTTGCAGACAATGCTATGATCTTTATAGAATCATCATCATTATTATTTTATTATTACTTCTATTTTGTCATTTCATTTTTAAATGGACCACAATGGCAGCATGGTGGTTTAGTGGTTAGCACTGTTGCCTCAGTGAGAAGGTCATGAGTTCCGTTCCCACCTGTGGCCTTTCTGTGTGGAGTTTGCATGTTCTCCCTGTGTTTGCGTGCGTTCTCTCCGGGTGCTCTGGATTCCTCCCAAATCCAAAGACATGCAGGTTAGGTGGTTTGGAAACTTTAAATTGTCTGTAGGTGTGTGTGTGAGTGTGAATGTGTTTGTTTTTCTATAAGTGGCTCTGTGACAGAATGGCGTCGTGTGTGTACCCTGCCTCATGCTGTATGACTGCTGGGATAGGCTCCAGCCCCCCGCGACCCTTAATTGGACTAAGCGGTTGAAGATGAGTGTGTTTGTGTGTGTGTTCACCACAATAGAAATAAGTGTTTTCACTTTCCTGTGTCATCCATGTATTTTTAATGTATATACAATAACATTATGTACTGAACTTACTAAATAAAATTACTCAGGCACTCAGATGATTTACTCTTGTTTGCTCTTGTTATTTCACACAGAGGACACTTGGATATTATAATATAGATGCATTCAAGGACTTCTTGGACTCAGTTATCAAAGGTGTATCTGTATGTGTCAGAAGTGTTGAACTTGTTCAGACTTTAACTCAAGCTCTGCAGTGACATGTGTCTCTGGATTTGGGGATTTGTATTTGAGTGTTAACTGGGAAGGGCTTATGGAGTCGTGAGGTCGTGTTTGGTGAAGCCGATACCTTTGCAAGTGAATGAAGGTCCATGTCTTTAGTGTCCTGTCGTACTGGAGGATACTTGGGTACCACTGGAATGACCTTGTGTCAAACAAGTGGTTACTTGCAGAGACTATAATGAAAAGGATCATTTGTATTATGAGGAACATTGGGTGGGGACATTTTGGCCATGTGGTGCATTCTCGGCAACGAGGTGGAGATGACGTCTGGTCTTTATGGAGTGAGATGATGTTGAGTAGATGGGTGACAGCTGTCAAGAGGTAATGAGCGACAGCTGTCACCCCCGGCTGTGTCCATGGCGGCAGCGCCCTCTCGTGCCTGAAACCCGCACTTCAGGCAGAGCGCCCACTGGTGGTGGGCCAGCAGTACCTCCTCTTCTGGCGGCCCACACACAACACCCAAGGCAGTTCCACCATTAAGACTAGAAACAGTTCAAGATTTAATCCATGGTTGGTGTCCGACAGAATGTTAGTCTCTGGGGGAGGTCCCAGTGTTGACAGTGATAGGGTACATTTATCTTGAATCCTACCATATGTAGAAGGCAGGGGTGGAGCCTATGCCAGCCAACAGACAGTGACCAGTGGTGGCAGTGGGGTGGAGGAAGTTGTGTTTCTGGCCAGCAACTGCAGAAAGATGAGTTAGAATGCACATTTTGAATAACATGTTTCCATTTGATAGCATATAGATTATGCTTTTTATTTTCCTATAGTATGCTAGCAGAGTTACTTTAGATAGATACCAATACACATTACATCATAGCTTCTGTTTCTACACTCAACAAAAATAGAAACGCAACACTTTTGGTTTTGCTCCCATTTTGTATGAGATGAACTCAAAGATCTAAAACTTTTTCCACATACACAATATCACCATTTCCCTCAAATATTGTTCACAAACCAGTCTAAATCTGTGATAGTGAGCACTTCTCCTTTGCTGAGATAATCCATCCCACCTCACAGGTGTGCCATACCAAGATGCTGATTAGACACCATGATTAGTGCACAGGTGTGCCTACAAGACTGTCCACAATAAAAGGCCACTCTGAAAGGTGCAGTTCTGTTTTATTGGGGGGGGGGGGGGGGGGGGGATACCAGTCAGTATCTGGTGTGACCACCATTTGCCTCATGCAGTGCAACACATCTCCTTCGCATAGAGTTGATCAGGTTGTCAATTGTGGCCTGTGGAATGTTGGTCCACTCCTCTTCAATGGCTGTGCAAAGTTACTGGATATTGGCAGGAACTGGTACACGCTGTCGTATACGCCGGTCCAGAGCATCCCAAACATGCTCAATGGGTGACATGTCCGGTGAGTATGCCGGCCATGCAAGAACTGGGACATTTTCAGCTTCCAAGAATTGTGTACAGATCCTTGCAACATGGGGCCGTGCATTATCCTGCTGCAACATGAGGTGATGTTCTTGGATGTATGGCACAACAATGGGCCTCAGGATCTCATCACAGTATCTCTGTGCATTCAAAATGCCATCAATAAAATGCACCTGTGTTCTTCGTCCATAACAGACGCCTGCCCATACCATAACCCCACCGCCACCATGGGCCACTCGATCCACAACATTGACATCAGAAAACCGCTCACCCACACGACACCACACACGCTGTCTGCCATCTGCCCTGGACAGTGTGAACCGGGATTCATCCGTGAAGAGAACACCTCTCCAACATGTCAAACGCTAGCGAATGTGAGCATTTGCCCACTCAAGTCGGTTACGATGATGAACTGGAGTCAGGTAGAGACCCCGATGAGGACGACGAGCATGCAGATGAGCTTCCCTGAGATGGTTTCTGACAGTTTGTGCAGAAATTCTTTGGTTATGCAAACCGATTGTTTCAGCAGCTGTCCGAGTGGCTGGTCTCAGACGATCTTGGAGGTGAACATGCTGGATGTGGAGGTCCTGGGCGGATGTGGTTACACGTGGACTGTGGTTGTGAGGCTGGTTGGATGTACTGCCAAATTCTCTGAAACGCCTTTGGAGATGGCTTATGGTAGAGAAATGAACATTCAATACACGAGCAACAGCTCTGGTTGACATTCCTGCTGTCAGCATGCCAACTGCACGCTCCCTCAAATCTTACGACATCTGTGGCATTGTGTTATGTGATAAAACTGCACCTTTCAGAGTGGCCTTTTATTGTGGGCAGTCTAAGGCACACCTGTGCCCTAATCATGGTGTCTAATCAGCATCTTGGTATGGCACACCTGTGAGGTGGGATGGATTATCTCAGCAAAGGAGAAGTGCTCACTATCACAGATTTAGACTGGTTTCTGAACAATATTTGAGGGAAATGGTGATATTGTGTATGTGGAAAAAGTTTTAGATCTTTGAGTTCATCTCATACAAAATGAGAGCAAAACCAAAAGTGTTGCATTCATATTTTTGTTGAGTGTATAATAATATACCAGATTTATAGCTTAGCCTATTAACTCTAATTTAATTTTACTACTAGTCTACATACTAAAGTACCTATGCTACAATCTTCTCCTGTATTAATATTTAGGTTTTAATACCTACTCCTGTATATTATATAGTACCATATTTATTGTATATGTTCTTTATTACACTTAATATTTAAATGTAAGTCATATATATGATGTCTTATCTTTCTTATGTCTTATTTATTATATATCCTTTTTTCTTGAGCTGCTTGGGTGGGTAAGGAGAGTTCCCATGGGATAAAAAAAGCTTTTCAACCTATCATCCCTGGTTCCCAAGACCAGGCACCTACAAGTAAGTGGCTCTACTCTACTCTTTTCTACTCTTCATTTTTAGATATACCTTAGTATACTAGCATAGTTCCACATTAAAATTGGAATATAAGATATAAGATATACCATACTGAATTTTTATGCATATTTCCTGTTGGTCCTGAGTTGATAACTTAAAGAGGTCTACCTGCTTCCTATTACTGATTTGGTGAATATGAATCAAAGAATTGAAATCTAAGACTTCCTTGAAGAACCTGTGTTGTTACATTTCTGTCATGAGGTAGATGGCGTGAAGTGTGAAACCACTACATGCACCTAGACTTAACCATGCATTTTTAAAATATATTGCAACAGACAGCTGCTGCTTTTACTGGTCGCAAATAAAACAAAAAATAATGAATATAACTGTGAACATAAAGATTATTAATTAGTTTGTTTCGTTGTCCATTAATAAATTAACATTTGTGACAAAATGCTTGGTACAACAACAACAACAACAAAACCAAGTTGTTCTGTAAAATTTATGGAGAAATGAAATGCCACATTTCTGAAGGAAATGCAACTATAACAAAATCATTGGTTGCCTAAGTTCTCACTCAATTTAATATGACATAGATAAATCATCACCATGTACAGTGCATCTGCTGTGCAGTGATGATTTATCTCACTGATTATTTCACTGATTAACTGATTCCATCTGCTCAAAGTGATATTAATCAGTGAAATCACCTGGTGGAATCAGTGGCTGCAAAGAAAACCTGCACTCTCTTGGCCCTTTCTGGAACAAGTTGCCCACTAGATGAAAGAAGAAAGCTTTTAGTGCGACCACTCCAAAGGTCAAATTCAGTTTTCCTGAGCAAGCGGGATTTTGGTGCAATTTTGCACAAAAACAGTCAGCGGTGTCAGGAACTTAAGTATGAGTCACACTATTTAGAGATAACAGCTCCAGATTACCTGCTGTCCCACATCATCACAGCAGGCCGGTGCATGCTCAACATGCGTCACACACCCTGCTATGTGTCTCGCCACCGCCGCCACCACCACCACTGATGATATCGCAGTTTCAAAATATTTGTTCTTAATCTTTTTTTTTTTTAGGAATTCCACTCTGGACACCAGTTAAAATATAACTTTGTGTCCACATTTACTCATTGAACCAGCTTCTATCTTAAGGATGTGGCCCAGCAGAATTTTGTCCTACCCTGGATTGTGTGGGTCTGCTGACATCCCACGTTACACATTTAATCATTTGCTCTCCTCCCTCCTCACACCTCTCTGAGGACTTAAAATATTCCATGTTTGCAGGAAACAGTATTGCTTTTATCCAAAAGACCTCTGACCCCCCCTGCCCAAGTCATTCACAAGAATAGTCTTGGAACTATGCTCTGACTGGTTATTTTCAGCAGTATGTCGTGGAGATGTTGGGGGTGAAGCAGTTTTGCCGTTCCTCACTAAGTAGCTAATCGGAAACAGATGTGATGACGCAGCAGCTCTGACAGCAAATTCCAACATTCCTAAAACTGCTGTATGACCGATTGGTCAGAAACCGGTGATCTATTTTAAAAGTTAACTTCCACCCTGTTGAAGTAAATTTCCGGGAATACAAATAAATAGGACTAAAAATAACCTTTAAGCTTTCTTCTTGATGGAGGGTTGTTTTATAAAAAGTATTTTGTGAACTCATAGATGATGCTATGGCAACAAATGGGAGCATCACATGTTCAGATGTGTCTGGCGCTTTCTATTATGGTACGTTGCATTTGAGGCCATACAAAAACCTTTCACACTCAATGTTCTCCAACTGAACACATTTCATGTGACCAAACAACACATCAGATCAAGTCAGGTCTTACAGCATGATGTGGTTCTGCATGCTACTACATCCACCACATTACGGAACCACCGTTGGGACCTGGATGGCAACCAACCAGGCAAAGAATCTTCAACTCGTGAAAGTAACCATATACCTACAGCAACCACAAGAAATGTGTGCGTCCACCTTGGCCTTTTTTTGCTTGTAGTGCATCAGATAACTGAAACAATCCTGTAAATGGTGATACAAGCACGAAAGTCGGCACAAGTACTCCCTAGACATTGTTCTTTTGAAAAAAAACAAAAAAAAAACAACTAGCCATTTGAATTTTGAATAGGCAGCCAGGTAGGGGACAATTGAAGAATTACACAGGGGTCAAAATTAAAATGCTCCAATCAAATTGGAAACTACACTACATTATTTATCTGATCATAACGATTCCAAAAAGGTATAGTTTTGGCTATCTATGACTGAATGTTCAGGAGTTATGGGGTAAAAACATCAAAAATGGTGACAAAGGTCAGTTTCAGTTTGTACAGGGGTCAAAAGTTAAAGTTCCTTCAATATTGGTAAAAAGTGATGCAAATTATTGGTTGAGCTAATAGGATTAATAAATGGAATAGTTTTGACTTTCTTGAATGCTTGGTCTCCAAAATAAAGGTCAAACTGTCAGGACAGGCGGCTGCCCAGCAACCGTAGTGGCTGGACCCGCAATGCAGACTCCCAGACTTGGATTAGGTGTAAGAGAAAACATGGCCTTTATTCCAGGCTTAGGTTTGGTACAGAGGTAATCAAGCAGTGGAGCAGAGGTACAAACAGGATTAGGCAGAGACGCAGTCATGGACAAGCAGGGCTCAGAGGCACGAGCAAACACAGAATTCAGAGTAGGGATGAGCGAGTACACCAGTATCTGTATCTGTTCAACCATCTAAATAAGCTGTATCTGTACTCGGAGTGGGCGGTGCCTAAACAGGAAGTGGGCGTGGTTTAACAGAAATGGGTGGGGCTTACATCTGTATATTATTTTCAATCTGAAATTGATATGGATTGATCAGAAGTTGCTATATTTATTATTTGAAAACTATTTACAGAACAGCCTCCAAACTGAGAATCAAATCAATGATTTTGATCACAAAAGTAAGAGAACTATTTACAGAACGGTTGGAATATTTACAGAACGTTTTTATGAACTCAGAACATGAATGTTCTTAAGTGTATGAATGAATATTTACAGAACAGCCTCAGAATTGAGATTCAATGTTTCTGATCACAATAGCAAAGGAACTATTTACACAAGTTTTTTATGAACTCAGAAAATGAATGTTCTTAAGTGTATGAATGAATATTTACAGAGCAGCTGCAGAATTGAGAGTCAATGTTTTTGATTACAATAGTAAAGGAACTATTTACAGAACAGCCTCAAAACTGATATTCACATCAATGATTTTGATCACAAAAGTAAGAGAACTACGAGTATTTACAGAAGAAGTTTTTTATGAACTCAGAACATGAATATTCTTAAGTGGATGAATGAATATTTACAGAACAGCCTCAGAATTGACATTCAATGATTTTGATCACAATATTAAAGGAACTATTTACAGAACAACTTTTTTTATCAACTCAGAACATGAATATTCTTAAGGGTATGAATGAATAACAAAACAGTCTCAGAATTGACATTCAATGTCTTAGGAAATTATGAACTAAGTGTGCATGAACAAGAGTTGATATAATCAACACAACTTTCTTTTTTTTTATTAATATTTTTTATTTTATGATCAAACTGATTTTTTTTGCAATTATTTATTTTTACTACCTAACGTTCTTGGCATTTTGATTAAGGTGTCTGTGCGTGTGTGTCTGTGTGCATGTGTGTGTGACTGAGGGAGAGAGAGAGGTTGTTCTAAAAACTATTTTTTAATGATCTGTGTGAACTTGGTGATCCATGCAAACATCCAGTGATGGCAAACAGGGAAATAATATGCCAGCCTTGTTCAGTGTATTCTTCTGAAAAGCACCGCATTCAGTAGGATCAAAGTTTTCCAACTGACGTCACGCATATATCACCAGTCAGCAAACAAACGGTTAAAAAAACCCCAACTGGAGTGGAGTCAATGAGCAACACAGCATGAGCCATTTTCAGCTCTGTCTTGTCAAATGCACCGTGTATGTCATGAAACAAGTTTATCAAGTAACGTTAAAAATACCATACAAACCAAAACAGAGGTGAATTAAAGAAAAATTAAGGAGCACAGCAACATGACCTGGAGTCAAGCCAAACACAGAGAGATAGATCCTGTGTGTGTGTGAGAAGCTGCAGACTGACATGTCTCTGTAGGGAGGGGCGGGCGCTGTGTGTGACTGGCCAATCACTCAGTATGAAGACAGTCAGTTAGCCAATCAGGATTTTCCTTCAGCACGAGCACAGATATTGATGAGTTTTATTCGGATCATCCTCGTGCTCGGCAAAATAATGGTGAATAACGGATAAATGCTTTATCCGTACCGGATACTCGTCTGAAATGATTATCCGGCTCAACCCTAGTTCAGAGGTGAGTCAAAAGGTATGGTCGAGGAGAACAGAGCAATAATCAGTACACGGCTTGGCAAAAACAGGACTGGATACAAAAGGTTGGAATGTGTGCAAACGTGGCAACAAACTGGCAGAGGTGTGGTGGCTGGGAGGAGATTAAATAAGCAGGTGGTGCACGTGAGGAGAATGATCTAGAAAGGGGGTGTGGCTAGTGAATGAAGATTATGCATGGTGCAAGAGATAGTGAGGGAGGACAACACAAGGTGGAGTGGCGTGAGATACAAAGATGCGTGAGCAGGTGCAGAGCGTGTGAGCGAAGGAAAACCAGCCCAGTCTCACATTTTTTTTTTCGTGCTCCCTTGACGAAATGAGTCAAATTTTCATGACGGGTTAGTAATAGTGAGTTAAAAAAACCCTAATTCCTACCCCAACCCTAACCTTAACCATAACCTAATCTTACTCCTTGAATGAATAAGTTTATTTATTCGGCACGCGTGTTAATAATATAACAATTTAACAAAAACAATAAACAAACCAATATAACATTATAACAAAATAACAGTACTATTAACCAAAAAACAAACCCTATGTGTCCGAAAGGGAGTGGGTTGAAGCAGAGCTTATCACGCCCAATAAAATAATAATAAAAATACATTTAAAAAATTACAATTTGACTCTTTTACGACAACGAACACTGAGCCATTAATTATACAGAAAACAAATCAACACAAATGTGCTGATGCGAACAGCTTAATGCTAACTTTAACACTGAAAACGCCATAGACATGCTAACGCATTAGCGTCGGTCACGTTTTTAAGTTATAAAATACATCAACTGTTTCAGAAGACCATAACAGGTCGGTTTAACATAAAAATATTAAATATTACTCACAGACATATGCTCTTCAGGGTTTTAGCGGGAAAAAAAATTAGGATAAAACAAAATAAAATCCACGAATCGTAGATCGAAGCACTGGTTCGACCTGCAAATCACTGCTTCGATTGGTTCAAGGTTCAAAGCAAAGCCGCGCTGCAGAAAAGTTGATTACAGACCCGCTGCAGGTCTGTAATGATTGTAGAGAAATGATCATTTTCCTGACAAACAAGTGCGTAAGTGCGCAACTGCAAAAAAGCCTACCGGACATGCCCCCTGACAAATCGGCCTGACTTTGTTGCAGTCACTAGTAATCAGTGGTGTCTCTGGCTGAAAACAACTTATTTCGTGTGTTTTTTTGGGTTTTTTTTTGTAACGAGTAATGGCATGGTGCATAGAAAATGTATCAGAGTAGAAGTATGGTCGGAAATGTAGTGAAGTAAAAGTGAAAGTAAGCAGAATTTAAAAAACTCAAGTACAAAGTCTCCCAAAACGTACTTAAGTACAGTAAAGTATTTTTACTTCATTACTATACAACACTGCACAAACCCATGATACATACATGTCCACACACACTTGTCTATAATTAAACAATACCTATAATTCAAATCATATTTTCTTCAGTGTAATACTTTGTTATAATATTCTTTTTAAATAATCTCTTGAAAAATACTAAAGTACCACACATTCTAATCTCTGTCGGACATTCATTCCATTTCTTCACCCCAATCACAGACACACAAAAACCCTTTGCGTTTGTTCTTACTGGTGGTTTCTTAAAAATTGCACAACCTCGTAAACTGTAACCAGATTCCCTCAATCTGAACAGATTCTGGACATGTCTCGGTGAGGCTTGGCGTTTTGCTTTAAACAAAGTAGGAATTGTGATGTAATCAACCAAATCTCTGAATTTTAATAAATTTAAAGACACAAAGAGAATGCGTTGGTTCACAGTAATGTTTATTGCAGATGATTCTTATAGCTCGTTTTTGTAAAAGAAATATTTGATTAGTATTTGATTTGTGTTTCCCCACATCTCAACACAATATGTCATGTATGGAGTTATCAAGGAGCGATATAAAGTAAGTAACCCTTTTTGTGAAAGTATGTCTTTAGTTTTATACAAAATGGCAATGGATTTCGACATTTTCGATTTCATATAATTTATATGTGGTTTACAGCTGAGTTTGTTATCAATTATAACACCTAGGAATTTGTTCTCCGTTACCATTTCTATTTCCATATTGTTTATAGTAAGGTTTTTACATTTAGGTACTTGTTTATTTCCAAATATAATACATTTAGTTTTCCCAAGGTGGAGTGACAATTTATTAGCATCAAACCAAGCCTTAAACTTTTTCAACTCATTCTCCACCATGTCCAAAAGCTGTTCTAGATTATCACTACTACTGAAGACCAGGGCTATGAAATGAAAATTGTGAAATCTGAGGAAAATTTGCAGGGGGTCTGAGCCCCCCCGAGGAGCCGGGGTCTCGGGCCTTTTGGGACCCCAGAAACCAAATGAAATTTTCATCTACTGATACATTTTCAACATCTCCTGGAAGAACAAATCTCAAAATTAGTGCATATTTAAATGATCCTAGATTCAACCTTTCATTTGAACCGTCAATGATCATGTTGAAATAACAGAATATGACATGGAAGTAGGACCTGGAATGATTTTCCTTTTAACTGTAAACCAAATTATGCATTAATTGAGAACAATTAAACTACATGAAATTCATGAAGACTGAAAAGACTGTTAAACCATGTCTAAAACCACAGCTAAAGATTTGTAGAATATTTTTTAAAAATCTGGGTAAAATATCAACATACCTAATAATAAAAAGCCTCACATTCTTGTGTAAATTCCTGTAAATCCACAATATCTTTTTTTCCCATGAAAAAATTACATTAAAATTACAAAAAACTACATTAATAAAAACTAATTTACATTGTTGTGTAAATTCATGTAGCCTAAATTCATTCAAAGCCACAATGTCTTTTTTTCAATCAAAGAAAGTCTAGATTAATGAAAGAAAAAAAAAGGCACAATCTTTTCTGAAATCCTATTTGAACAGCACAATGTTTATTTTCCAGCGAGAGAAAAAAAAAAAAAAAAATTCTTACCAGTTCGCTTTTCCCGTTTATCTTTCAGGTGTGTTGATGAAGCCAGCAACAATTCCACGGATTCTCGTTTTCAAACCGTCTTTCTTGCCATCTTCGCTCTGTCTGATGTTGCTCCGTGACACAGACATGCTGCAAAATTCTTCTTTTAAAAACTTGAACGTTCTAAAAGTTTGCGATGTCCACATGCTATGTTCAGCTAGCTTCGCACAGGAGCCACACAGCGTCATGGCAGCAACCAACCAGTCCCGCTTTATGACAACTGTCCTAACAGCCACGTTTTGAGTGGCATTTATTTACCTCGAAACTCCACAGATCCGAGGAAACTGATTTGTATCTGTAACACACAGATCAGTGTCCGCGGACTTATAAAACTTGCATGTCGTCGTAAAAAAAGAGAATGCTTTGCGATAAGCATTTTAAAAACTCAGTAATGATCACAAAGAGTACAACACTGACACTCCTGCACCTCTCCCCATGATGAAATCCGCGGAATTCTGCGGATCCGCGGAGTTTTCACAGCTCTGGAAGACAGTTGTATCATCTGCAAATAAAATACACTTTAGTGATTGCGACACCCAACCTATGTCATTAATATATAAAATTAACAACAAGGGACCAAGCACAGAGCCCTGCAGCACTCCACAAGTAATTTCCCGAAGTATAGAGTCAGTGTTATTGAACTGAACATATTGAAATCTTCCCTGTAAATAACTTGTTATATGCAAGACCTCTGATCCCATATTTTTGTAATTTAGTCAGTAATATTGCATTCACCGTGTCAAACGACTTCTGTAGATCAAAGAAAATGCTAACTGTATATTGTTTTCTATCAATTGCCGTCGCTATACTTTCAACAAAATCCATTAATGCCAGTGATGTAGTCCGAGATTTTCTGAATCCATATTGCTCATCACAAAGTATCTCGTGCTTTAATAAATAGTCATGCAATCTATTAGCAAATATTTTTTCTAGAATTTTGGAAAATTGTGGTAGGAGTGAAATAGGTCTATAATTAAAAAAAAAACAACATGGTTGTCACCGGTTTTAAACAAGGGTATTACTTTAGTTATTTTCATTTGAGAGGGAAATTTACCAGTACTGCTTCCCCTTACCCTAACCATAACCCCCCCCCCCCCCCCCCCGTTCACATTTAATTTCGTGCAGCCATCACGGAATGAATGAAAATGTGCTGCCGTGATGAAAATAAGGCGCTTTTCGTCACAATATCATGAACCAATAGATTAATGTATACAGTGAGGAAAATAAGTATTTGAACACACTGCGATTTTGCAAGTTCTCCCACTTAGAAATCATGGAGGGGTCTGACATTTTCATCTTAGGTGCATGTACACTGTGAGAGACATAATCTAAAAAAAAAAAAAAAATCCGGAAATCACAATGTATGATTTTTTTTTTAATAATTTCTTTGTATGTTACTGCTGCAAATAATTATTTGATCCCATATCAACCAGCAAGAATTCTGGCTCACACAGACCCGTTAATTTTTCTTTAAGAAACCCTCTTATTCTGCACTGTTCACCTGTATTAATTGCACCTGTTTGAACTTGTTACCTGTATAAAAGACACCTGTCCACACACTCAATCACACTCCAACCTGTCCACCATAACTAAGACCAAAGAGCTGTCTAAGGACACCAGGGACAAAACTGCAGACCTGCACAAGGCTGGGATGGACTACAGGACAACAGGCAAGCAGCTTGGTAGAAGACAACAACTGTTATGATTATTTGTTGGAAAATGGAAGAAACACAAGATGACTGTCAATCTCCCTCGGTCTGGGATACCATGCAAGATCTCACTTTGTGGGGTAAGGATGATTCTGAGATGGATGGATGGGGTCATGTATTGTGAGATTTTGGCAAACAACCTCCTTCCCTTAGTAAGAGCATTGAAGATCATGGCTGGGTCTTCCAGCATGACAATGACCCCAAACACACAGCCAAGGCAACTAAGGAGGGGCTCCGTAAGAAGCATTTCAAGGTCCTGGAGTGGCCTGGCCAGTCTCCAGACCTGAACTCAATAGAAAATCTTTGGAGGGAGCTGAAACTCCAAACTGAAAGATCTAGAGAAGATCTGTATGGAGGAGTGGACCAAAATCCCTGCTGCAGTGTGTGCAAACCTGATGAAAAACTACAGGAAACATTTGACCTCTGTAATTGCAAACAAAGGCTACTGTACCAAATATTAACACTGATTTTCACAGGTGTTCAAATACTTATTTGCAGCAGCAACATACAAATAAATTATACATTGTGATTTCGGGATTTTTTTTCTTTTTCTTTTAGATTACGTCTCTCACAGTGGACATGCACCTAAGATGAAAATTTCAGACCCCTCCATGATTTCTAAGTGGGAGAACTTGCAAAATCGCAGGGTGTTCAAATACTTATTTTCCTCACTGTATTTCGTGCTGCTGAATCACAACTTGCCATGAGACTGGGTTGAGGAAAACACAAAGCAGACTGAATCAAAGTGAGAGGCAGAGACACAAGGCAGGTGCAGTGGAGTGAGAACGTTATCAGAGGGGCGTGAAGAAAACAGAGAACAGATACAATGCAACTATGAACTGGACATGAACATGAGGACTAAAAGCAACCATCCGATGATAAGTATTAAAGAAGACTACATAAGAACAGATCAGAAAGCAATAAGAAAATAAACACTAAAGCACAACGGATAATGTTACAAATGAGAGAACCTATTTTTAACTTTTGACCCCTGTACAAACTGAAACTGACCTTTGTCACCATTTTTGCTGTTTTTACCCCGTAACTCCTGAACACTCAGTCACAGATTGTCCAAATTATACCTTTTTGGAATCATTATGATCAGACAAATAATGTAGTGTAGTTTTCAATTTGACTGGCGCAATTTTAATTTTGACCCCTGTGTAATTCTTCAATTGACCCCTACCAGGCTGCCTACTGAAAAATCAAGTGGCTTGTCTGTTTTTTCAAAAGACTAATGTCTAAGGAGTATTTGTGCCAAATTTGATGCTTATATCTCCATTTTCAGGATTTTGCTCTAAATATTCTCTTAGCTGCTGCACTATTGCTGAGGTCCTCAACACTAAGGCACCTGGTACAGTATCATGCCCAGAGAAACACGTCACATGGCCAAAATGTCATAACTCATGCTCACACCAGAATTCACGATGAAGAAATCACAGACTCTACCTCTACTCTGCACAACACACACAGTAACTGTATACAGACCTTCACGATGACGACCTCACAGCCTCTAGACAACTGCTCGGGTGGTTCTACATAAACAGTTGCTACAGCAAAAAAATTTATACCTTCACCACAGCCTTGTGAGCATCCTACTTTTCTGATGAGCTGTTCTTCATTCAGTTATGCCACTGGAATCCTCTCAGCTGAATTTGGTGCTGCTGCGAGTTTCATACAAAACACTAAAAGGTAAATGCTGAAACAGGAAAGACTAGAACTGGGTTAATGGCATTGGCTTCCTTCTGGCTGTGGCACGTCATTTTAATTTTCACAGTGTCATTGATTTACACACTGGTCACAGTCCACAGAAGAGCCTGAATAACCAAATTGAACACATCTGCCATGCTTGAAAATCAGGTGCACTAATCATTTTTACCAGAACTGTAAGTGAGACAAATACAATACAGACATTCCCTCTGTCACATACACATATGCTCACTCACACATACATATGGTCAACATATCTACATCTGCAAATTTCTGGGGAAAAAAAAGTCTCACTGTTTTGAGATGGTTACCACATGTGCTTCCTTGCAAGGAGGCTCTGGTTTCAAAACGTTCCTTAAATAAATAATCAGCTTTTCTGTTATTGAAGAAAACTGAAAGGCCTACGTTGGGATAGGCTAAGTCGTGTTCAACTATTAAGTGATATTTATCAGAAACAATAATCACTTCAAAGTGCAACACGTGTTCTTCTGAGATCTGAATATTCCATAGAGTTAAGGAATACTCATAAAGTTGTAGCCCCACTTAGTGGTGACATGCTGCTATTGAAGCCTAACTACAACGCCTGCGTGACGTCACTCATAGGTCTTCGTCTCCAACCTATGAAATCACTCGGCTCTTTCCGTGAATCCGAAAATACGCGAAGCGTAAAGTTGTCCCGCAGCCGTGACGGAGCGATTATTGGTTCCAGCCGCGCGGCTGGTCTGGAGGAGGGAGGCGTGTCGGTTCCCTGTTGGCACAGAAGAGACAATCTCCAAAAACCACACAGGCTTGTTTTTTTTTTTTTTGTTTTTTTTAACATTTACCCCGTGTAAAAACATCCGATGAAAGAGGAGGAGAAGAGCGCGCTCCTTTGTTTGTTACGGTCGGGGGACTGTTTCCGGGCCGACTGACGACAGGAGACGGAGCGGAGGCTGAGCGGCCGATTCCCCGGGTTGATTTTAGGATAAGAGGAGGAAAGACCGCAACATTTAACATACGCTTTCAGTCTAATACAAGGCTAAGCTCATAAAGCGAAATGGGCGGTGTCTGATTCCTGGATAAAAGCGGACTCCCGGTCAGAATGAGGCGTCTGAAAATCACGGGTTTGGGCTTTTGCTGAAGTTTACGTTCAGACTTATTCCATAAGCAGCGTGGACGAGTCTCGCACTAAAAGTGTCCCTGTGCTGGACATTTTGACAGACCAATCATATCTGCTATTCAAATCACTCTAATGCCAGTGACCCACATCTCGTGCGTGTGCGCACACAGCGCGCAGTAGCCTCTCGTCCACACTGCCCACAGCAGCATGGGGACCGACGGCTTAGACAAGCAGGCGCAGCCGTCCAGCGGCGAGTCTCCGCCGGCTGCAGAGCCACCGATGGACCGCAGAGATGCTGACGGAGACACGGAGAGGCCAGCGGCCGGGACTAAGACCGCACACGAAGACTGCGCGGTGGACTTTACCGAGGACGGGTCCAAGCCGCCCCTCTCCCCGGGGTCTGAATTCGAGTCCGATGTGCAGGCGGAGGGACACGAAGTCGGATTCGTGCCACCCGAAGGAGGTTTTGGCTGGTTGGTGGTTTTCGCAGCAACCTGGTGCAATGGATCAATCTTTGGGATTCAAAACTCTTTTGGAATCTTGCACATGATGCTGGTGAAAGAGCACGCAGACCCCAAGGACCAGACGTCCCAGTTCAAAGTGGGTGAGTGACTGTGAACTTCGTGTTGTTTGGCTGTGGTTCAGTGTTTGTCTGCCCCCCCACTCTATGAACCTATGTTTTTCTGAAGCCTTATGGTGTCCTATTAATGATATCAAATGTTAACATTGAACATTTTTGGATGCACTCCCTGTTTTCACACAACAAATAGACATACCCTATAATCGCCATTTTTTTTTTTTTTTTTTTTTTTTTTGTAAGGCAAAAACACCAACATTCTTCACTGGAAGTAAATCTGTGCCATCAGAGTTTGAAGTTGAATTTCTAAGGTTGAATTTGTTCAGCATCAAATTATTCAGCCTCAAAAACTTCAACCTAAAAAAAATTCAATCTAAAAAAAAAAAAATATTCAACCTCAAAAAATAGAAAAGCAGGGAGAAGCAATTGATCCCTGTCTCAGTCATCCAATGTTTATGGAAGTATCTGTGACTTGAATGACAGGGATCGATTGCTTCTCCCTGCTTTTCTATTTTTTGAGGTTGAATTTTTTTTTTAATTTTAAATTTTTTTTTAGGTTGACGTTTTTCAGGCTGAATATTTTGATGCTAAACAAATTCAACCTTAGAAATTTAGCTTCAAACTCTGATTTTGATGCTAAAAACATTCAACCTTCAAACTCTGATTTTGATGCTAAAAACATTCAACCTTCAAAATTCAAACTCTGATGGCCCACATTTACTTCCATAGGTATATAAGGTTACTGGTTATGCAAATATTGTAGTTCAAACGCAGCAGCAAAACAGCAATATGTAAAGTATTCTTAGCGTAAAACAATGTCAAAATGTTGAAGTGTTTTAACATATTACCTCTTTTTATGAAACAAATATAGGTACTCCATAATTGTTAGGTTTCATACTTATGTAGAAAAAATATGACTCCCGCAAATATGTGTAACATGCCACACAATTCATGGTATGACATATAATTAATATGCACAATGCATGCTGGATTGTTTTCTGTGGTTTTTTTGTGCGTTGAAGGAGGGACAGTCACTTTGGAGGTCTGTGGTCTTGTATCGGACATTATTATCACTTACTGAGGTGTTGGTGGGCCGGTAGCATAGATTTACATTTACGCTACCTGTCGATACCTGCCCGCAGTAGCGGGCGGGTATCCCAATACTCACCCGCTGTGCATAAAGTGATGACGTCATAGCAGGCGCAACCCAAGAACTGTCTGCAGACGATAACATAAGGCGAGAAGTGTGTGTTGGTCCTAATATGGATATTCCAGACGATTTTATCATGGATAGTACGACAGTGAACAGCAGCCAAAGCAGCCTGATGCTTTGCCTGAGCTTTATGAGGATGCCCTGGTGAATTTGGAGAGCAACGCGATACCAGCCAACATGATAAAAGTTAAAGTGAGCCAACTTTTTATGTACACATTTGCTGGCTGTTGTACGTTTTGAAATGACATTAAGTATTGTTAATGTGATTCCACATGTTCTGTATCTCAGTAAGTGATAATAATGCAAATAACATGCAGTTGTCATGCGGTACGCATTTTCAGAGGCTCTCCGTCCGTGCCCAGTCGCCCAAAATAACCGATATTCGCCGGAGTTAGACAAGGGCAAATATTGGTCATTTTGGGGTGATGTTAAACAGAGAGATACAATGTTAAACAGAGCTTTGAGGTAAATTCTGTGCTTCAAAGCTCTGTTTAACATTGTAGTATATATGCCAGGCCTGTGTGTGGCACTATAATGTCCCCAGAAAAAAAAACAAGAAGACTATGTAAGAGCTAATCAATGTAGCATCAAAAGCTACAGTTTTCCAACACGACACACTGAGTAAAATAAAGCCTTTTTTAGAGAAAGAGGGTCCACGCTGATCATCTGAAATAGACTGAGGTTCACTTGAAATCCGCAGTGCGCATTTAAAGCGAACCACAGTTGTTTAAAATGGCACTCGCCTTTGTAGACGAACAGCGGGACGCACTGCTGCCTCTTCAGGACTCGAAACATCAGATCTTAAAGTTCAGAGTCCATTGTATGGCCCCCCCCCCCCCCCCAAAAAAAATTGGCACAACTCACAAACATATTTAAACATCTCTTGTTTTTTGTTTCAGCATTCTAAAGAGACAGAGGGAGGGAGGGAGGGCGATTCATGTACTGTTTTGAGAATGGAGCGCATTTCCGAAAATAAATAAAAGTACTTAATTTAGTCATATTTGGAGTCAGTTTGGGTCAGTTTATGTAAATCGTCGCACCGCTGTGCTCATGTTCAGGTGCAGCCTGAGTGAACTGGACTATTGATGTTTAATAACACAAAAATACTTTTTATCCAATTAATTGATAGAATACTCGATTACTAAAATAATCAATATCTGCAGCCCTAATTTTAACATTGTTTTGCACTAAGAATACCTTAGACATTGCTGTTGTGCTATTGTATCTGAACTACAACAATATTTGCATAACCTGTAACCTTATATACCTCAGTGAAGAATTTTGGTGTTTTTGCCTTACGAAATATGGCGATTATAGGGTATGTCTATTTGTTGTGTAAAAACAGGTAGTGCATCCCAAAATTTTCAATGTTAACATTCAGTTTCATTAATGGGACATAGTTGTGGGGGGGCAACACGTATACCCATGTTGGCCCGCGGATTATATGTAAGTCATACACTTTGAAATGCATATGCTTTAATTCACACATGCAGTGTATCTTACATATGTGTGTTGTCCCTCACATGTACTCTGACATACATGCTTTCACTCACATTACGGCATTTCTCATTGCTGTTCTCACATACAGTGTTTGTCTTTCATACACACGTGTTGTCCCTCTCACATATACTGACGTAATGCGTATGTGTACTTAGAGTGTTTTTGACAACCTCAGAATTTTATACACTTCTGAAACTCTATTTTATGGAAGGACACCGCACGTTTTTTTCGTTTAGAATAAGTTTCTCAGTGTGACATCTCTGATGCCTAGCAACCTTCTTGGATTTTAAAAAAGGAAAAACAGCTACGGAGATCATATATATATATATATATATATATATATAATATATGAATTGTACAACAACTCACGATTCAATTTGATTCCGATTCTCGGGGTGACGATTCGGTTCAGAATCGATTTTCGATTGAAAGAGCTCTGAGAAATAGTTATATTGCTTAAAAAATGTTTATGTTTAAGAAAATGCAGCTTTACAAGGTTAATCAAGTGATTCTAGATGTAAATCTACTTATCTGCTTTGCTCGTTCAGAGTTGGCTGGCAGTTTAGCGAAATGCTGGTCAGTAGTCAGCAGAGACCACTTCTTTTAGTGATAGCGTCGCATGCGAGCTTGTGGATTTGAAGTGTTTCCGAAGTACTTGACTTTCATTTTGCAGATTTTGCACACTGCTTAAGTCATGTCAAGCTCCTTCTTACGCAACAAATGATAAAATCCAAAATGCGCTCAAACGTTTGCCTTCAGCCAAGACGGTGCTGGCTGAATTAGCTCTTCGTATGCTATGCTGAGCTGCAGCTCACGAATGTTTGGAGCACACCGGACCCTCCCCTCGCGGGGACACTGCGGTACAGAAGCTGTTGCCTGACAAACAGTACACGCAGCGAGTAAGCAAGAAAATGTTTAAAAAATGCTTTTTAAAAATCGATTCTTGGGCATTTTGGATCGATTCAGAATCTTAATAAATAAGAATCGCGATTCGGATGTGAATCGATTTTTTTTTTTTTTTTTTTTTTTTTTTTCTGGCACCTCTAATAATATACATCTCACAGTGAAAGCCACTTCTCTGAGATCTCGCAAGATTTTGCGGGATTTGAAACCTCAATAGGGTGCACTGATTGCTGGCTATGGAGAGTGTTGCTTTCGGTAGATGTTAAGTCTAGTCCTTAAAAAAAAAAAAAGCCTCGCAAAATGCATACAAAGGTTTAAAATTTGAACAATATTTACTCTTCAGAAACACTGTTTTGTTCCCTTCTGGAGCTATTGCACAATAGTAGAATTCTGTTAGGTCTGATTCTGGGATGTTTCTGATTTGCGTACTGAGCAGAACATGTGCTCCCTTACAAACACATATTATCCCTGTCACAAGTACTCTGACATATGTGTACCTTCACTTGTTCAGTATTTTGCTCACATACATATAATCCTTCAAATGCATGTCATGTCCCTTTCACATTTTAAAAATGTTCCTTGTTGGAATTGGTCATCACTTTAACAGAACAACATAAATGATTAACTGACATTTACCCACAGTGTACTTGGTATCTATTCATTAACATCACTGTTATTCTAACTCAAATGAAATTGTGCCACAGTGCAAACTGAGCATGATGTGCCTAAAATGTGGCACCCAACACCCCATCCCTCAAATCAACAATGACTTTTTCCACAGTGGGCTTCTGAAAATGTACCCAAAGTAAAAGTGCACCCAGACTGTTTCCCCAAACACGCATAAATAAACCATTGTGTTCTTTCTTTTATGATCTCTCTTCATAAACCGTGTCCCTTTTTGAGACACAGCCTTAAGGAAATGAGAAACAAACAGGATGGAAAGCGGACAAAATGTTGAATTTCACAAAGGGCGGTACTCTCAAAGAATCAGCCGGTTCAAACTTATTCATGCAGATTAATTAGGAGCACCCAGTGACTGAAAACCTAAAACTGCACTGAAGTTGGCATTCATTTTATTGTCGGTGAATAAATCTGTAGAGAGTTTTTTTCCCCCACTTGATAGGGTTTTGTATGAGAGCCTTGGTCTCTGGTTTTGTAGTTGTGAATCATATTAAGAACTGAGTAGTTATGTAAGTAAGTTTCTGTCTGTGAAAAGTACTGCCTCTAAGCTCTTTGGCGCTTGTGCAGTGCAGTGAAACAATTTGTCCTAGTTTCAGTGGAAAGAACCAGAGCACGGGAATAGGAGTGGGTGTTCTTCTTACAGCCTAGCAAGTTCCGCAATCACCATCCGAGGTTAAGAACAGGACATCGGAAGGGATTATGGTTCTATTATGGATTATGGTTCCCTCAGCCTTTATCAAAGCATTTTGTCTGACTTTATCCTTTTTTGTTTTCTACTTGCAAAGTAATTCATTCCCGCCAGTTTTTGGATTTAAATGTTGACTGCCTGGTGTTCCCATGTGTGAAAGGATTATGTGAATGCGCTGAGTTTAGAGCTACCTTGCTTCAACAGGTGAAATTAGAATACCTCAACTACAACAGTTATCATCGCTTAATTAAGTTAAATTAATGTGCACACAGTTTTACAAAAAGTGGAAAGGATTGGAAATAAATTAAGATTAGTTATTACATCACACTTTTCAGCAGAAAAGTGTGATGTAATAACTAATCACACTTTTCTGCTGACCTTGATTATTCTGAGCATTTATTAAGCCTTGAGGAGTGAACAAGATTTTCAGAAAAATATTAAAGCAAGTGACAAAAGAAATTAAAAATTAATAAAAGGCAGATTGTGTTACACCATTTTCCTCAGCCACTGAAGGATGTGGATGTGGAGGCACCATAAATACACTCAACAAAAATATAAACGCAACACTTTTGGTTTTGCTCCCATTTTGTATGAGATGAACTCAAAGATCTAAAACTTTTTCCACATACACAATATCACCATTTCCCTCAAATATTGCTCACAAACCAGTCTAAATCTGTGATAGTGAGCACTTCTCCTTTGCTGAGATAATCCATCCCACCTCACAGGTGTGCCATATCAAGATGCTGATTAGACACCATGATTAGTGCACAGGTGTGCCATATACTGCCCACAAAAAAAGGCCACTCTGAAAGGTGCAGTTCTATCACACAGCACAATGCCACAGATGTCGCAAGATTTGAGGGAGCGTGCAATTGGCATGCTGACAGCAGGAATGTCAACCAGAGCTGTTGCTCGTGTATTGAATGTTCATTTCTCTACCATAAGCCGTCTCCAAAGGCGTTTAAGAGAATCTGGCAGTACATCCAACCAGCCTCACAACCGCAGACCACGTGTAACCACACCAGCCCAGGACCTCCACATCCAGCATGTTCACCTCCAAGATCGTCTGAGACCAGCCACTCAGACAGCTACTGAAACAATCGGTTTGCATAACTAAAGAATTTCTGCACAAACTGTCAGAAACCGTCTCAGGGAAGCTCATCTGCATGCTCGTCGTCCTCATCGGGGTCTCGACCTGACTCCAGTTCGTCATCGTAACCGACCTGAGTGGGCAAATGCTCACATTCGCTGGCGTTTGGCACGTTGGAGAGGTGTCCTCTTCACGGATGAATCCCGGTTCACACTGTTCAGGGCAGTTGGCAGACAGCGTGTGTGGCATCGTGTGGGTGAGCGGTTTTCTGATGTCAATGTTGTGGATCGAGTGGCCCATGGTGGCGGTGGGGTTATGGTGTGGGCAGGCGTCTGTTATGGACGAAGAACACAGGTGCATTTTATTGATGGCATTTTGAATGCACAGAGATACCGTGACGAGATCCTGAGGCCCATTGTTGTGCCATACATCCAAGAACATCACCTCATGTTGCAGCAGGATAATGCACGGCCCCATGTTGCAAGGATCTTTGGCTGCTTTCAGTGATGCCGGTATTTGGTTAGACTCTTTCTCTCCGATTGTTCTGTCTGAGTTATTTTCATTAGTTACTTCATCCAAACCATCAACATGTTTATTAGACCCCATTCCTACCAGGCTGCTCAAGGAAGCCCTACCATTATTTAATGCTTCAATCTTAAATATGATCAATCTATCTTTGTTAGTTGGCTATGTACCACAGGCTTTTAAGGTGGCAGTAATTAAACCATTACTTAAAAAGCCATCACTTGACCCAGCTATCTTAGCTAATTATAGGCCAATCTCCAACCTTCCTTTTCTCTCAAAAATTCTTGAAAGGTTAGTTGTAAAACAGCTAACTGATCATCTGCAGAGGAATGGTCTATTTGAAGAGTTTCAGTCAGGTTTTAGAATTCATCATAGTACAGAAACAGCATTAGTGAAGGTTACAAATGATCTTCTTATGGCCTCGGACAGTGGACTCATCTCTGTGCTTGTTCTGTTAGACCTCAGTGCTGCTTTTGATACTGTTGACCATAAAATTTTATTACAGAGATTAGAGCATGCCATAGGTATTAAAGGCACTGCGCTGCGGTGGTTTGAATTATATTTGTCTAATAGATTACAATTTGTTCATGTAAATGGGGAATCTTCTTCACAGACTAAAGTTAATTATGGAGTTCCACAAGGTTCTGTGCTAGGACCAATTTTATTCACTTTATACATGCTTCCCTTAGGCAGTATTATTAGATGGTATTGCTTAAATTTTCATTGTTACGCAGATGATACCCAGCTTTATCTATCCATGAAGCCAGAGGACACACACCAATTAGCTAAACTGCAGGATTGTCTTACAGACATAAAGACATGGATGACCTCTAATTTCCTGCTTTTAAACTCAGATAAAACTGAAGTTATTGTACTTGGCCCCACAAATCTTAGAAACATGGTGTCTAACCAGATCCTTACTCTGGATGGCATTACCCTGACCTCTAGTAATACTGTGAGAAATCTTGGAGTCATTTTTGATCAGGATATGTCATTCAAAGCGCATATTAAACAAATATGTAGGACTGCTTTTTTGCATTACGCAATATCTCTAAAATCAGAAAGGTCTTGTCTCAGAGTGATGCTGAAAAACTAATTCATGCATTTATTTCCTCTAGGCTGGACTATTGTAATTCATTATTATCAGGTTGTCCTAAAAGTTCCCTAAAAAGCCTTGAGTTAATTCAAAATGCTGCAGCTAGAGTACTGACGGGGACTAGAAGGAGAGAGCATATCTCACCCATATTGGCCTCTCTTCATTGGCTTCCTGTTAATTCTAGAATAGAATTTAAAATTCTTCTTCTTACTTATAAGGTTTTGAATAATCAGGTCCCATCTTATCTTAGGGACCTCGTAGTACCATATCACCCCAATAGAGCGCTTCGCTCTCAGACTGCAGGCTTACTTGTAGTTCCTAGGGTTGTAAGAGTAGAATGGGAGGCAGAGCCTTCAGCTTTCAGGCTCCTCTCCTGTGGAACCAGCTCCCAATTCAGATCAGGGAGACAGACACCCTCTCTACTTTTAAGATTAGGCTTAAAACTTTCCTTTTTGCTAAGCTTATAGTTAGGGCTGGATCAGGTGACCTGAACCATCCCTTAGTTATGCTGCTATAGACGTAGACTGCTGGGGGGTTCCCATGATGCACTGTTTCTTTCTCTTTTTGCTCTGTATGCACCACTCTGCATTTAATCATTAGTGATCGATCTCTGCTCCCCTCCACAGCATGTCTTTTTCCTGGTTCTCTCCCTCAGCCCCAACCAGTCCCAGCAGAAGACTGCCCCTCCCTGAGCCTGGTTCTGCTGGAGGTTTCTTCCTGTTAAAAGGGAGTTTTTCTTTCCCACTGTAGCCAAGTGCTTGCTCACAGGGGGTCGTTTTGACCGTTGGGGTTTTACATAATTATTGTATGGCCTTGCCTTACAATATAAAGCGCCTTGGGGCAACTGTTTGTTGTGATTTGGCGCTATATAAAAAAATTGATTGATTGATCTGTACACAATTCTTGGAAGCTGAAAATGTCCCAGTTCTTTCATGGCCGGCATACTCACCGGACATGTCACCCATTGAGCATGTTTGGGATGCTCTGGACCGGTGTATACGACAGCGTGTACCAGTTCCTGCCAATATCCAGCAACTTCGCACAGCCATTGAAGAGGAGTGGACCAACATTCCACAGGCCAAAATTGACAACCTGATCAACTCTATGCGAAGGAGATGTGTTGCACTGCATGAGTCAAATGGTGGTCACACCAGATACTGACTGGTATCCCCCCCCCAATAAAACAAAACTGCACCTTTCAGAGTGGCCTTTTATTGTGGGCAGTCTAAGGCACACCTGTGCACTAATCATGGTGTCTAATCAGCATCTTGATATGGCACACCTGTGAGGTGGGATGGATTATCTCAGCAAAGGAGAAGTGCTCACTATCACAGATTTAGACTGGTTTGTGAACAATATTTGAGGGAAATGGTGATATTGTGTATGTGGAAAAAGTTTTAGATCTTTGAGTTCATCTCATACAAAACTGTCAAGGTGTAAAATAAATGTTAAAACTAAAAAATAACAAAACTAAACTGTAGTCCAATCTTGCAGCCAGGTTCATAAGTTGGCCAGTGAGTGACATTTTTTTTTTTTTTAATTTTCTCTGTACATGACACCAATGTAGTTGAAATGAAGCAGGTACCTGCAGTGTGGACCTCCAGGGGCTTAACAAAATATCACATTAACCATGTAGGAGTTAGTCATTTCTATGCATACTTTCTTAATTTTCAGAGGCCATAAGTGATTGGACAAACAAGGTGTAAGGATTGTTGTTATTGCAAATCATGACTTTTAAAAGCCATTTTCTTTAGACGGGTCAGGAGCAGATACACAAACATATGTGTCTTGGGCTCATTTACAGCCATTGTTAAGAAATAACTGTATGGTAAATCTGTCTGAAATAGGTTATTCTCAAAATGAATGCCCCCGAGAAGAAAGAGACAAGTGAGGGAAGCCAGAAAGACACCCATGACAGCTCTGAAAAAAATAGAGGTTTATATGGCTGATGTTAGAGAAACTTCATGTTGTGCAGCATTTGTCTGTTTCTTCACCAGCTATGCAGCTTCGTGGTAGAATGGCACAGCTGGAATTCCCCTATAATAGTACAGGCCTTGCAGGCCGCCAGCCCAGGACAAACCTCACCGGACCAGAAATATTTTTTTAATAATACCAAGTAGTCATTTTGCAAATCAGTAATCATTATGGCACATTTGCATCACTGTTGTGCGGATTAAAGTTACTAACTGGGACTCCTGTCTTGTTGCGAGAAAGAAACGAGAATCATCCTCTGTTCTGTTCACACCGCTCTAAACGCTGTGCGGCTGTTTTTTTTTTTTGTTTTTTTTCCCCATTTTGGTCTAAATGAGTATCTTAGATTTTGTAAAACCTACCAGCTCAGTAACAAAACCTTTGCTACCAAGGATTAAACAAGTGACTATCTTTAGTATTACTGTAGTCTGTTGATGTTGTATTGTGTTCATTACAATGGCACATCTGAATTCTCAGCTATAAAATTTGGGGTCCCTCAGGATTCTGTTTTAGGTTTCCTGTTGTTCTCTCTGTATGTTGCACCTCTGGGACAGATTATTCGGATTCATGGAATTGAATTCAATTGTTATACTGATGACCTCACAGTGTATAGGCCAGTCTCTGGAGGCAGTGTGTCTCAGTTTACAAAACTGGAGGTTTGTGTGTAGGGATGGGTATTGAGAACTGCTTCCTTTTCAGGTATCGTTAAGAAATGCTTCGATCCACAGACATCAATAAGCTTTTTGCTTAACGATTCCGTTATCGGTCCTTCAGAGTGGCCGTTGTTTTTGAGGGTGTTTATCAGGAAAATGATCATTTTTCTACGTTGATTACGGACCCTGCAGTGGGTCCGTAATCAACTTTTCTGAGCGCGGCTTTGCTTTGAACCTTGAACCAATTGAAGCAGTGGTTCGCAGATTGAAGCAGTGCTTCGATCTATTGCTTCGTTTATTCATTTTTTTTCGCTGTATCTTAATTTCCCCCGCTAAAAACCCTAAAGAGCATACGTCTGAGTATTATTTACCTTTTTTATGTTAAACCGACCTGTTATGGTCTTCTGAAACAGTTGATAGATGTATTTTATAACTTTTATAACGGGAGCGATGCTAACGCGTTAGCTTGTCTATGGCATTTTCAATGTTAAAGTTAGCATTAAGCAGTTGCAGCTGTCATCACGTTCGGGTGCATTTTTCTGTATAATAAGCCTTTGTCGTAAAAGAGTCAAATGTATTACAAATTGTAATATTTTTTAAATTTATTTTTGTTTATATATTAATAGTCTAATGATTAGTTATTATATACAATTTCAGAGAAAGAGACAAAAATAACCTGAATAGAAACACAACAGAAAATATAAAACCAACTAACAATGAACATACATACATACAGAAATTAAGTCTTTCCTGTAAACACCTAGTGACTCTTACACCTCCACTTCATCCCTGTCTTATTTAAGTTTAATGACAGTTTGTTTCCGTCAAACTATATTTTCAATGTGTTAATTTCTTCAGTGATTTCCTCCAGAACTAATCTGCCAAGCTAGAAAACTGCTGCATCCTTGTAAAAGCAGAATACTACTGGAATGAATTTGAATAAGGAAAGTTTTTTTTTCTCACCTAAATGGATGCTGCACTCACAGCAGTTTGTCTGGAATAGTCCCAGATTGCATTTCAGAGCTTCTAGAATTCAAACATTGTTGTGCAGGTGGCATTGGGGGGTAATTTTGGGTTTCAGCTTTTTTTTGTTTTTCACCACTTTCATCCCTAAATATGTCAATCGTGAGTCACTTTTTTTGCGGATTAAAGTTACTAACTGGGACTCCTCTCTTGTTGCGAGAAAGAAACGAGAATCGTCCTCCGTTCTGTTCACACAGCTCCAAATGCTGTGCGGCTCTCTGACGAGTCAAGTTAGAACGATAGAGTCCAGTCGGAATTAATAACTTCAAAGTGAAACACTGTTTTGTTTATTTTTATTTATGTCCAGAGATCAAGGATACAGTGACCAATTTCATATTTATTTACTTTAACACTCAATGAAATACACAGAAAACCTGTAAAGCCTACTTTTAGTACAAAAAGAGGTATTGATAAGGGAATCGCTAAGGAATCGGATCGATAAGCAGAATCGATAATGGCATCAATATTGATGAAATCTTATCAATACCCATCCCTACTTGTGTGGTTGTAGTAAAAAAACTGGATGTCAACAAATTTCCTGCTGTTGAATGCAGGGAAGATTGAGATGATCATCGCTGGCCCTGCCAGACTGAGACATTTTTCTGGCCAGTTAACATTGTCACTTGGAGACTTGTGTGAATCGTCAAAGTGAAAAAGTTCAAAACCTCAGTGTGACTTTTCACCAGTCATTGTCTTTTGAATTGTACATTACAGAGGTTGTTAAGATAGCCCATTTTCACTTCCGTAACATTGCAGTGTTGACATCCTCTCTATGGCACCCACAGAAATTTTAATTCACACCTTTGTGTCTTCCAGAATTGACTACTGTCATGTTTTACAACCACAATTCCAATGAAGTTGGGACATTGTGTAAAATGTAAATAAAAACAGAATACAATGATTTGCAAATCCTCTTCAACCTATATTCAATTGAATACACTACAAAGACAAGACATTTAATTTTCAAACTGATAAACTTAATTGTTTTTGTACAAATATTTGCTCATTTTGAAATGGATGCCTGCAACATGTTTCAAAAAAGCTGGGACAGTGGTATGTTTACCACTGTGTTACATCACCTTTCCATCTACCAACACTCAATAAGCGTTTGGGAAGTAAGGACACTAATTGTTGAAGCTTTGTAGGTGGAATTCTTTCCCATTCTTGCTTCATGTACGACTTCAGTTGTTCAACAGTCTGGGGTCTCTGTTGTCATATTTTGCGCTTCCATAATGCGCCACACATTTTCAGTGGGTGACAGATCTGGACTACAGACAGGCCAGTCTAGTACCCACACTCTTTTACTACAAAGCCACGCTGTTGTAACACATGCAGAATGTGGCTTGGCATTGTCTTGCTGAAATAAGCAGGAATGTCCCTGAAAAAGACGTTGCTTGGATGGCAGCATGTGTTGGTCCAAAACCTGGATGTACCTTTCAGCATTGATGGTGCCATCACAGATGTGTAAGTTGCCCATGCCATGGGCACTAACACACCCCCATACCATCACAGATGCTGGCTTTTGAACTTTGCGCTGATAATAATCTGGATGGTCTTTCTTTTCTTTTGTCCGGAGGACACGACATCCATGATTTCTAAAAACAATTTGAAATGTGGACTCATCAGACCACAGCACACTTTTCCACTTTGCGTCTGTCCATTTCAAATCAGCTCGGGTTCAGAGAAGGCAGCGGCGTTTCTGGATGTTGTTAATGTGTGGCTTTCCCTTTGGATGGTAGAGTTTTAACTTGCACTTGTAGATGTAGCGACGAACTGTGTTAACTGACAATGGTTTTCTGAAGCGTTCCTGAGCCCACGTGGTAAGATCCTTTACACGGTGATATCGGTTTTTAATGCAGTGCCGCCTGAGGGATCGAAGGTCACGGGCATTCATGTTGGTTTTCGCATTGCCGCTTACATGTAGAAAGTTCTCCATATTTTCTGAATCTTCTGATTATATTATGCACTGTAGATGATGGAATCCCTAAATTCCTTGCAATTGAACATTGAGAAACATTGTTCTTAAACTGTTGGACTATTTTTTTACGCAGTTGTTCACAAATTGGTGATCCTCACCTCATCTTTGCTTGTGAATGGCTGAGCCTTTGGGGATGCTCCTTTTATACCCAATCATGACAGGCACCTGTTTTCAATTAGGTCTTCTTTGAGCATTCATCAACTTTCCCAGTCTTTTGTCACCCAGTCCCAACTTTTTTGAAACGTGTTGCAGGCATCCATTTCAAAATAAAAAAAATATTTGTACAAAAACAGCAAAGTTTATCACTTTGAACATTAAATATCTTGTCTTTGTGGTGTATTCAATTAAATATAGGCTGAAGAGGATTTGCAAATCATTGTATTCTGTTTTTATTTACATATCAAATAACATCCCAACTTCATTGGATCAGCAATGTTTTGTTGCTGATGTACAAGGCTCTAAATGAACATTCACCCAGCTACTTTGCTGAACCTGTTAAGCCTTATGTGCCTCCTCATGCTCTGCAGTTGTTGGATGTGGACCTGCTCTGTGTCCCAAGGTTTAAAAAGAAGTCTGTAGGTTTTAGAGCCTTTTCCTACCATGCTCCTACGTGGTAGAATAGCCTGCTGTTGGGATTCGAAAGACAACTTCCATTGAGATATATATATATATATATATATATATATATATTTTTTTTTTTAAACGAGTCATAAAACCAATCTATTTTTGAGTCTGTTACTCTAAAGTGGGCCTCTACAGTCTCTAGGAGATGCGCACCCAATCCCCAGTGCCACATCATCATCTCAGGAGACGAACAGATGTCGCTGCCGCTCATCTTTAGTTTTATGGTTTTTAGTTTCGTTGTAGGGCTGCACCTAAATATTATTTTTTTATCGATTAATCTAATGATTAATTTATCAATTAATCTAATGATTTTAATGACTAGATTAATGACAAGAAATGTACCCAAAATAAAAAGCATGCCTTCCTAATATTTCAAGATTTTATTCAAAAACAGTTGTATGTAGAAGTTTAGGCACCCCTGATGATTTCCATGATTTTCCTTAAAGCCCTGGTCCCACCAAATAATGAAGGATGAATAATCAGCCATACAGAATGTTTTTTTTTTTTTTTGTGCAACAAGAGGGTTTATTCAACTATCGTGGAGAATGGTGGCTCTGAGTGGCTCTTAGAGGCAGTATCTTCAGTTAAGGAGGATCATCTCTGAGCGTGGCGCTAATTTCAAGATGTAGCAACAACAACAACGTGGGGCAGTTATGTGGCTGAGCATGGCTGATACAAGCCATTCAAGCTTGTAATGACCGGTCGGTTGTGGCTCACTAGAGGCTGCTACGTGGCACATGTGGGGTACAGAGAGGCACATAGAGGTGCCTTAGTAGTGGATACGTGATAGATGAAAACGTGGGTCATTCCTCGAATAATCACTACACACCCATGCGTGGCTCATTATTCATGGCTTATTATTCGGTGGGACTGAGACTTTATAAATCATTGGTTGTTTGGATCAGCAATTTCAGTTAAATATATCAGACATATATATTTAATATCTGACAGACAGTGATATTTGAGAAGTGAAATGAAGTTTATAGTATTTACAGAAAGTGTGCAATAATTATTTAAGCAAAATTAGGCAGATGCATAAATTTGGGAACCCCAACAGAAAAATACATCAATATTTAGTAGATCATTTTGCAGAAATAAAAGCCTCCATACGCGTCCTATAGCTTCCAATGAGAGTCTGGATTCTGGTTTAAGGTATTTTGGACCATTTTTCTTAACAAAACATCTCAGGTTTGTTGGTTTGCGAGCATGGACAGCCCGCTTAAAATCACACCACAGATTTTCAATAATATTCAGGTCTGGGGATTGAGATGGCCATTCCAGAACATTGCACTTGTTCCTCTGCATGAATGCCTTAGTAGATTTTGAGCAGTGTTTAGGGTAATTGTCTTGTTGAAAGATCCAGCCCTGGCACAAGCTTCAACTTTGTCACTGATTCATGAACACTGTTGTCAAGAATCTGCAGATATTGACTGGAATCCATGTGACCCTCAACTAAGATTCCCAGGACCTGCACTGGCCCCACAGCCACACAGCATGATGGAAACACCTCCACATTTTACTACTAGCAAGTGTTTTTCTTGGAATGCTATGTTCAGCCATGCATACTGTCCCTTGTTATGTCCAAATAACTCAATTTTAGTTTCATCAGTCCACAGCACCTTATTCCAAAATGAAGCTGGCTTGTCCAAATGTGCTTTAACATACCTCAAGCGACTCTGTTTGTGGTGTGTACGCAGAATAGGCTTCCTCTGCATTACAGCATCATACAGCATCTCTTTGTGCAAAGTGTGCTGTATAGTTGAACGATGCACAAGGACACTATCTGTAGCAAGATCATGTTGTAGGTCTTTGGAGCAGGTCTGTGGGTTGACTTACTGTTATCATCCTTCGCTTCAACTTATCTGAGATTTTTCTTGGCCTGCCACTTCGGGCCTTAACTAGTACTGTGCCTGTGGTCTTCCATTTCCTCACTATCTTCGTCACAGTGGAAAGTGACAGCTGAAATCTCTGAGATAGCTTTCTGTATCCTTCCCCTAAACCATGATGTTGAGCAGTCTTTGTTTTCAGGTCATTTGAGAGTTGTTTAGAGGCTCACATGTTGCCACTCATTAGAAGATATGCAAAGAGGGGAAACATTTGCAAATGGCCACCTTAAATACCCTTTCTCATGATTGGATTCACCTGTGTAAGGAGGTCAAGGGTCAGTGAGCTTACCAAACCAATTTTGTGTTCTAATAATTAGTGCTAAATGTATTCAAATCAAATAAAATGACAAGGGTGCCCAAATTTATGCACCTGCCTAATTTTGTTTAAATAATTATTGCACACTTTCTGTAAATACTAGAAACTTAATTTCACTTCTCACATATCAGTGTGTTCGTCTGCTATATGATATATTTAACTGAAATTTCTGATCCAGACAACTGATGATTTATAAAGGAAAATCATGAAAATGATCAGGAGTGCCCAAACTTTTGCATCAACTGTACCTCTTGAAAAACAAAGCCTTTGTATTCTGTGTGTTCCTCTTCTCTCCAAAGTAATAAGTTTAAATATGCAACAAAAAATAGCCCAGTCTTCACTGATAATCTGGTTTAGCAACATAAAAGGAAGTGTATATTGCGTGAAATGTGTTGATCATCTCACGAAAGCCTTGGCCTTCAACAATAGCAAGAGGTCTCATGTCCTTGCTAATCATCTGTGAGATGCTGTCAGTAAGCTGAGGAGTCATCTGGGGTGTGCATGGATTCAGGTTCTTTTTGTGATAAAACTCCTCCACACTCCTTTGCCTCACCCTGTAAAAAGACGCACAAAGCCTAGTCTAAATTCCACATCACTGCTGTTAATGATATTAATAATAGTAGACTATATTTGTCAGACACCAGTTCAGAAAAATACTGGACCTACAATTCAAAAGTATTGCTGTGACACATTAATTTGCTGACTGTAACAACAGTCTGTAATGTTAGTTTAAGCCATTTTGTCACTCATACAGTGCGCTTAAAGTAAACAGAAAATAGAAAACAGTGTAATGTTACGTTACGAAACAGCAGCGGTGAAGAAAGTACTTTTAATATCAGCACAATGAATAAACATTCAGGCTAACATTACCTCTAACAGAAACACATTTCTTGCACTGATAATCATAATAACATGCTTTTGGTTGGGGAAAAAGTAAACAGGACTTACGTTGTTGTTTTGCTGTCGTCTTGGCACAGTGATAAGCCATTTCTACCTTGCAGAGTTTACATGTCACACTGTGGTTAGGTCTTTGGTTGAAATATTCCCATACTTTAGATAAGCTTGGCAGAATTTTGTTCGCTTCAGCTTTTCCTCCATTCGTGTTTTTACCGCGAGCAGCCATCTTGCTACTCCTGCTACCGTGCGACCACAACGCATCGACGCACGCTTTGCGCATCAACGCACACTCTCATGAGTGCCACTAGCTTGGCTTATGACAAGCTAAAAGTGGGCGCTCTTGTTATGTCCGAACAACAGTTTGAGTATTCTGTGTTAGTACGCACCCGCGGCCGATGTGCTTGATGAATTCCTGCGCAAAACGCAAAAAGTAGTTCCCAGATAATTGATAATGAGTATATCTCATTTACATTAATTCTAAAATTTACCAGTAATAAAATTATAAAGATAACTTCAGTTTTAAGAGTGGCTGTAATAAATATTTAAGAAACTTAAAGTTTATGAGCAACTTCACCTGTTATTGCTCAAGCACATTGTAAACATTGACATGATGGAGTTTGATGTGGAAGAGTTCAAAAAGATATGATTGGAATGTTTTACCATTTACAGTTGGCAATGAAAGACTTGGGTGTTAACTTTGTGTTAAAGCCAGAATAAGAAGCTGCACTTAAAGAGATCTATCTGGGATGAGACACATTCTGCGTGTTGTCGCTCCATGAGAGCGGCGCGCTGAGCAGTTTTGCAGAAGTAGTCCGGCGAGCTCAATCTGTGGGCGCGAGCTATCTCAAAGTTCAATAATAGCAGAGATGTCGGTCCAATGAGAGCGGCACTCTGAGCAGGGTGGTGTCTACGTCTTTGAATTATTTTGCTTGTACAAAGTAGCTTTTATGATTTTAATTGTTTTTACTCTGTGATATGGGAGCTTTGTTTGATGTTGTTCTGACGCTTGGTCAGCATTTTATTTTTTTATTTGATGTGCTTTATAAATAAATTTGTTATTTATGAAATGGTGTCTGAACTAAAGATGCTATGAGAGATGGAACTCAGTTCGGCAGCTGTCACTTAAAGCCACCATGCTCCTAATTATGCATGACTTTTTGTCTTAAAACATCTGAAACTAAGAAGTTAGAAAAAAAAAATAACCTTCGTACAGTCGTCATGGAGGGGGAAGCTACAGTGCATCCAAAAAGTATTCACAGTGCTTCAGTTTTTCCACATTTTATGTTAGTTTTATTCCAAAATGGATGAAATTATTTTTTTCCCCTCAGAATTCTACACACAATACCCCATAATGACAATGTGAAAAAAGTTTGTGTGCAATTTTTGCAAATTTATAACAAGCAAACAAACAAGTAACTAAGAAATCACATGTACATAAGTATTCATAGCCTTTGCCATGAAGCTCAAAATTGAGCTCAGGTGTGTCCTGTTCCCACTTGTCATTCTTGAGATGTTTGTACAGCTTAATTGGAATCCACTTTGGGTAAATTCGGTTGATTGGACATGATTTGGAAAGGCACACACCTGTCTGAATTAGGGGTGGGTACTGATAAGATTTTATAGATGCCATTATCGAGTCAGTTTATTGATCCGATTCCTTTTCGATTCCCTTATTGATACCGCTTGTGAATTTTCTGTGTATTAAAAGTAGGCTTTACAGGTTTTCTATGTCAACAACATTTTACTGACTCCTAGTGACTTTCGTTACCCTTCTCTCCAAAGCATATCTCCACCTTTCCAAGCTAGCCTCAACCTGCTCTCTATTCTCACTACAGATTACAATGTCATCTGCCGTCATCATAGTCTATGGAGACGCCTGTCTGAGCTCATGCGTCAACCTGTCCATCACCATTGTGAACAAGAAAGGACTCAGCTGATCCTTTGTGTAATCCCACCTCCACCTTGAATGAGTGTCAGTCCTATTGCGAATCTCACCGCTCTCACTCTATCCTTTTACATGTCCTAGACTACCCTCGCATACTTCTCTGCTACTCCAGACTTCCTCATACAATACCACAACTCTTCTCTTGGCACCCTGTCATAAACATTCTCTAAATCCACAAACACACATTGTAACTCCTTCTGCCTTTCTCTATACTTCTCCATCAGTGAACAGCATCTGTAGTGCTCTTTCTTGGAAAAAGATCTAATTTTAGGAAAAGAAACTAACAGCGCCACCTGGGGAAATGGCCCCAGGACCATTCAAAACTCAGATTTAAATTATCCCAAGAAGGCTACACTAGGTTCGTGGAATCAAGAGGGGTGTGTTATCAGAAAGGTAGCTTTATTTACTATGGATGGGTATTGATAAGATTTTATTGATATTGATGCCATTATCGATTCTGCTTATCAATCCGATTCCTTATCGATTCCCTTATCGATACCTCATGAATTTTGTACTAAAAGTAGGCTTTACAGGTTTTCTATGTATTTCATTGAGTCTTAAAGTAAATAAATATGAAATTGGTCACTGTATCCTTGATCTCTGGACATAAATAAAAACAAAACAAAATGGTGTTTCGCTTTGAAGTTATTAATTCAGGCTGGATTCTATCGTTCTAACTTGACTCGTCAGAGAGCTGCACAACGTTTGGAGCTGTGTGAACAGAATGGAGGACGATTCTCGTTTCTTTCTCGCAACAAGACAGGAGTGATATAGATGCTATAAAAGTGACTCACGAATCACGATTGACATATTCAGGGATGAAAGTGGTGAAAAAAAAAGAAAAAAAAAAAGCTGAAACCCAAAATTACCCCCCAACACCACATGCACAAAAATGTTTCAGTTCTAGAAGCTCTGAAATGCAATCTGGGACTATTCCAGATGATAAACTGGAGTGAGTGCAGCATCCATTTAGGTGAGAAAAAAAAAACTTTCCTTATTCAAATTCATTCCAGTAGTATTTTGCTCTTACTAGGATGCAGCAGTTTTCTAGCTTAGCAGATAGTTCTGGAGGAAATCACTAAAGAAATTAACACATTGAAAATATGGTTTGACCGAAACAAACTGTCATTAAACTTAGATAAGACTGGGATGAAATGGAGGTGTAAGAGTCACTAGGTGTTCACAGGAAACACATTTATTTCTGTATGTATTTATTTATTTATGTTCATTGTTAGTTGCTTTTATATTTTCTGTTGTGTTTCTATTCAGGTTCTTTTTGTCTGTTTCTCTAAAATTGTATATAATAAGTATATATTGTATATAATAATCATTACATTAATATATAAACAAAAATAAATTTAAGAAATATTACAATTTGAAAACAAATGCACCCGAACGTGATGACAGCTGCAACTGCTTAATGCTAACTTTTAACATTGAAAATGCCATCGACATGCTAACGCGGTAGCATCGCTCCCGTTTTTAGGTTATAAAATACATCTATCAACTGTTTCAGAAGACCATAACAGGTTGGTTTAACATAGAAAAGGTAAATAATACTCAGACGTATGCTCTTTAGGGTTTTAGCGGGGGAAAATTAAGCGAAAGGAAGAAAGAATAAACGAAGCAATAGATCGAAGCATTGCTTCAATCTGTGAACCACTGCTTCGATTGGTTCAAGGTTCAAAGCAAAGCCGTGCTGCAGAAAAGTTGATTACGGACCCGCTGCAGGGCAAAGAACAGAACTAAAGAAAACCACATATTCTGCAAACCAAAAAAAAAAAAAGCCATCCAAATAACCGGACAAATATACACAAATTAAAAAAAGAAAGCACAGACATATCAGCCAGGTGATGCAAATCCGGTCCCAGGTGTGTGCAATTACTACACCAGAAGAGGGTGCAGTACTTCTGAGCAGCAACACGCCCACATCTGTTGAAGACCAGTCAAACCAATATGAACAAAACAACGGCCCCTTTAATTGGAAGTGGCGGCTCAGCCGTAGTTCTTTGTGTCTGCCGGTGGAAGCGTGCACACCCATAGACAGGAGGAGGAGGGGGAGAGAGCCACGACGGAATTCACGACGAGGTCCCGTAACCCAGGCTCACAGTAGAGAGCCCCGAATCCACAACGCATGTGGATGGTAGAGTTTAACTTGCACTTGTAGATGTAGCGACGAACTGTGTTAACTGACAATGGTTTTCTGAAGCGTTCCTGAGCCCACGTGGTAAGATCCTTTACACGGTGATATCGGTTTTTAATGCAGTGCCGCCTGAGGGATCGAAGGTCACGGGCATTCAATGTTGGTTTTCGGCATTGCCGCTTACATGTAGAAAGTTCTCCATATTTTCTGAATCTTCTGATTATATTATGCACTGTAGATGATGGAATCCCTAAATTCCTTGCAATTGAACATTGAGAAACATTGTTCTTAAACTGTTGGACTATTTTTTTACGCAGTTGTTCACAAATTGGTGATCCTCACCTCATCTTTGCTTGTGAATGGCTGAGCCTTTTGGGGATGCTCCTTTTATACCCAATCATGACAGGCACCTGTTTTCAATTAGGTCTTCTTTGAGCATTCATCAACTTTCCCAGTCTTTTGTCACCCAGTCCCAACTTTTTTGAAACGTGTTGCAGGCATCCATTTCAAAATAAAAAAAATATTTGTACAAAAACAGCAAAGTTTATCACTTTGAACATTAAATATCTTGTCTTTGTGGTGTATTCAATTAAATATAGGCTGAAGAGGATTTGCAAATCATTGTATTCTGTTTTTATTTACATATCAAATAACATCCCAACTTCATTGGATCAGCAATGTTTTGTTGCTGATGTACAAGGCTCTAAATGAACATTCACCCAGCTACTTTGCTGAACCTGTTAAGCCTTATGTGCCTCCTCATGCTCTGCAGTTGTTGGATGTGGACCTGCTCTGTGTCCCAAGGTTTAAAAAGAAGTCTGTAGGTTTTAGAGCCTTTTCCTACCATGCTCCTACGTGGTAGAATAGCCTGCTGTTGGGATTCGAAAGACAACTTCCATTGAGATATATATATATATATATATATATATATATATATATATATATATATATATATATATATATATATATATATATATATATATATATATATATATATTTTTTTTTTTTTTTTTAAACGAGTCATAAAACCAATCTATTTTTGAGTCTGTTACTCTAAAGTGGGCCTCTACAGTCTCTAGGAGATGCGCACCCAATCCCCAGTGCCACATCATCATCTCAGGAGACGAACAGATGTCGCTGCCGCTCATCTTTAGTTTTATGGTTTTTAGTTTCGTTGTAGGGCTGCACCTAAATATTATTTTTTTATCGATTAATCTAATGATTAATTTATCAATTAATTATTATTTTATTATTATTAATTAAAAAAAAAAAAGCCATCCAAATAACCGGACAAATATACACAAATTAAAAAAAGAAAGCACAGACATATCAGCCAGGTGATGCAAATCCGGTCCCAGGTGTGTGCAATTACTACACCAGAAGAGGGTGCAGTACTTCTGAGCAGCAACACGCCCACATCTGTTGAAGACCAGTCAAACCAATATGAACAAAACAACGGCCCCTTTAATTGGAAGTGGCGGCTCAGCCGTAGTTCTTTGTGTCTGCCGGTGGAAGCGTGCACACCCATAGACAGGAGGAGGAGGGGGAGAGAGCCACGACGGAATTCACGACGAGGTCCCGTAACCCAGGCTCACAGTAGAGAGCCCCGAATCCACAACGCATGTTCGACCGCATGCACTCAACAACCAGGAAGGAATTCCCCAAACAGACCAGACCTCTGCCCCGGAATGCACAGTGTTTGGCGTAGCACTTGCCCAAACAGAGTTGCACACGAGGCGCGCAGCTCGCCACCACCCGGAACCCACGCCAGGCGGTGTGTGTATGAACGCACAGTGTACTCGCTCCGGCTTTCAAGGCCATGTTAGTGCCACCCACCATCTACCTCAAAGGTACACCGCACACCAACATGTCACATTCTCAACACACTCTCCTCGCTTGTCAGCATCAATATCTTTTACCACTCTCACCTGCTGCACATCCTTTGTCTGGCCAGTCGTTGCAGGTCCTTTTCTCTTTCCTTACTATTCAACATCTTGTACAGTTTGCTATATGCCTTTTACTTAGCTTTTGCTGCTTCTCTTTTCACCTTATGCTGCATCTCCTTGTACTACTGTCTGCTTTCTTCATCTATGACTTTTTTGCTAACCTCTTTCTCCATATGCTTTCCTGGACATCTTCATTCCATCACCAACGCTCCTTGTCTTCTTTCTGCTGTCCAGATGTCACACCCAGTGCCTTCCTAGGTGTCTCCCTCACCATATCTGTAGTACTTTTGTCCAACTGTAGTACAGTTGTCCAAAATTGCCTCCCCCTCCATCCAGTGCCTCTCACCTGCTCAATGAATTTCACACAACATTCTTTCTCCTTCAGCTTCCACCATCTGATCCTTTGAGCTCTTTTCTTCTTCACTTCTGACGTCATCCTACAAGCCACTGTCTTATGCTGTCGATCTACACTCTCCCCTGCCCCCACCTTACAATCTCTAGTTTTTTTTTTTATCTTGGATCTCCTACAAAGAATGTAGTCCACTTTTGTGCACCTTTCTCTGCTTTTATGTCACCCTGTGCCCCTCCCTTTTCTTAAAGTAGGTATTCACCAAAACCATTTCCATCCTTTTTGCCACATTAACTACCATCTGTCCTTCCACATTCCTGTCCTTGATGCCATAGCTACCCATTACTTCCCCATCACCTCTGTTCCCTTTGCCATCATGCCCGCCATCATGCTCATTGAAGTCCGCTCTTATCACCACTCTTCCATGCTTGGGCACACTCTCCACCACGTCATCTAACTCACTCCAGAAATCTTTGTTCTCCTTTGTCTTGCAACCAACCTGTGGGGCATATGCACTGATATTCTTCATCACTCCTTCAATTTCCAACTTCATACTCTTAACATACTCTTCTGTTAAAATGACCCCAACGCCATTTCTCTTCCTATCATCACAATGATACATCAACTTGAACTCACCACCTATGCTCCTGCTCTTACTTCCCTTCCACTTCCCTTGCACACACAATGTATGTACCTTTCTCCTCTCCATCATATCAACCAGCTCTCTCCTTTTACCAGTCATGCTGTCAACATTCAAAGTCCCGACAATTTTTAATACCTTTGACTCTTTTATGACAACAAACGCTGAGCCATTAACTATACAGAAAACAAATGCACACAAACGTGCTGAAATGTGATTGAGATGAGTGATTGTGTTCAGTGAGGTGGTATGGGAGTGAAGTACCCAGGTGTGCAAAAGTTTAACCAGACGTATGGGTAATTTATTACAGTGAAGGTGCTAGAAACTGTAGAACAGAAGAGTTTGGTGGTATTGAGACTACAGAGGTCAAATTCCAGAGTGTTCTTTGTTCAAAAGCAGAGAGGTGTTGAAAAGTATTATTGGGCAGGAAAGATTCCCTGCAATGTCTGAATCAGTCTGCTGGAGAATTTGCTTTACTTTCTGTTCAGCAGGTGGTGGAGAGAGTGGTCTGGTTATCAGTGTTGTACAAATTACCGGAAAATCACACTTAAGTAAAAGTAAGATACCCATTAAAAAAAATGACTTTGGTAGAAGTTCAAGTAACCGATTGAAATGCTACTCAAGTAAAAGTCTTATGCCGCGTTCACACCGGGCACGATCAGACGCTACAAATTCACGTGGGTCGCCAGGCGACGGACGCTCCTCCTTCGCCCGGTGTGTCGCTCTGCTTGGGTGGACTTTCGCTGCGAAAATTCGCCCCGGTGCGTCATCAAATAGGAGGAGCTTCCATTCCGCTCGCCGGCTCCGGTTGTCAGTCAAGCTAACATGATGGACCTTGATCACACGGAGCAAGTTGTTGTGAAAAGCTCCCAATACAGAGAGTATCATTATTTGCTGCAGGAGCTGTGTCTGGGTGACGGCCGCTTTCAGCGGTCCTTCCACCTCTGCGGGACCCAGTTTGAGGATCAACTGTCCCGTTTCACGCGCACACATGTAAACAATTAAAAAAAAAAAAAAAAAAAAAAAAAACTCCGCTGCTTGCTGCAGCTGGCTCTTCCCCCAAAAAACTCTGTCATAATTGTGTTTAGAAATCAGTCACCATTTGTTTTATTATAGATCTGTATAGTTAATTAATAAAATATTCTCTACAGACGATTCGCTCGCGCGCGCACGTAAAAAAAAAAAAAAAAAGAGAAAAAGCTCTTCTCCCCGCTGCTGCAAGGAGGGCTGCTACTCGCTCCAAAAACTCTGTCATAATTGTGTTTAGAAACCAGTCACCATTTGCTTTATACAGGTGTGTAGTTAATAAGTAAAATCTCCAGGACGATTCACACGCGCGCACGTAAAATAAAAATAAAAAGAAACTCCTGCTCACAGGCTGCTACCAGATACAGGACATGTTCACGTCTTCAGTCAAACTCCAGACATCTCCATGTCACTACATATTTAGTCCCTGACTGGTCATCGCGGCGGGACAAGACGAAAAAGTTCAGATTTTTGAACTTGGGGAGGAGGGCAGCGCGACGTGAGGCAACGCAATATCGCGCCACAAACGCGCAAAACCGCTTCACTCGCCTCCATCGCATCGTGCTGCACGGTTTGCCACCAAAACACGTCCTTACATAGGGATTACATGGCAACCTGTGGCTGCAGTCGCTCGCGTCGCACCCGGTGTGAACGTGGCATTAGAGTATCTAGTATTTATTGTACTTAAGTATGACAAGTAATGTACAACTAAATGTACTCAAGTATTGAAAGTAAAAGTACAAGTAAAGTAAAAGTACAAGTAAATGTTAATAATCAAAAACGGACTGATTTTTTTTTTTTTAATAAAAGTTTATCTAGGCTTGTAAATGACTGGTAGTATTAGTCAAAATACTGAAAACTGTGCACATCACACAAAAACACTTCAGAAACAAGGTTTCAAAACCTAAATGAGAGTAGGCTACTCACTAGGTGTTCACAGGAAACATTTATTTCTATATGTATTTATTTATTTTCATTGTTACACGGTTTTATCTTTTCTGTTGTGTTTTGTTTCATTAGGTTCTTTTTGTCTCTTTCTCTAAAATTGTATTGTAACATTATTAGTCTATTATTATTGACTATTATTGTCTATTATGTAGACTATTATTGTTGTTGCTATAATATATGAATAAAAAAAAAAAAAATTACAGTTTGACTCTTTTACAACAACGAACACAAATCAACACAAACGTGCTGATGCAAACAGCTTTATGCTACCTTTAACATTGAAAATGCCATAGACATGCTAACGCGTTAGCATCTGTCCAGTTTTTAAGTTATAAAATACATCTATCAGCTGTTTCAGAAGACCATAACAGGTCGGTTTAACATAAAAATATTAAATATTACTCACAGACATATGCTCTTCAGGGTTTTAGCTGGGAAAAAATTAGGATAAAACGAAATAAAATCCATGAATCGTAGATTGAAGCACTGCTTCGACCTGCGAATCACTGTTTCCATTGGTTCAAGGTTCAAAGCAAAGCCGCGCTGCAGAAAAGTTGATTACAGACCCGCTGCAGGTCTGTAATCAATGTAGAGAAATTATCATTTTCCTGACAAACACCCCCCAAGTGCGCAACTGCAAAAAAGCCTACCGGACATGCCTCATGTCGACCTGACTTTGTTGTAGTCACTAGTAATCAGTAGGGATGTGAATCGTACAACAACTCACGATTCAATTCGATTCCGATTCTTGGGGTGACGATTCGATTCAGAATCGATTTTCGATTCAAAGAGCTCTGAGAAATAGTTATATTACTGGGTGAAAACATGACTTTTTTCGTGTGTGTGTGTGTGTTTGTGGTTTTTTTTTTTGTAACGAGTAACGGCATGGCGCATAGAAAATTTATTGGAGTAGAAGTATGCAATTAAGGTCAGAAGTGTAGTGAAGTAAAAGTGAAAGTAAGCTGAATTTAAAAAACGCAAGTAAAGTACAAAGTCTCCCAAAACGTACTTAAGTACAGTAGTGAAGTATTTTTACTTCGTTACTATGCAACACTGCTGGTTATCAATGACAGCAGCAGTTTGAGTGTTCTTCTCTGCTTCACCACCCAGAGGCCATTCTTCCATTTTCTGAATACGCTTATTGTAGTCTGGTTTAGTTTATTAGGTTGTTAAATGTAGGGCTGCAGCTATCAATTATTTTAGTAATCAAGTATTCTGGCGATTATTCTGGCGATTAATAGATAATCAGATGTATCCCTTTCTGTTTTCCTGGGTAATTATTCAGCACTCTCCTGACATCGGACCGTAAGCGCAGGCGGTCGATGTAATCCTCAGTCAGTCAGGCTGCACCTGAATGTGAGCACAGCGGTGCGACGATTCACCCAAATGATAACCGGACAGTTCATTGACAAAAAAAGGACCATTCATAGACTCAATGTGAAAAATTCATAGACACACAAAAAGACTATTCATAGACACCAAAACTATAAAAAATTAAATTATTTACTGAACGATTGTGTCAAAGGAAGTTTGAAGATGTCAACTCATAATTCTGAAAGATCACACCTGTGTTAAAGGAAGAGCTGCACCCAACATAATGGAATATCCCTGTATCATCTGCTATAAACCAGTCCACCATCATCACCTGGCCATCACCTGTGACAGCTGTGACCAGTGGAATCATCTCAAATGTGACACCGGTATTTCCAGATATACATACCACAGAACCAATATACACAATATGTACCTCCTAATTCACATCCTGCACCAAGAAGCCACTGATGTCATCTTGACCTCCAGATCCTTACGAGAGGGACGTCATGGTAGAGTGCAACACAAGGCCTACAGACATCTTCACGAAAAGATCCCTTTACTGATGTCTTCCTGTCAGACCAGAACATATGAGCAATAAAGGGCTTTGTTTTGATAAAGTGCTATATTTTGGTTTTGGTTATCTGTTACATATTAAATAGTTAATGGTTCGTCATGTCTATGGTCTTTTTTGTGTGTCTATGAATAGTCTGTGTCTATGAATGTCTGTAAACCCAAACGGTAACTGGACTGACTCCAACAATTTACCAAAACTGACTCCAAATATGACTGAATGAAGTACTTTATTTATGCGCTCCGTTCTCAAAACAGTACATGAAGCGCTCCTCCCCCCTGTCTCACTGTCTCTTTAGAATGCTGAAACAATAAAGAAGGGATGTTTAAGTACACTTGTGAGTACTGGCAAATTTTTTGGGGCGGGGGCATACAACAGACTTTCAACATCAAGATCTGATGTTTCGAGCCCTGACTAGGCAGCAAAGGCGAGTGCCATTTAAATAACTGACTGCGCACTGTGTATTTAAAGCGAACCACAGTCTATTTCAGATGATCAGCGCGGACCATCTTTCTCTTAAAAGACTTTATTTTGCTCAGTGTGTCACGCGTAGGGTTGGGTATCGAGAACCGGTTCTTTTTCGAGTATCGTTAAGAAATGATTCGATACCGATATCGATAGTCTTTTTGCTTAATGATTCCCTTATCCTCTTATTAATGATTCCCTTCAGAGCGGCCATTGTTTTTGAGTGTGTTTGTCAGGAAAATTTTTATTTTTCTACGTTGATTACAGGCCCTGTCACGGCTCTGTAATCAACCGCCTCTGCAGCGTGACTCCACTTTGAAGCATGAAGCAATGCTTTGATCCACTAGCTCGTTGGTTCTTTCATTCGCTGCTCTTCAGAAATGGCAAGTCCGCTTCTTAACCCCGCTCAAAGCCATTAAAATATCGTGAGTCACTTTTCTGTGGATTAAAGTCACTAACTGGGACTCTTGTCTTGTTGCAGTTAAGAAAAGAGAATCGTCCTCCATTCCGTTGGCACAGCTACAAGCGCCGTGCGGCTCGTTGAGACAGAGTCCGGTCGTAATTAATAACGTCAAAACGAATTGCCTTTTTAAATAAAATGACACCTCTTACAAATGTTGTAATACAGACAAGAAACTACAATCAACTAAAACATTTTTTCCCGCCCAAAATGAGACCTCCTGCATTCTTTATGAATTACATCCTGATGTGCAGCACTGCCAGCTGCAAGAGCTCAGCTCAGATGTATGGAAAGACATTGATGCCAATAATGTCTGAAAGGAAATGCTTTTGACAATAACTGCAGATTTTGTTTATTTCTTTTTATGTCCAGAGATCAAGGATCCACCATGTAGAGTTTATTATGTCCAGAGTTTAAGGATCCAGTAACCAATTTCATGTTTATTTACTTTAAGACTCAATAAAATGTTGCTCAATTTCAATTTAATCAGCTTATAAAGTGCCAAATCGCAACAAAAGCCGCCTCAAGGCGCCTCACACAGAACAGTTTAACATTAAAAATTAAAATAAATAAATAAAAATTTAAAAATTCAAATACATAATTAAAAACAGAAGTAAAAGAATGAAACAGATAAAAAAAAAAACTATTCATAAGAAAGAGAATAAAAATAGGTTTTAAGTCTTGAGTTAAAAATGTCCATGGACTCCGACTGCCTCACGGTCACATGAAGACTGTTCCACAGAGTGGGTGCACAATAAGAAAAAGCTCTTTGACCTGCTGACATAGAAAACCTGTAAAACCTACTTTTAATACAAAAAAATTCACAAGACCTATTGATAAGGGAATCAATAAGGAATCGGATCGATAAGCGGAATCGATAGTGATATCGATATTGATAAAATCTTATTGATACCCATCACTAGTGTCACGTTGGAAAACTGTAACTTTTGGTGCTCTTACACGGATTTTGCACATGCTCTCGTCTTCTGTTTTTATCTGGGGATGTTACAACGCCACACACAGGCCTGGCATTTGTACTACACTGTTAAACCGCGTTTCGAGGCACAGAATTTGCCTCGAACAGTTTTTGTAATGGAATTATTTGAGTTACTCGACTGATCATTTCAGCCTTAATTAAATGGCTCAAAAGATTGTCCGTTATTACTGTAACGTTCGAGGAAATTGAAAGCTTTCATGAATCCTAATAAAATCCAGTGTTTTTGCATTCACTTACTGTGGACAAAATACAAAATCACCTGTTCTTTTTTTTTTTTAATACACATTATTATGGTGGTGTTAACTGGTTGTTACTTTTGTTGTTGTGTTATTAGAATCTCAGTCTGAAGTTTTTACTACATTACTTTGTACATGTTATGTGTCCTTCCCCCCAATCAAAAATGTTCTAGTCCCTCCCCTGTAAGGAATGATGTGACAAAACCAGCATTCACATTGTGACTTTATTTCTGGAGATGTCTGAATCAAATGATTTAAAACATATTTGGGACATTTTGTCTAGACACGTTGACTGTGAAACATTTAATAATGTTGACTAGGGAGGGGTGTTATTTCAAAAATTTTTGAAATCTATAAATTTTTGCATGGAATATGGAAATATACATGGAATCAACCATAATAGTATAATTTTTGGGTCATTTGGTTCCAAAAACCCATATGGACGGAGCGTTTGAAAATTTCAAGTAACGCGTGTGTCGTATATGTGCTGTTGACGTAGAAAACCACTCTATTGCTTATAATTAGTTCATTGTGGCCATGTCATTCTTTACATGTGATGTTTATACTCAACTGATGTTCCTGAAATAAAAACTACATATATTTTGTTTGTTACAATTGATCATAACATATGTACTGAAATTAGCTTTTTTGTCAATTACTCTTAAAAAACACCAGATAGGCTTATTGTTACTATAGAAGTTGAATATAAACTTGCAGTCAAGCAACATTTGGAGCCAAATTTCAAGTCTCTAGGTGCAGCGGTTCTCAAGATATGACATTTCCATCGATATTTTTCGCGATTTGTGAACCCGATATCTTCACTGGCTCCGTCCATATGGGTTTTTGGAACCAAATGACCCAAAATTTATCCTGCTATGGTTTATTCCATGTATATCTCCATATTCTATGCAAACATTTATAGATTTCCAATTTTTTTTTAAATAACACCCCTCCCTAACTTGATCCAAAATTGGAGAGTCATGAGTTTTAATGTTACACGAGTTACAGTAGTGTTCAGAATAATAGTAGTGCTATGTGACTAAAAAGATTAATCCAGATTTTGAGTGTATTTCTTATTGTTACATGGGAAACAAGGTACCAGTAGATTTATTAGATTCTCACAAATCCAACAAGACCAAGCATTCATGATATGCACACTCTTAAGGCTATGAAATTGGGCTATTAGTAAAAAAAAAAACAAAAACAAAAAAAAAAAGTAGAATAATAATAATAATAATATAAATAATGAAAAAAAGTACAATAATAGTAGCATCTGCTGTTGACGCTACAAACTCAAAACTATTATGTTCAAACTGTTTTTAGCAATCCTGTGAATCACTAAACTAGTATTTAGTTGTATAACCACAGTTTCTCATGATTTCTTCAGATCTGTGCGGCATTAATTTTGTTGGTTTGGAACCAAGATTTTGCTCGTTTACTAGTGTGCTTGGGGTCATTGTCTTGTTGAAACACCTATTTCAAGGGCATGTCCTCTTCAGCATAAGGCAACATGACCTCTTCAAGTATTTGACATATCCAAACTGATCCATGATACCTGGTATGTGATATATAGGCCCAACACCATAGTAGGAGAAACATGCCCATATCATGATGCTTGCACCACCATGCTTCACTGTCTTCACTGTGAACTGTGGCTTGAATTCAGAGTTTGGGGGTCATCTCACAAACTGTCTGCGGCCCTTGGACCCAAAAAGAACAATTTTACTCTCATCAGTCCACAAAATATTCCTCCATTTCTCTTTAGTCCAGTTGATGTGTTCTTTGGCAAATTGTAACCTCTTCTGCAGATGTCTTTTATTTAACAGAGGGACTTTGCGGGGGATTCTTGCAAATAAATTAGCTTCACACAGGCATCTTCTAACTGTCACAGCACTTACAGGTAACTCCAGACTGTCTTTGATCCTGGAGCTGATCAATGGGTGAGCCTTTGCCATTCTGGTTACTCTTGTATCCATTTTGATGGTTGTTTTCCGTTTTCTTCCACGTGTTTTTTTTTGTCCATTTTAAAGCATTGGAGATCATTGTAGATGAACAGCCTATAATTTTTTGCACCTGCGTATACGTTTTCCCCTTTCCAATCAACATTTTAATCAAACTACGCTGTTCTTCTGAACAATATCTTGAATGTCCCATTTTCCTCAGGCTTTCAAAGAGAAAAGCATGTTCAACAGGTGCTGGCTTCATCCTTAAATAGGTATATATGTATATGTATATATGTATATATATATGTATATGTATATATATGTATATACACACACGTATGAGAGATCCAGCAGATGTCCTCTCTCCTGGGCCAACTGTAAGTCTTTGAGGTACCAAGAGGACACATAAATGTTACTTGCACATCTTGTTCCTCGTCCGATGTTGCACACACATGATGATTATTAATGGCCAATCAGGGTGTCATGTCCCACAACTTTTGGAAACACTCAAGGAAGATACACGTACCAGATCAGGAGTCTGTATTGTCAGATACACAATAATAAATATCTGATCAGGATTGGGGCAAAAAAAAAAACAAAAAAAAAAAACCTTAATTGGGACATCCTAAATTTTTGTTGTAGTAGCAGCAGTGCATGCCTAGGAATTTTATTGTGAAAAGGCAGGAAGAGAAGTGTAACTGTCTCCTAATGTGTGGCTTGACTGCATCTTCAGTGGGGTTTGTTCTTCTTTCCCCATTGTTTGTTCACACAGGGGAGGCTACATGTCTTTTACTTTGTTTGAAGAAGAAGTGTTTTTTAATAGCATCTGTGCTATTATATAAAAGCCTTGGTTCACTTACTTTTTTTTGGTCAACAATTTCCACAGCTTAGGACACAAGTTCATTACTCATTCATTACTCTTGCCCCCCCCCCCCCCCCCCCAAAAAAAAAAAACAATTCTAAGGTTTTCTTCACCGCTGGTAGCAAACCCATCGCTTTGCTGTGGGAATTGCTTTGTGAAAACTAAAAACTGTAGATGCTGTTCTGATGTTTATTTCTACTATGTGATAGACTGTTAGATCTGTCCATGTTGAGTGTAAATATCCAAAGCTTATCATTATCTATGCAAATTTTATTGTGCTATGTGTTTGTACTTTTGGATGATAAATGCAGGATAATTCACTGACTTGTTTTCTGTATTTTTCCTCACCAGCCTGGGTGGGTGCTCTGGCCATGGGGATGATCTTCTTCTGTTCACCTGTGGTCAGCATGTTCACAGACTCTTTTGGTTGTAGGAAGACAGCTGTCAGCGGGGCCACAATGGCTTTTATAGGCCTGCTCAGTACATCATTTGCCAAGTAAGATGTATTCATGGAAAATGTTTCTTTATGTTGAAATATAAATCTAATTTTTCAATTTCAATTTTTCAATTTATTTTCATTTATATAGCGCAAAATCACAACATAATTGCCTCAAGGCGCTTCACACAAGTAAGGTCTAACCTTACTACTACTTATCTAACTCTGCAGTCTGCAGCTAAAATTAAATGTTGGCATACACAGTGTGTGGGCAAAGGCGGATCCTGAAACCTACATCATCCTTGAAGTTTGGCAGAGCTACAGGCTATTGGAATGCTCAAATCTGAGATTTGACAGAAGGCAAATTATAACTCCACCGATCAAAGGCACCTTTTCTTACTTTTGACATTAAACAATAATTAATTCAGTCTGGGCAGTACGGTGTCTTAGTGGTTAGCACTGTTGCCTCACAGGAAGAAGGTCATCGGATAGATTCCCACCTGTGGCCTTTCTGTGTGGAGTTTGTATGTTCTCCCCATGTTTGTGTGGGTTCTCTCCAGGTGTTCCGGCTTCCTTCCACGTCCAAAGACAAGCAGGTTAGGTGGATTGGAATCTTTAAATTGTCCGTAGGTGTGCGTGCGGGTGTGGATGTGTTTGTCTGTCTATATTTGGCTTTGCGACAGACTGGCATCCTGTCCAGGGTGTACATAGTCTCACCCCCTATGACTGCTGGGATAGGCTCCAGCCCCCCGTGACCCCTATTTGGAGTAAGCGGTTGAAGATGAGTGAGTGAGTGAGTAATTGAGTCTGAAGAACATTGGCTCCTTCAGTCACATTCTACTCTGCAGCTGTTCAGTTGCAATACGTGCAAATTTTTTCCTAATGCCAAGGGGTTTCCTAATGTGAATCTGCTTTTTTGCTGCCCTCTGCTTTTGTTTTTCAGCTCCCTGGGCCTTCGGTATTTCACATATGGCATATTGTTTGGCTGCGGCTGCTCCTTTGCCTTCCAGCCCTCATTGGTCATCCTTGGACACTACTTCCGTCGGCGTCTGGGTCTGGCCAATGGCGTAGTGACGGCTGGTGCCAGCCTATTCTCCATGGGACTCCCAGTTTTCCTCAACAAAGTGGTAGAACCTCTGGGTCTTAGTAGAACCTTCCAGATCCTCAGCCTCTTCATGCTTGTCCAGGCCCTGCTGGCATTAACATTCAAACCTTTGCTACCATCTGGAGGATTCTTGGGGCCATCTGGCATGGGTCCCAGCCCTGCTGAAAACCAAGCCCTGTCAGGGTCGTCTGGTCAGAGAGGGAGGTGGAGCAATGCTCTGGCTGGGGTCAAAAAGTACTTTAACCTTCGTGTATTTCATATCGTCACATACAGGGTGTGGGCGTTTGGAGTTGCCACAGCCGTGCTGGGTTATTTTGTGCCATATATGTATTTGGTAAGAACCATTCATGGCCATTGTTTGCCACATAGCAGATATACATTATGTGTTGGCTGCGTATGTTAAAATCGTGAAATAGTAAAAGCTGCTTTAGCGGCCTACAAAGAACTGTAGTGAGTTGAATGTCATGCAGAATGGAAATGGAGTACATGTTGAGTATAACATCCCACTAAAATCAAGCTCACAAAGTATGGCTTTAAAAACATTTAAATATAAAATACGAGGGGTAACCAAGATGTTTTGAGCCTGACCCAGAAAAAGTAGAGCGTGGTTCTCCATCTTTGGAATTCTGAGAAACATAGATGATATACAAAAAAATACCCCAGTTTGTAAATGCTTGTATTCTAATAGAGTTCATTGGAATATTGTGCATGTTGTCAGTAATGTCCTTTGCAAGCTTCCATTAATGTTGAACCTGCTAAAATATGTCCTGTTGAACACTATGGTATCGACTCATTGGTGTAGTATAAACACTGTTGCTCACTACACTTACAGTGGGGAAAATACAGTGAGGAAAATAAGTATTTGAACACCCTGCGGGCTAAGTTCTCCCACTTAGAAATCATTCTTATTATTGTTATTCTTATTCTACGTATTATCTCTTATTCTGCACTCGTTGCCTGTATTAATTGCACCTGTTTGAACTTGTTACCTGTATAAAAGACACCTGTTCACACACTCAGTCAATCACACTCCAACCTGTCCACCATAGCCAAGACCAAAGAGCTAAGGACACCAGGGACAAAACTGCAGACCTGCACAAGGCTGGGATGGACTACAGGACAACAGGCAAGCAGCTTGGTAGAAGACAACAACTGTTATGATTATTTATTAGAAAGTGGACGAAACATAAGATGACTGTCAATCTCCCTCGGTCTGGGATTCCATGCAAGATCTCACTTTGTGGGGTAAGGATGATTCTGAGAAAAATCAGAACTACACAGGAGGACCTGGTCAATGACCTGAAGAGAGCTGGGACCACAGTCACAAAGATTATATTAGTAACACATGATGCTGTCATGGTTTAAAATCCTGCAGGGCAGCAAGGTCCCCCTGCTTAAGTCAGCACATGTCCAGGCCCGTTTGAAGTTCACCAATGACCATCTGGATGATCCAGAGGAGGCATGGGAGAAGGTCATGTGGTCAGATGATACCAGAATAGAGCTTTTTGGAATCACCTCCACTTAGCATGTTTAGAGGATGAGAACAACCCCAAGAAAACCATCCCAGCCGTGAAGCATGGGGGTGGAAACATCATACTCTGGGGGTGCGCTTCTGCAAAGGGACAGGATGACTGCACCGTATTGAAGGGAGGATGGATGGGGTCATGTATTGCGAGATTTTGGCAAACAACCTCCTTCCCTCAGTAAGAGCATTGAAGATGGGTCATGGCTGGGACAATGACCCCAAACTCACAGCCAGGGCAACTAAGGAGGGGCTCCGTAAGAAGCATTTCAACGTCCTGGAGTGGCCTGGCCAGTCTCCAGACCTGAACTCAATAGAAAATCTTTGGAGGGAGCTGAAACTCCAAACCTGAGATCTAGAGAAGATCTGTATGGAGGAGTGGACCAACATACCTGCTGCAGTGTGTGCAAACCTGGTGAAAAACTACAGGAAACGTTTGACCCCTGTAATTGCAAACAAAGGCTACTGTACCAAATATTAACATTGATTTTCACAGGTGTTCAAATACTTATTTGCAGCAGTAACATACAAATAAATTATTTAAAAAAAAAATCATACATTGTGATTTTTTTTATTTTTTATATATATATTGTGTCTCTCACAGTGAACATGCACCTAAGACAAAAAATTTCAGACCCCTCCATGATTTCTAAGTGGGAGAACTTGCAAAACTGCAGGGTGTTCAAATACTTATTTTCCTCACTATAAGTATTTGATACACTGTCGATTTTGCAGGTTTTCCGACCTACAAAGAATGGAGAGGTCTATAATTTTTATCATAGGTACACTTCAACCATGAGAGACAGAATTAAAAAAAAATCCAGAAAATCACATTGTATGATTTTTGAATAATTAATTAGCATTTTATTGCATGAAATAAGTATCTGATCACCTACCAATCAGCAAAAATTTTGGCTCTCACAGACCTGTTAATTTTTCTTTAAGAAGCCCTCCTATTCTGCACTCTACCTGTATTAAATGCACCTGTTTGAACTCATTACCTATATAAAAGACACCTGTCCACACACTCAATCAATCACACTACAACCTGTCCACCATGGCCAAGACTAAAGAGCTGTCTAAGGACATCAGGGACAAAAGTGTAGACCTGCACAAGGCTGGGATGGGCTACAGGCCAATAGGCAAGCAGCTTGGTGAGAAGGCAACAACTGTTGGAGTAATTATTGGAAAATGGAAGAAACATACGATGTCTGTCAGTCTTCCTCGGTCTGGGGCTCCATGCAAGATCTCGAATTGTGGGGTAAGTATGATTCTGAGACAGCCCAGAACTACATGGGAGAACCTGGTCAATGACCTGAAGAGAGTGTCGTGGTCCTTCTCTCTGTTTGTCTCAGAATGCCTTCTTGGATAACACAAAACTGACTGCAGGTGGTTTGCAAGAAAAGGACCCAACACAGAAAAACTCAGCCTTGGACAGGATAAAATGAGTTTTAAGTTTATTCAAGCGCTCAAAACAGAACCCTTGCACAAACTGAGTCCTCTAGAAAGACTGAATATGTTCTAACCGCGCTCATCTTTTTATAGAAAACCCCACGGGCATCGCTCCTCCTTTGATATTTTATTTATTTCATTCCCCAAACATGGTTTTCTAATGGAAGCGATCTCTAGTTCACCCTAAGCAGGTGTAAAGCTTAATTATTCCTGTATGACAGTTCCACCATTAAGTTCTGATGGATTTACAGCTGTTTTTTAAAAACATCACTTTCTGCCAGCTGCACCTGGCGTGAGGGCTCATTACTGCTTGGGCGCCAGCCAGCTCTGCTACCAGGTTGGAAAGCACCTGACAGTCTGAGTGACTAATGGGACACTCATTATGAGGACACCTGTTAGTTCAAACAGAGGATACACAGTTCAGATGGGGACACTTGATAGTTCAAAAAATGCCTCTACAAGAGCTGGGACCACAGTCACAATGATTTCATTAGTAACACACTACGTCATTGTGGTTTAAAATCCTGTAGGGCAGCAAGGTCCCCCTGCTGAAGCCAGCACATGTCCAGGCCCGTTTGAAGTTCACCAGTGACCATCTGGATGATCCAGAGGAGGCATGGGAGAAGGTCATGTGGTCAGATGAGACCGAAATAGAGCTTTTTGGAATCAACTCCACTCGCCATGTTTGGAGGATGAGAACAATTCCAAGAACACTGTCCCAACCGTGAAGCATGGGGGTGGAAACAACATACTCTGGGGGTGCGCTTCTGCAAAGGGGACAGGACAACTGCACCGTATTGAAGGGAGGATGGATGGGGTCATGTATCGTGAGATTTTGGCAAAAAAACCTCCTTCCCTCAGTAAGGTGGCTGGGTCTTCCAGCATGACAATGACCCCAAACACACAGCCAGAAAACTTATGATGGGACTCCGTAAGAAGAATTTCAAGGTCCTGGAGTGGCCTGGCCAGTCTCCAGACCTGAACTCAATAGAAAATCTTTGGAGGGAGCTGAAACTTGAAACCTGAAAGTTCTGGAGAAGATATGTATGGAGGAGTGGACCAAAGTCTGTGCTGCAGTGTGTGAAAACCTGGTCAAGAACTACAGGAAATGTCTGACCTCTGTAATGGCAAACAAATGTTTCTGTACCAAATGTTAAGGTCTGTTTTTCTAGTGGATTGTGGGAATGGTGGGAAAACCTGCAAAACTGACAGTGGATGAAATGCTCATTTTCCCCACTGTATGAGAGAGGGCGCGAGAGATATGTCAGACTTGATCAGTTCCACTTTGGGCGGTCTGATGCTGTTCATTTTCTTTGGGAGACGGAGGAATGTGTGTCAGCAGGAAACACAGAATCACAGCTGTGATTCTGTGTGACAGGTGGTCATGCTGCTCAAAATATTTTGTTCAGAAAAGCAGTCAAATCGCACACAAAATTCCTTCATCCTACTTTCTTGCAATCCATATTTGAAAAACAGATTTAGTTGTTCATATAAAAAATTTGCACCACCCTTGACTGATTTTTGCTTTAGACAGTAAGGGAAAGCAATGAAAGAAAGAGTTGGGTAGTGGCTAAAGTAAAATGTAGATGTGTGAAGTTGATCTCATTCAATCCAGATGTCGGATGTTTTAGCTCCGGCCTCCCTCTGTCAGCCTTGTTGTTTCAGGCCAAAGCCCAGATGTAAACACAACCCCGGTCTTTGTACTGGTTCAGTCACCTCAGGAAACCTCTCCTCTATGCCATCCTGTGTTCCTAAATATTTCTATCCTATGGCCATTGATTGAATGTTGAGCCCTTCAAAGCAGAGCAAATATTTCACAAGGCCCTGCATGTTCAGGAAAGACTTTGGCTTCATGTTTTGGATCTGATTTACGGGGTTCAGAAATGAGTGGGGCAGAAGGATCTGGCCTACAGTGCATCTGGAAAGTGTTTAGAGTGCTTCACTTTTTCCACATTTTGTTATGCTACAGCCTTATTCAAAAATTGGTGAAATTCACTCCACCCCCTCTAAATTCCACACACAATACCCCATAATGACAATGTGAAAAAAAAGTTTTTTTTTGTTGAGATTTTGCAAATTTATTATTAAAAAACCCTAAGCAATCACATGCACATAAGAATTCACAGCCTTTGCCATGAAGCTCAAAATTGAGCTCAGGTGCATCCTGTTTCCACTGATCATCCTTGAGATGTTTCTACAGCTTAATTGGAGTCCACCTGGATGAAAGTCAGTTTATTGGACATGATTTGTAAAGACACCCACCTGTCTATATATAAGGTTCCACAGTTGACAGTGCACATTAGAGCACAAACCAAGCATGAAATCAGAGGAATTGTCTGTAGACAGGATTGTCTTGAGGCACAAATCTGGAAAAGGGTAAAGAAGCATTTCTGTTGCTCTGAAGGTCCCAATGAGCACAGTGGCTTCCATCATCTGTAAATGGAAGAAGTTCAGCTTCACCTGGAGTCTTCCTAGAGCTGACTGAGACTTTTGGGGATGAGACAGTCACCTTATGTTTCTTCCATTTTCTAATAATTACGCCAACAGTTGTTGCCTTCTCACCAAGCCGCTTGCCTGTTGTCCTGTAGTCCATCCCAGCCTTGTGCAGGGCTACAATTTTGTTCTCGGTGTCCTTAGACAGCTCTTTGTTCTTGGCCATGGTGGACAGGTTGGAGTGTGATTGTTTGAGTGTGTGGACAGGTGTCTCTTATACAGGTAATGAGATTAAACAGGTGCAATTAATACAGGTAAAGAGCGCAGAATAGGAGGGCTTCTTAAAGAAAAATTAACAGGTCTGTGAGAGCCAGAATTCTTGCTGAATGGTAGGTGATCAAATACTTATTTCATGCAATAAAATGCAAATTAATTATTCAAAAATCATACAATGTGATTTTCTGCATTTGTTGGTTTTAGATTCTGTCTCTCACAGTTGAAGTGTACCTACGAAAAAAATTACAGACCTCTACGTTCTTTGTAGGTGGGAAAACCTGCAAAATCAACAGTGTATCAAATATGTATTTTCCCCTCTGTATATTTCACAAGAATTCAAGAAAAATAATTTTGTAACACTCTGGAAAGACTATTCAGTCTCTCTCTCTCTCTCTCTCTCACACACACAATATCTTTAATGTTGTGTCTTTTGTTTCCACTGTACTGAAGACGTACCCAACCGTGATTGGTGTGTGTCGTTACACTCCTTTTTTTGAACATAGAAATTGCCGGACCCCCCCCCCCCCCCCCCCCCAAAAAAAAACACACTGCAACTTTATTCCTGAAAATACAGTGAATATTGAAGTGATGCATCTTTTCAGAAGAACATTTTTCCTTTTTTTAAAAAATCACATCATGTTTTTCTACACCTGTCACTTTAAATGGAAAGAAGCTGTTGATGAGGTGAATTTGACCATGTTGTCTGACCAAAGTAAAGGTCAAACAATGTCGGCGTCCATTGGATTCTATGGCATATGACGTTACCCTGTAACATAAATAAGCATGGCACATGGTGCAAACTATTCCTTTTCAAAACCCTCTTAATTCATCCAATAAATTGTATCACTTTTTACCAAAACTGGAGCAACTTTAACTTTTTACCCCTGTACAAAGAAAAATTGACCTGCACCATTTTTGCTTTGTTTGTTTTTTTTTTTTATTTTTTTTTATTTTACATGCCATAAGTCCATAACATTCAGTCACAGACAGTCCAAACTGGACCTTTTTGGAATCTTTATGAACAGACAAATAATATGGTACATTTTTCAATATGGTTGGAGCATTTTTAAATTTTGTGTAAATCTTCATTGACTCCTATCTGACAACCATATTGCATTTTCAAGTGGCTAGCACTTTTTTTCTCAAACGTATTTATGAAGAACATTTATGCCAAATCTGATGCTTTTACCACCAAGTGAACTATTCTGGCCAAAATTTACACTTCAGTGCTCCACTATGAGTCTATATATACAGTAGTGTTCCGAATTAATAGTCGTGCTATGTGACTAAAAAGATTAATCCAGGTTTTGAGTATATTTCTTATTGTTACATGGGAAACAAGGTACCAGTAGATTCAGTAGATTCTCACAAATCCAACAAGATGAAGCATTCATGATTTGCACACTTTTAAGGCTATGAAATTGGGCTATTAGTAAAAAAAAAAAGTAGAAAAGGGGGTGTTCACAATAATAGTAGCATCTGCTGTTGATGCTACAAACTCAAAACTATTATGTTCAAACTGCTTTTTTAGCAATCCTGTGAATCACTAAACTAGTATTTAGTTGTATAACCACAGTTTTTCATGATTTCTTCACATCTGCAAGGCATTAATTTTGTTGGTTTGGAACCATGATTTTGCTCATTTACTAGTGTGCTTGGGGTCATTGTCTTGTTGAAACACCCATTTCAAGGACATGTTCTCTTCAGCATAAGGCAACATGACCTCTTCAAGTATTTTGACATATCCAAACTGATCCATGATACCTGGTATGCGATATATATAGGCCCAACACCATAGTAGGAGAAACATGCCCATATCATGATGCTTGCACCACCATGCTTCACTGTCTTCACTGTGAACTTTGGCTTGAATTCAGAGTTTTGGAGTCGTCTCACAAACTGTATGTGGCCCTTGGACCCAAAAAGAACAATTTTACTCTCATCAGCCCACAAAATATTCCTCCATTTCTCTTTAGGCCAGTTGATGTCTTCTTTGGCAAATTGTAACCTCTTCTGCACGTCTTTTATTTAACAGAGGGACTTTGTGGGGGATTCATGCAAATAAATTAGCTTCACACAGGGGTCTTCTAACTGTCACAGCACTTACAGGTAACTCCAGACTGTCTTTGATCATCCTGGAGCTGATCAATGGGTGAGCCTTTGCCATTCTGGTTATTCTTCTATCCATTTTGATGGTTGTTTTCCGTTTTCTTCCACACATCTCTGTTTTTTTTTGTCCATTTTAAAGCATTGGAGATCATTGTAGATGAACAGCCTATAATTTTTTGTACCTGCGTACACGTTTTCCCCTCTCCAATCAACTTTTTAATCAAACTACGCTGTTCTTCTGAACAATGTCTTGAACGTCCCATTTTCCTCAGGCTTTCAAAGAGAAAAGCATGTTCAACAGGTGCTGGCTTCATCCTTAAATAGGGGACACCTGATTCACACCTGTTTGTTCCACAAAATTGACGAACTCACTGACTGAATACCACACTACTATTATTGTGAACATCCCCTTTCCTACTTTTTTTTTTTTTTACTAATAGCCCAATTTCATAGCCTTAAGAGTGCATATCATGAATGCTTGGTCTTGTTGGATTTGTGAGAATCTACTGAATCTACTGGTACCTTGTTTCCCATGTAACAATAAGAAATATACTCAAAACCTGGATTAATCTTTTTAGTCACATAGTACTACTATTATTCTGAACACTACTGTATATGAACAGCTGTGACATGCCAGTGAATAAAATGATCTTATTAAGGCCAGATTTTGCTCACAGTAGAACAGTTTATACATAGAGATATGGAATTATAGGATTTTGAGGATGTTTAGAATTTCTTTTGCAATAAAAACAGTTTAAAATTATGATTTTTTTTTTTTGAAATTATTGAAATGTTTTTAAAAATTTAAATTTTTTTTTTTTATTTAAATATGACCCTTTTAACTTTTGGCACTTATGGAGAGACTGTTTCTGTACTTGACAAGTCTCTGCACATTTGGAGATCATGATGCCACTTAAAGCACAACCAGATGTACTGATTAATTTTTTCTTGTAGCTGCAGAATTATTAGATTGTGGTGAGTTTCATATTTGTTGCAGGCCCACACTATGCCAGAACTCACATTGGGTTGGGTCTTTCTTTCTGTCTCAGATCAGCTTTGCCAATGAGAATTTCAGCAAAAATGAAAAGAACTGGGTGCTGCTGGTGTGTATCGGTGCATCATCAGGCATAGGGCGTCTTGCTTTTGGCAAAATTGGGGACCTCATTCCTGGGCTTCAGAAGATCTACATGCAGGTGAGGAAATACTGGAGGTGCACAGTTCATGCAGACCACGTTGTGTGCGTGTGTGTATAAAATACAGTACATGCCACATCCTCCTGTTGCAACTTATTGCGTAACAAAAAGTATACATATTCTTGAAGCACAGACTGACGTTAATAGGCAAAGCTAGATCACTGATATTGCATGGGGGATGATATAGAAGTTTTGAGACTGAGCCAGAAAACGTAGGCCATGATTCTCAATTTTTTGCATTCTGAGAAACTATTTCTCAACATTGCACCCATTGAGTCCTAACTTCACACATTCATGAGAAATGTTGGTTTCTCAGGATGCAAAACATGGAGAACCACACCCTACTTTTTCAGGGTTATGGTTAAAACTTCTCAGTCGCACTTTGTAGTTAGGGGGTTAAAATGGAACATTTTAGAGATTAAATGTAGAGAAACTGCTGATTCAGAAAACAATTTGATATTTTGGAATGGTTGAAACATCTTGAAACAGTGACACCTTGTGGTCAAATTCATATGCCATTTGCAAAAATTTAGGAAAAGGTTATAATGACATGAAAACTTCTTTTCTATCTGGTGTGGAATTATATATAAAGTATGTCTGTATTTGTTAATGTGTTGGTTTATGTTATATGTCATGTTTTTATTCACTCTTCTTCAACCGCTTATTCCAATTAACGGTCATGGGGGGCTGGAGCCTATCCCAGCAGTCATAGACCATGAGGCAGAGTACACCCTGGACAGGACGCCAGTCTATCGCAGGGCCACATATATGACCTTCTTGCTGTGAGGCAACAGTGCTAACCACTTAGCCATCGTACTGCCCATGTCATGTTTTTTAATTAAAATTTCATATGAAGACAGACTTTATTAAAAAAAAAAAGGGAATGCTTATTACATTGGGCAATTTTTTTAACTACTGCAATCCCCAGAGATAAATTCACTCTAATCTACCTGAAATTCCCCAAAATAAATATATTTTAAGTCTACATTTTATTAAATTAGTGACTATATAAAACCTCCTAAATAACATTAGCTAACTGTTTCAGCAGATTTATTTAGTCATAATACTGTTATGTGCTGACGCGGGTCAGAGAACCGAACAAGCATCTGACAATGGCCCAGCGCTAAATAACCAGAAAGCGGTTCCAAGAAACAAATTTATTCCCCCTCGTGCAATAATTCGTGTACAACATAAATATTCAGCTGTCTTGGCAAGGTGGAGGATGGCGCGCTCTCCAGCGCCCAAATGGATCAAAGCCCGGCACTTCTGGACTCAGATTCACCGCAGAACACCCCCCAGGTGGATACGACAAACTGACTCTGTGAAGGACGGAAAAGGTGAGGTAAGTCAACAGAGCTACAACAAATATCCTTCAGAGGCACACACTATCAGCAACACATTCAGGTCTGAATTTAAGCTTTATGTAAATGAGCAGCTTCTCACAACAGGTGGAGGATCATCAAGCCGTACGCCACGGCAGTGAGAAGCAAACTGCACAATTCTCATCAATGTTCAAATATACTGCGTAACAAAACGCCAAATTACTATTAACGATTATTCAGGCGATAATCACCTCTGATGTGTGCTGACAGCATGTGTCCCTCACCCGTCCTCCTTCACAGGCACGATGTGTCCAACCCTGGCGCGGTCCTCAGCGTCTCACAACAGAACGTCACAAGGTCAAGTTCCCGGCAATTCTGCTCAAATCACTCATGGCTTAAATGCAGAACGCCATCTCATTATCTGCTTCAGCTGAAAGTCTTTAAGTCTGCACGTGAGCATCATCCACAGGTGCTGCAAGTTGTTAGGCCTGCACGTGAACATCCTCCACAGGTGCAGCCAACAGTTCTGATGAGGGTGAAGGACTCTTCCGCCAGCACCTTCTCCACAGAAAAAAAACAGTTTGCATACCACCTGGAGAGCAAAGAAAAGAAAACAGCACCCAAATGTCCAGCCAAACCCCCCAACACACAACAAATATTTATGACATATGGAGTGATAAAATATATTTAAGTATGATCACAGCCAATAAAGTTGACTGTAATCTGCTGAATCAGTCTTTCCTTTGAGCAATTACTGGAAAAATGAGAAACATTTTCCAAGGTCCTTCTAAATTATATATTTGATCCAGTTGCATTTCATAATTGGTAAATACTGTCAGTGTTGCAGCAGTGTTTCCTTATTTTAGTAAAGTTATTCTTTATACACTCAGCAAAAATATAAATGCAGCACTTTTGTTTTTGCTCCCATTTTTCATGAGCTGAACTCAAAGATCTAAAACATTTTCCATATACACAAAAGACCTATTTCTCTCAAATATTGTTCACAAATCTGTCTAAATCTGTGTCAGTGAGCACGTCTCCTTTGCCGAAATAATCCATCCCACTTCACAAGTGTGGCATATCAAGACACTGATAAGACAGTATGATTATTGCACAGGTGTGCCTCAGGCTGGCCAAAATAAAAGGCCACTCATCCCTTTAATGTTCAGCTCAACCATTTGGTAGAGAATATTGATATGTACTACATTCTGTTGAAATGTGTGAGTACATTACAGAGTTAAGAAAACAAAAGTGCACATTTACAGCTTTGTGTTTGAAATTGGTCACCTTTTATGATATAAAATATCAGCATTGTTGCTTTGACTCTCTGATGGTGTGAACTGACTGAAACCTCGTATGTGTGTGTTGTCAACTTTAGGTGGTGTCGTTCATAGCTCTGGGGCTCATGTCCATGATGATTCCTCAGTGCTCGGTGTTTGAGGGGCTCATGGCTGTGTGTGTGTTCCTGGGCCTGTGTGATGGATGCTTCCTCACCATGATGGCGCCAATCGCCTTTGAACTGGTGGGACCCATGCAGGCCTCACAGGCCATAGGTTATCTTCTAGGCCTCATGGCTCTTCCCATGACAGCAGGTCCACCCATCGCCGGTGAGAACCATTTTGGTTTTCTCCTAAAATGGCACCTTTGGGCTTTTGTCTTTCTGATATGATGGCATAGAGTCTGTTAGACAGAGTATAAGATGGCACTGGAATACTTTCTGAAAACCAAATCTTTTAATTTTTTGTTGAAGAAATGCTTTTATTTGAAAATAATAGTAATAAAAGCACACTGAGTGCAGTAAACGGTGGTGTAATAAACTGTGCAGACTGGCCCACCTTGGAACTTTCTACACATGCAGGACATTTTAGATGAATAAATCCTCACTGTTCTGAGGACGATGAAGATGAACGTAACTGTGCTACTCTCTTCCTCAGGGCTGTGAAAAATCCACGGAATTCTGCGTCGTAGAAAAAAAACATTTTTGTAAATCATGTAATTTTGCAATAACAGTTGGGCGGGGGAGGGGGAGTAGCAACGTTGTACTCTACCAATGGTCTGTAATCATGCTCGTCACTGAGTTAGGAAAATGGCTATTGCAAAGCATTCTTTTGTTACAACATCGTACAACTTTTATTTACGACATTGAAGACCATATTATGGCACAGCGTGAATCTTTTTCCCTTTCCATTTTATCGGTGCACTCTTTCTACACGTTTCTTCTCATCATTTGCTATCAAGCTTTTAAAAGAACAATTTTGTGATATGTCTGTCACGGCGGGACATCGTACAGAAGGTGGACTGCGAGAAAGACTCAAAAAATTGGATAAGGATAGCGGAATCAAGAATCTATGGAAATGGTACTGTCGGTAGTGAATATCTTCATGAACACATCCGAAAGATAAAAGAACAGGGAAAAGCTGCATCTTGTGCCATCAGGATGTTAAGCGTGGTAAGAATTTTTCTCTCACTGGAAAATAGACATTGTGCTATTCAGACAGGATTTCATGCAAGAATATGTGACTTTTTATTAATGCAGACTTTTTCTTTCATTGAAAAAAAAGACATTGTGGCTTTTAATGGATTTATAGGAATTCACACAAGAATGTGACTTTTTTTTTACTATAAGGTACATTATTAATATTTTACCATAATATTCAAAATATTCTACAAGCTTTAACTGTGGTTTTTGAAATGCTTTAACAGTCTTTTCAGTCTTAATGAATTTCATTTTGTTTACAGTTAAAAGGAAAATCATTCCAGGTCCTACTTCCATGTCATATTCTCTTATTTCAACATTATCAATGACAGTTCAAATGAAAGGTTGAATCTAGGATAATTTACATATGCAATTCTTTTGAGATTTTTTTTTCTTCCAGGAGATGCTGAAAATGTATCTTTAGAAAGAAAATAAATTTGGCTTCAGACCCACAGCTATAGAACTCCTGCAAATCATCCTAGGATGTTACAGTTCTCATTTCACAGCCCTGCTTTGAGATGAAATCTCTCCTGATGACATTTGAGCAGAAAAAATGTTGGCCTCATTTTTAAAATAAAAACAGATACTTTCTGCACCTTTGGACTTATTCTCTCTTTTGGTGTTTGCCAAAGTTAACATGGTCTTGTTTCAATTTGTTTGAAAAAGCGTTTTGTGTCTCTGTCTCCACCACTTAGGTCTCCTACATGACTACTTTACAAACTACACTGTGGCCTTCTCTCTGGCCGGGGTGCCTCCTATGGTTGGAGGTGTGGTGCTGTTTTTTGTGCCCCTCATACACCGCAGACTCCAGCGAAGCCAGGCAGCAGCAACAGCAGAAGAGTCGGCTACAACTGCTCACATGCTGCCTGCCAGCCAGCCAGTGGAGGCACTCAAGAATTGCTCCAATGGAGAAATCCTGCCTGGTTACACTGGTGTGGAGACGCATATCTGAGCCACAATGTACAAAGGTAGCATAACATTTGTACTTGCAGTGCCTTGCAAAAGTATTTGCCCCCTTGGTATTTCACACATTTTAATTTATTTTTGCAAAAATACTCAATATAAAAAATTCTAAAATAAAATTGAATCTCTACAACTTGATATAAATGAATTAAAAATATAAAAACCAAGATGATGGGTTGCATAAGTAATGGGCCCCTTTGGTATAATACCTGTAAATAATCAGTTTAATTGCCAGTTTTCTTCAGACAAGTCAGGAGATGGATACATGAACATTTCCAAGTCACTGAATATGTCTTTAACTTTATTTACATCAGTTATGAAGAAATACAAACAGTATGGCACTCTGTGGTAAATCTGTGTGGAGTAGAGAGTTCTCAAAAACTGAGTGACTGTGCAAGAAGGAGAAGAATGAGGAAAGCCACCAAGACACCCAGACAACCTAGAAGAAGTTACAGGCTTCTTTCTGTGGCTGTGACTGGAGAAATTGTGTACAGTGCATGTTTTGCATTTTGTGTCCCCAGTTGATGAAGTGGTACAGAGGAGGGTTTTCTTTCACCAAAACATGAAATTGTAGTTGAACTTTCAGGTCTGCTTTTTAGGAAAATCCTAAAAGCAGAGCACGTTGTTGGCTTTGGGCACTTTGTCCCTTGCATTGCAACTGTCTCTGTGGTCCCACCGATGTTTTTTTTTTTCTTGCCTCACATTTATCACTGATGTATGACACAGTATAAAGCATGTTCTCATGTTTGACTTTCTTGTTGTTTTGCAGGCATTCACCCCACCAACACCTTACTCTTAAAAGACTCTTCTCCATCAAAGCTTACACGGAGCTGCAGTATTCATACATGGAGGCTGCTCAACTGGGAACATATGCTGGTTGACCTTTAACCTCTCACCCTTTGGGATCTTTGTTGGCTGCTTATTTTTTTCTGAGGGGGGAACTCAAAGAGGTAGCTTTAGATGGAACCCCCTGAGGCACAGTGATGACAAAAAGACGATGTCACATGGTTGGAGTGTTTTCCAAGGATAAGCACAACTAAACCTCAGCTGTTTGTAAAGGATGACTGCAGACTGATAGCTTATACCTCCAAGAGAAAATAAAACAAGATATTTTTTGTCTGACAGTCATAGTTTCTGATTTTGTAGTATCTATCTTTCTACTTTAGCCTTTTGAAGCACTAAAAAAATATTTTTCTTTCTATGTAACACATGAAAGGGGCCTAAAAATAAGATATGCTGAATGGTTCAATTCACTATCACTTTATGTAGAACCTCATGAGTATAACGTTTTTATTTTAGTTGTGGCTTGTGCATGTGTAACCTGTTCTCTTCTGTTTTTCCCTGGTTCTGCTGTGTCAGTGTTCTGTAGCTGTCGTAGGAGTTCACAGGAGGTGCCAGACGACTGTCACCTCGGCTTAGCTGCAGCACGCTGTTCCACACTGTGTTCACAATGAACATATAAATTTATGAGTATAAGTGCAGTGCCACTTGATTTGCATGGATGGCTGATGTGTTATGCACGCAGCTTTTTTTGTTGCTCATGCAGGAGACCTGTTGTGAATATGCATCAAGCAAGCTAAATTAGGGGAAGCCGGGGCACAGTGGATCAGAAATGTTTTGTGACAGCATAAACACATGTAGTTTTTTTTTTTTTCTTCCCTCACATTTATCACTGATGTATGACACAGTATAAAGCATATATATAGCATAGGTTTAGGTCATTCTATTGTGGATTTAATACAGCAAGTTATTGTTTATAAGGCTGTGTTATTTATGTCTCCCAAAGTGTAATTTACAGGTGTTTAAAATCAATTTTAAAATTTTTGATTCACTGTGCCCCGGACACTAATTCACGGGGTGCAGTGAATCAGTGTCCGGGGCACAGTGAATCAACTTACAATATAATGAAAAAACACATGATTATAAAGGTTTCTTCAAAATTATTAAATGTATGCTGTTGCATATACAAACTATAATCCAGAAAACCAGCTATGTAATGTGTGAGTGTCTTAAATAGTGATATAAGTCCTTTAGAAACTATTATAAATACAACTGTCATAATTTCTGTTCAAATGTGAAAACAGTTGTTTATATACACAAATGATAGAAATAATTCATGGAAAAATAAATGCATAAGCTTCAACAAGTAATATTTGTCATCCACTGGGGCTTAGTAAATCACTTTCTAGACTGATTCACTGCACCCCGACTCATGTGACACACGAGTCATGTTATCAAATAGGTGATAGTCTGGAGAAGACATAACACATGCTCATCAGTTGGACAGGGTAGCCTTCTAACTAATAACATTTTTTTGGGCCACCTTTCCTCTGTTGTGAGAAATACACTCAACAAAAATATAAACGCAACACTTTTGGTTTTGTATGAGATGAACTCAAAGATCTAAAACTTTTTCCACATACACAATATCACCATTTCCCTCAAATATTGTTCACAAACCAGTCTAAATCTGTGATAGTGAGCACTTCTCCTTTGCTGAGGTAATCCATCCCACCTCACAGGTGTGCCATATAAAGATGCTGATTAGACACCATGATTAGTGCACAGGTGTGCCCTAGACTGCCCACAATAAAAGGCCACTCTGAAAGGTGCAGTTTTATCAAACAGCACAGTGCCACAGATGTCGCAAGATTTGAGGAAGCGTGCAGTTGGCATGCTGACAGCAGGAATGTCAACCAGAGCTGTTGCTCGTGTATTGAATGTTCATTTCTCTACCATAAGCCATCTCCAAAGGCGTTTCAGAGAATTTGGCAGTACATCCAACCAGCCTCACAACCGCAGACCACGTGTAACCACACCAGCCCAGGACCTCCACATCCAGCATGTTCACCTCCAAGATCGTCTGAGACCAGCCATTCGGACAGCTGCTGAAGCAATCGGTTTGCATAACCAAAGAATTTCTGCACAAATTGTCAGAAACCGTCTCAGGGAAGCTCATCTACATGCTCGCCATCCTCATCTGGGTCTCGACCTGACTCCAGTTCGTCGTCGTAACCGACTTGAGTGGGCAAATGCTCACATTCGCAGCCGTTTGGCACATTAGAGAGGTGTTCTCTTCACGGATGAATCCCGGTTCAAACTGTCCAGGGCAGATGGCAGACAGCGTGTGTGGCGTCGTGTGGGTGAGCGGTTTTCTGATGTCAATGTTGTGGATCGAGTGGCCCATGGTGGCGGTGGGGTTATGGTATGGGCAGGCGTCTGTTATGGATGAAGAACACAGGTGCATTTTATTGATGGCATTTTGAATGCACAGAGATACCGTGACGAGATCCTGAGGCCCATTGTTGTGCCATACATCCAAGAACATCACCTCATGTTGCAGCAGGATAATGCACGGCCCCATGTTGCAAAGATCTGTACACAATTCTAGGAAGCTGAAAATGTCCCAGTTCTTGCATGGCCGGCATACTCACCGGACATGTCACCCATTGAGCATGTTTGGGATGCTCTGGACCGGCGTATACGACAGCGTGTACCAGTTCCTGCCAATATCCAGCAACTTCGCACAGCCATTGAAGAGGAGTGGACCAACATTCCACAGGCCACAATTGACAACCTGATCAACTCTATGCGAAGGAGATGTGTTGCACTGCATGAGGCAAATGGTGGTCACACCAGATACTGACTGGTATCCCCCCCCATAAAACAAAACTGCACCTTTCAGACTGGCCTTTTATTGTGGACAGTCTAAGGCACACCTGTGCACTAATCATGGTGTCTAATCAGCATCTTGGTATGGCACACCTGTGAGGTGGGATGGATTATCTCAGCAAAGGAGAAGTGCTCACTATCACAGATTTAGACTGGTTTGTGAACAATATTTGAGGGAAATGGTGATGTGTATGTGGAAAAAGTTTTAGATCTTTGAGTTAATCTCTTACATAATGGGAGCAAAACCAAAAGTGTTGCGTTTATATTTTTGTTGAGTGTAAATACAAAGACACTGACATCCACAAAATTTACTTTTGATAGGAAAAAACTAACTTCACTTGCCACTTAGTTTTACCCTTAATGTATCCAAAAACACAACACTAATTTATAAGGAGAGTGTCTTTATGCATAAAAATATGGCACAACTGCTGCAAATATATATGTAGTTTTAGCTACTGATTCACTGTGCCCCGGTTTCCCCTACTGTATGTGGTCAAAATCAGTAGAGGTACGGCTTGGTAGATGTTAATCTGTTGCCTCCACCAAGGAAAAAAGTCGTCTCATTAGCTGTTCAGCCTTAAATTCCAGTGTGTATTTGTTCAGTGTTGTACTTTTTTGTTGTTGTCTTGGTAAAGTTTTTGCAGGGTGCTACATGATTCTGAACAACTGTTGGTCATGGCGCTGCCCACTGTTGAATACAGGCAGTAATTTAGTTGACCGGAAATAGTCATATTAAAACATCTTTAATAATCAAGCCTCTGAGTGCTCTACTCACCTTTGACAGTTTCTTTAAAAAAAAAAAAAAACTTGCTGTATAATCAAATCGGTGAATATCAAAGGGGCAAGTACAGTAGAACTCTAACTCTAACACAGAGTTTTTCTTCAACTTATTATTGCGTATTGCAAACAAATGTGTTCATCCAGTTTGGATTACTTACTTCGGTAATTGCCATTACCAGCAGATCATTGCTAGAAACTGGTATATTTAGCAAAAATACACAGTGTCGGCTGACTTGTAGGCGTTGTTTTGAAGCTGTTTAGAACATATGGTGGATTTGTAATCTGTGTGGCAGCTGATGTATTCACACTTGTGGACTAATTTCAGAAAATAATTTTTCTAAAGCAAATGGATCAAAAATGAGTACAGCGCTCTGACACTTTCTTGATGACAATGTTTTAATATCAGTACGGTGTAAAAAAAAGGTGAACTTATTCTTTAATGACAAGTTATTTATGGTAACTAATTTTGTTTGGTAGTAAACAGAAATTTATGTTTAAAGAGTTAAAAAAAGAAGAAGTTTTTTTTCTGATGCCGGTGCATCTGGATGGTAGATTGAGTGAAGAATACCATATGTGACATCCTGTTGACGAGAGGCATCTCCTGTGGTTAAAGCCAAACATGTTGTGTGAGGGGGTTTCAGAATCGGCCCGATGTGCTGCTTTAGTTTTGCATGTCCTGATAGTTTGTCACTTACTGTGCTGTCAGTAGTAACAAACATAATTGAAGTACTATTGCAGTTACGTTAAGAATTGGACTTCTGACGTGTGCTGTTAGATTGGAGTAGTGCGACAGTTATTTGAGTCTCTCTTGATTATATGCATAATAACAAAAATAAGTGAGGTTCCTCGTGGCAGTGTGTTAGTGTTCCACTTTTGTCAGTTTATGGACCAAATGTTCCACAATCATCAGTGATCAGTGTAGTTTTTGTGCCTGATTCTCAAGGACAAGCTGTTGTGAGTAGGAACTATCTGTCTATACCTCAGTAATCCTCAGCAGTTCACTTGAACATTGTGAGTCTTTACTTTTGTATTTTCTCTGTTCCATGTAGTGGTTTGTTGTTTGTTACAATCAGGCTTCAGAGCCGTAACATTGGTGCTTTTTAGCTTCTATATGTCTGTTTGCAGTCTTCTTCCAAAACCTCATTAGTGTCAGCTGTGGTACCACAGTTGTGTGGTCATCTTTTTCTGCTTATTTTCCCTCTTACTTGTTTATGTATATTTGTAGTATCAGCATCTGTTTATCACATACCCCTGTTTATGTCTGATTTGTTGAAGTGCACAAATAAAATCATTAACATGAATGTGAAACCTGATGCATGATTAGCAACAAAAACACAGGCCTCAAGTTTAATAGTGGAAACAAATGCTTTTATTAAAACTTGTTGAACTTATAGCTGCAAAATAGAAAAGGTTTGGTGTGGAAAATTGGAAAACAAACAAAATACAGCGGTTCTTACATTTACTTAGACTTCTGTTTCATTTCAGACAGTATGAACCTGTGATATTTCATGTTTTGTGGGACAACCTCATTTCATTTGGGAATACAGTAAAACTTGCATATATAAAGGATTCAGGTGGACCAGCTAATTTTGTCCGTTATAATCTAAAACCATTTTATGTATATAACGGACAAAATCTATGATATGTGTGTAACGGATTAGTTACAGCCAGGAGGTGCCGAACGATTAAGAAACGCTTCATGTCGCTTCAAATACATACTAGTTCTGATTCTAATGGATGGCAAGTGTGAATTTAGATTAATAAATTGTAGAGGATGTAAGGAATTAGATTAATATTTTATTTGCCTGACAGCAGTAATATGTGTGTGTGTGTGTGTATGTATGTGTATATATAACTATATTATAATAGCCAAGTGGCGTGCGTGTGTGTGCGTGTGTGTGTGTGTGTCTTTGATCATGAAAAAACTGGGGAGAGCTGACATTTGCTGTTTATCATGTTTATGGATTTTGGGTCAAGAATGAATGCTGCGAAAACGAAAAGTTGATGGGACAAATATTTTTGGAGAAATGAGCAATTTTAGCTAACCAATAAACAATGGATGATGTGCTGCAATGCACCATGAGAGTTCAAGGTCTGGAGGTTTTAAATGTTATTGTGGTTTATGTTAGTTTAATAGTGTTGTTAGTGTTATTGGTCTATTGTGTTTTTGTAGCTCAGTGTTGCTATTACCATGAGTGACTTAAGTTTCATGTTGATACCATGAGTGAAATGTTTAGTGGTTTTAATGTCTTCAGCCACTGCCATTGTTTGTCAAATTCAAAGCGCGTGTGTGCGCACAACTTCGATCAGGGATAAACAGAGCACAACTAACATTTGCTGTTTGGTACGCTTAAGTATTTTGGGTCAAGGATGGACAGCGCCAAAACGGAACACTGATAAGACTAATAAGCTATGAATATTAGCTAATGTCGCTAATTACATTTTGGACCCGCACACCTTTCCAGCAGGGAGCAGTAAATCATCTTTATATTAAAAGCATGTTTGTGTTATATTAAGCGTGTTATATTAAACTTATGTTAGAGTTGTTACGCATATATTTGTAAATACGTTAAAAATACATGGATGACACAAGCAAGTGAAAACACTTATTTCCATTGTGGTCCATTTAAAAATCAAATGACAAAATAGAAGTAATTAAAAAAAAAATGATGATAATAATATAATAGTGTGTATATGATAACAACCTAAACAATTTATAAATACATTAAGGCAGTAAATTAACATTAACAATTACATAATTAACAGAAAATAAAAGGGTTGAGTTCCTCTTCTAAAAACTGTTGAGGTGTAAGGTTCTAAAAACATTCAGGACTGACACTCCATTCCAACTCATTGCTTAATTTATTACCACCCTTGAAAAATGTCACCTACCTATTTTATAAACACTACCCAATCCAGTGAGGGCAACACGCTGGCTAGTCTGTGTGTGTGTGTGTGTGTGTGTGTGTGTGTGTGTGTGTGTGTGTGTGTGTGTGTGTGTGTGTGTGTGTATATATATATATATGTATGTGTGTATATATGTGTGTATATATATGTATGTGTATATATGTATACACGAGGGTAGGCTGAAAAGTTCTAAGGCTCCCCATGAAGGAGTAATGCATTAACTGCATTATAGTGAGCTTAGAACTTTTCAGCCTACCCTCATGTGTGTGTGTATATATGTGTGTGTGTATATATATATATATATATATATATATATATATATATATATATGCTTAATTTAAAAAAAAAAAAAAAAAAATACAAAATTTAAGCAGCAGCTTGGATTGAAGGTGTTCTTTTTCCCCACCATAATGCTTGGTGAGCTGTTAAAGTGACAAGGATATACAATGGATTGACAATAATGATATTTCATTCTGCTCTGTGCAAGTGGAATATCTAGTGTAAATGCATTACATTGCTCCCTATAGGCCTGTTCTGTTTAGTTTTGCGTCTGCCAGATATTGTCTAACAGCCTCCACATGACTTCATCTTGGCCAGTCAGACCTGCTTTATAACACTAATACGAGGTCTGTTAGAAAAGTATCGGACCTTTTATTTTTTCAAAAACCATATGGATTTGAATCACATGTGATTGCATCAGCCAAGCTTGAACCTTCGTGCGCATGCGTGAGTTTTTTTCACGCCTGTCGGTTGCGTCATTCGCCTGTGAGCAGGCTTTGTGTGAGCAGTGGTCCACCCCTCTCGTCGGATTTTTATTGCGAATAAATGTCTGAACGATTTAGAGCTTTGCTGCATCAATTTTTTCCAGAAACTGTGACAGACCTCCAGGTGGACACCATTCAGAAAATTCTGTTGGCTTTCAGGGACGATTTTATGGGCATTACACAGATTAAGGAGTGCTCCAGCCGGTTTAAAGACCGCCCACAGCGTCTGAGAGCGCACCGCGCTCCGAGCGCTGATTGACAGGCTGAATCAACCAGATCATTTCCAACGTGAAGGCTTTGTTGATCCGGGATGTCGTCTGACTTACACAAAAATGGCAGGAGACGTGGACATCAGCACTTTTTCGGCACATTCCACTGTTACAGGAGTTTTTTTCATGGAAAGAAAAGCGGACGGATGTGCCACCGTGCCACTCATGCCGCGGGGCAAAACCACCTCCGTGCTGGTCTCACAGGACGGCTTTGAGATGGCTTTCAGATGGCTGTCGGTGGGTTTTCAGTCGTGTGACTAACCGAGAAATTGTGGATGAGCCTGGACATACCAGAACATGTACTGTGAGGCTTCATCACGGCGTTGCTTTGCGTCATGCGGCTCCACCGCAACACGCGGAATTCCTCCGCACGTCTGTCTCAATGTGCTGAAAAAGTGCTGATGTCCACGTCTTCCGCAATTCCTGTGCTAGTCAGAGGACGTCCCGGATAAAACACAGCATCCAGTTTGGAAATGAACGGCACATTCCACTGTTACAGGTGTTTTTGTCATGGAAAGAGTAGCGTAGGAATTCTGCGCGTCGCGGCAGAGCCGCATGGCGCAAAGCAACGCCGTGATGAAGCCTCACAGGACATGTTCTGGCATGTCCAGGCTCATCCACAATTTCTCGGTTAGTCACATCACTGAAAACCCACCAACAGCCATCTCAAAGCCGTCCTGTGAGACCAACACGGAGGTGGTTTTGTCCCGCGCCATGAGCGGCTCCGTGGCGCATCCGTCCGCTTTTCTTTCCATGAAAAAAACTCCTGTAACAGTGGAATGTGCCGAAAAAGTGCTGATGTCCACGTCTCCTGCCATTTTTGTGTAAGTCAGACGACGTCCCGGATCAACAAAGCCTTCACGTTGGAAATGATCCGGTTGATTCAGCCTGTCGATCGGCGCTCGGGGCGCGGCGCGCTCTCAGCAGCTGTGGGCAGTCTTTAAACCGGCTGGAGCACTCCTTAATCTGTGTAATCCCCATAAAATCATCCCTGAAAGCCAACAGAATTTTCCGAATGGTGTCCACCTGGAGGTCTCTCACAGTTTCTGGAAAAAAAATTGATGCAGCAAAGCTCCAAATCGTTCAGACATTTATTCGCAATAAAAATCTGACGAGAGGGGTGGACCACTGCTCACACAAAGCCTGCTCACAGGCGAATGACGCAACCGACAGGCTTGAAAAAACTCACGCATGCACACGAAGGTTCAAGCTTGGCTGATGCAATCACACGTGATTCAAATCCATATGGTTTTTGCAAAAAATAAAAAGGTCGGATACTTTTCTAACAGACCTCGTATTTTTCCCTTTTTTGTACAGATAAGCTACATTAACTGATTTATGTGCATACAATCTTTTTTTATTAATCTGTAATCAAACTAACTGTATTCTTTAGTGTTTTGTATAATTTACTTTTGCTTGCTTTTGTTTATAGTGATGTGTTTAGTGACTGCAGGATAAAGGATGACTTACTTGTTCACATAGTGTCAACATTACGACGGCGTTTTAGGGCCACATAGAATTATTATTTTTTTTACTTCAAAATAAATTAGTAATATTACGAGAATAAAGTTGTAATATTACGAGAATAAAGTTGGAATTGTAAGACTTTGAGAATAAGTTTGTAATATTACGAGAATAAAGTCATAATTTTACGAGAAAAAAGTCGTAATTTTACGAGAATAAAGTCGTAATATGATATTACGACTTTATTCTCGTAAAATTACGACTTTATTCTCGAAGTCCAAAAAAAGAAATTCAATGTGGCCCTAAAACTCCGTCGTACAACATACAGTATATGTTGTGATTACATAAAAATATTCATGTGAAAGATCTGAAGAACATCATATGACACAACTGGATGTCACTGGCTCAACTTTTTTGTGTTTGCAGCATTGTTGTGTTTGTGGTCAAATTCCTATGACTGGGTTACATTTAGGGAATACCCTGTTGTCTGAGGATGGTCGGACGTTCATGTTGGGTTATATAGTGGAACATACAGCTTTACTGGTGACGCATTAGCGGATCAGTAAAACGGATATGTTCGACCGTATAACAGCATGAACGTCCACACATCATCAGACATAAGGGGCTTATTCCCATTCCAATCCAATTCCATCGTAAGCAAGGTTTATTTTTGTGTAGGTAATTCGGCTTACTGTGAAACAGCGATCATCTCTCCAAAAGCGGCCAGGGGGCGGAGTAATCCATTGAATGTGAAAATCCATCAAACGTGAAACGGTAATTCTGTATCAGAATCCACATCAATACTTTCGTATGGTAGCGTAAATTTACTCATTTCGGCGGTGGCCCGCGACTTTCTCTCACGCCGAGCTAACAGTTAGCAGCATGTACAGCCAGTGTTCTGAAGAATTGTGCGTCTCGAAAGTTCCGCGTCGCGACAATAATGCGCATGTGCGCGCATGTGCAGTTGCGCACGGAGGGCACTAATGACATTCGAGAGTAATCGCATCTCGTCAGAATACCGGTCAGGACACAGAGTAATACATCTTTGGCCAGCGTTGTTGCAAAAATAACACGTATATAAGATATTATACAGCCTGCGCTCTCACATGATTAACCTCGTGGAAAAAAATGTAATTGGATTAGAATGTGAATTCAAAAACACAATGAATTGTAGACACAGATCTGCCCCCTGTAGCCCACAAACCCGAAACAGCGTCATAGCAGCAGTCTCTCTTCAGCCTGAACTCTGCAGTATGTGCTCGTTTTCTAATAATCAGAGTGACGTTCTGTCTTAGCAGTCTTAGCTGTTTCACCCAGATGTTTGTGTTGCTCTCCTCAGTGGACTTTCCTCTGTATTTGCTTTACTTTATCTCTTTTGCAGTGTGAAGGCCAGGGGTTCACTGGGGACGCTGGCAGGTTCACGGCCAGAGGTCCTGTTTACTTCCTCTAATTAATTTTTAAATAGCCAATACAAAGTTACCAAGATAAGCGGCACATAAGGACAATCGGATGTTTTCTATTTGAAATATATTGATCTGTAGCTTTTTAATCATTAACTTTGTGTCTATTGGCCACAGAACAAACTTTGCCTTGTCATTTTTAACCTCATTAATGTATTTGGCCAAACTTGCTCAGTGTTGGATCTCTCACTTCTGTCTTTGTTGAGCTGATGTGCTTTTTCCTCACATTTCATTTTCAGATACTTGAGGGCCCATATATTGCATTTCTGTGCCATGATTTGCAGGAGTCGCATTTCCAGCAAGTGTACCAGTACTTTTACCAGTAGTCATCACCAATTAAAATTTTTGTTGAGAAATGTTTTTTTTTAATGTCATTACCATGCAGAATTAATGTATCTTGAAATGGCATTGTGCACGTAGCCTGTTGTCCAACAAATGTTTGAGGGAGTCTTGAGCTGATGGCTCCAGTTTGGTATTTTTATTTTTTTTATTTTTTTTCTGCTGCCTTATCTGATTTCCCCCCGAATCAGGGTTCCTTTGAATTGCAATCAAGTTGATTTAACACTTTGAGCGGATTTGTGTGTGTCACACTCACATGGCATATTTTACTGTGTAAATGTGTGAAAATCTCTTTTTCTAAATTCATAGCCCTGTAGCTGTAAAGGAGTTTGAATTTTGTTGTTGTTATTAATTATTGACATTATTATCATTATTGTTGCAAACCATGCTAACAAAATCCATTGGAAGCTTAAAAGTATCTTACTGTTATCTTTTTAGCAAGAATCATAAAAGTAGTCAGTAACGTTTGTACCCAAAAATACCCCATGGACCTTAACGAAGTTCATCCACAAAATAAATATTTTTCAAGTGTCTTTCTGTGCCTGTTGCTTTAAATGGAAAGGACAAACTGTTGTTTGTCAAGAGAAGGGTATCTTACTATAGTGATCATAGAGTGTGTATGTATGCCAACTACACACACAACACCCCCATACATGCCCCACCCATAGTATGGATTTTTGCTGGTTCATGTAATGGCTGAATAGTCAGTCTGTCATTTTTCACTGGCTCTGTCGACGTGTCACAGTACGATTTCCATGATGGGTGTTACAGAAGTCAGGCATGAGTGGTTTCGCCTTGTTTTTCACAGGGGACTTTGTAAAATTGTGGAATTTTGAAGATGTGCAACTGTAAAGGTGGAAAAAAAATGCAGATTTTAATCTCTGTTGATAACGACATTTGTGTGGGTTGAAAAGATGGGGAACAGAGTAGGTGTGCGACGATTCTGAATAACATTGAGCCCATTCACAAATTAAAAACTCTTCATAAAAATTGTCAAAATAATTTGCAGAAATCACAGCAGTGAGTTCTTTACATTTGCCATAACTGGTAAACAAAAGGCAACGCGGTGGATCATCCACAATCAACAATTCCCAAATCAATCAATCAATTCCCCATGATGCTGTGCATATTTTAGGCTATGTCTACCAAACATTAACGTTAAATCACAACCATATTTAAGTGTATAAATGAGAATAAAAACAGGCTTTTACACATTGTGGCTCTTTTAAATGAACAATTAATTTAAGGTAACCCTCTGTTAACTAGTTTTTTATATTAATGTATATACAAAACAAAAACTTTTTGAACACTAATATTCCTTTTTCTTCAAATTTCTGTAAAGTAATAAATTTGATACATTTTTCATCATGTTTTGATTTTGAATAGAATGTTCAGTGTCCCCAGTGCATTTGCGTGTATGGAAATAAACGCTATTTACAGGATTTTGGGTTTTACTCACATTTCAACACTCTGCCTTTCCAGCCTGGTGTCACACTTTGTGCTCCTGTCATGAAATGAGTTACGTTTCGTGACAGTTGTTTTTGTTTATTTATTAATTGCTATTTCTAACCCCAGTCTCACAGCAGTTTGCGATGGCATCATGAAAAGTCAGTCTATGGGTTTGTGATATCGTCACGAAAATGGGGCGCTTTTCGTAATGGGGCATGAAATGTGGGGTGATGGGGGAGGGGGGTGCGGGAGGTTATGGTTAGGGTATGGGGAAGGGAGACACTTACCTTATGGCCAGCCCAGTCTCATGCTTTTTTTTTTCATGCCCCCATCATGAAAATGGGGTGCTTTTTGTCGTGTGTTTTTTAAATTGTTTATAATCCTACCCCTTCTCCTAACCATAACCAAACCAGTCCAGTGAACCCAGGCAGTTCATGATGGCATTACAAAAACCGTAACTCTCACAGACAGCCCCCCGTCAACCCACATTTTGTGATACCATCACGAAATGGTATGAGATTGGGTTGGCCTTTCATAGATACATCAATGGACCAACTCATACAATCACATGTCAATATCTCCAGTTTGAAATAACATTTATTTATTCATTTTTTAAATTTTACTACTAGCCCAAAAGTGTCCCATTCCAACTTTTTAAAGAAGGTATTGCAGGCCTTAAATGCAGGAATGAATGTACATCTATGTTATAATAACCAAGTGACCTCTGTGTGTGTGCATGTATGGCTTGGAGTGCGCAGAAACTGGGGAGTGCTGACATTTATTATTTGGTATGCTTATGTATTTTGAGTCAAGGATGAATGCTGCAAAAACGTAAAGTTGATAGGACAAATATTTTGGGGAAATGAGCAATTTTAGCTCACCAATAAACAATGGACATTATGCAGCAATGCACCATGGGAGTTTGGGTTTTTCAAATGTTATTGTGGTTCATATTAGTTTAACAGTGTTAGGGTCATTGATTTATTGTGTTTTTGTAGTTCAGTGGGTTTAATCAGTTTAGTTAAGTATCAGAATGCGAAAAAGACAAAGCTCTCCGTGCATGCGTGCACGTGTGTATGAGACTTCGATCAAGGAGAAACTGGGTAGAGCTGACATTTCCCATTTGGTATGTTTAAGTATTTTGGGTCAAGGATGAAAGCTGCTAAAGCAGAATGTTTGATAGGACTAATATTTTCGGAGAAGCTACAGCTGTTAGCTAACAACAGTGAACAATGGATGTTGCCAACTACATTCTACACTCACACGACATTCCAGCAGGGGGCGGTAAATCATCTTTATATTAAAAGCATGAGTGTGTGATTTATTTAGTAATTTTAATCTAAGTACATAATATAATTATAAATCCGCTAAAAATACACAATTGACACAAATGAAAACATTTATTTCCACTGTGGTCCATTTAAAATCAAATGACAAAACAAAAGTAATAATAACAGCAATGGTGTTTATATGATAACAAGAACCTAAACAATTTATAAATGCATTAAGACAGTAAATTAACATTAAAAAAATAAGTAATTAACAGGAAATAAAAGGGTTGAGTTCTTTCTCTAAAAACTGTTGAGGTCTAAGGTTATAAAAACATATTGGACTCACACACCATTCCAAATCATAGAAACATTGGATAATTTATTACCACCCTTGAAAAATACCCAATGTAGTAGAGCCCATGGGTCCCCACGGGCAACACACTAGTTAATAAATTAAATGAAGTTGACCACATAAACCATGAAATATATTTTATTCATACCATCTGCAGTGAAAGAGAAAAATAAATGTAAGAATGCCATTTTCTTTCTTTCTTTGTATTTTCAATTACTTCCCAACTTTTTCTGATTTGGAGTCCTGGAACAAACAACAAAAAATCTTTTTACTTACTTTTTACTTACTCCATCATTGTGTCATCCACAATGTTTTACTGTTGCACCATTTTTCAAAGTTAAATTGGTAAATGTCTATTCACCATGATATCTCTGGTGACAATTGAGTTTATTTCCCCACTGTCTAGCTTGGAAATGTCAAATTTCACCTTTTGACCACGGTGTTTGTGAAAACACAAGGAATAAAGAGTGATCTTTCGAATGATACAGTGTGTTTGGTTTTTTGAAATGGGCAAATACGTACTTGATAACAAGCCATGTGGCTTTTCACATTCCAAATGTAATAACATGAACCAGCATAGCCAGCAGTAATGAAACGTTAATAAAAGGTGTCATAACAATGTAGCCGATTTCTCCTCAGATTGACGTTTTTTTTCTTACTATATTTGAACTATTTCAGTATGTATTATGTATGTATTATTTATTTGTGGAACTTTCCACATTTTCTGTAACATCCTTATTCCAAAATGGAATAAATTAATCTTCCCCCCTCATAATTCTACTCACAACAACCCATAGATATGATTTTTTTTTTTTGAAATGTATTAAAAAAAAAAAACTAAGAAATCACATGCGCATAAGTATTCACACCCTTCGTTCAATACTTTGTTGATGCACCTTTGGCAGCAATTACAGCCTCAAGTCTTGTTGAATATGATGCCACAAGCTTGGTGCACCCATCTTTAGGCAGATTTGATGATCAGTGGAAACAGGAAGGCTTTGAATACTTAGACATGTGATTTCATAGTTTTATATCTATCTGGCTATCTATCTATCTATCTATTGTTATTATGTAGTATTGTGTGTAGACTTTTCAGGGGGGGAAATGAATTTAATCCATTTCAGAAAAAGGCTGGAACAAAAAAAAAAGTGAAGCACTGAATACTTTCCAGTCGCACTGTATAGACAGACAAACACACTCTCACACCTACAGTCAATTTAACGTTTCCAGTTCATCTAACCTGCATGTTTTTGGAAGTGGAAGGATGCCTGACACCCAGAGGGAACCCATGCAAACAGGGAGAAGATGCAAATTCCTACTGATGTATATTGTTTTTCATTTAAATGATCAGCACAGCTAATGTAACACGATAGTTTGTCCAGCAGGGGTCAGCCTATACTTAAATTCAGACTACAGCACTCAAGGAAAAGTGATTAAAATTATTTTATACCTTATGGGGTGTATTTCATATTTTGATGAAGCGTTAAAAAAACACTCAATACAGTAAACAATTTTAATGATCTTAAACTTAAATTCCTCATACAGGTGTTATTAATATTGTGTTTTTATTGTGAAAAGGTCTAGAGGAGGTTTAGACATTTTATGTAATAGCTGATTAAAACTGTTGAGAGCCACAGCTGAAATAAGTGTCCATGAGGGACAGCGTGAGGTCATAAGTCACACAGTGTTGCAGTGCATAAAATAACATTTTGTTCTTTTTCACTAGAAAAGGGATGTGGTCCGTGGCTGTGTGTTGGAGATGGTTATGGTTCTATGTTTCATTCACAGAGTGCATGCTCTTGCTGGGATCATAATGGCTGACAATTACTATGTCCAAAAGGTTTTCACATTGGGAAGATCTGGAAGCAGATTCAAGATCATTTGTATTTATTCACTTACTGCATTATAATGGATCCAACACAGGACTCGCAGATACAAACTGATTTTATACTACACCCTCTTTAAAAATTCTATGCAGATGAGTTCCCCTTGATGTATGAGGTATTTAGTTGTCGCTGACATGGAAATGGATATGAACAACACAAAGATGTTGTGTATGTCTGTTACCGTGTGGCCTGGGCCCTCAGGAGCATTGTGTGAGGTGATAAAAGTGTGCTCATGCTTTCTCTTGCATCACCCATGTTTCCTTCCTGTCTAAAAAAAAAAAAACAGAAAAAAAGAGGCTCCCTCTGAACAGGTCTGACACCAGAGATTGCATTTGTACTGCCGTTACATTCTTACATACATCTTGTTGTGACAAAGGAAAGTGTGGAAATCGGTCATCTAGGGGGCACATATTCAGTCTTGTCGCAGGGTGACAATGGAAACAACCAACAGTGGCCACCACAACCCTGCAACTGGCAACAAGGCTTCACAAACTTCTTCATTCCTGTCTTTATCTTACAGTGCATCCGGAAAGTATTCACAACTCTTAACTTTTTCCACTTTTTGTTTTGTTACAGCCTTATTCCAAAATGGAGTAAATTATTTTTCCCCTAAAAATTCTTCTCACAACACCCCATAATGCCAACAGTATATATATATATATATATATATATATATATATATATATATATATATATATATATATATATATATATATATATATATATATATATAACTAAGAAATCTTGTGTACATAAGTATTCACAGCCTTTGCTCAGTACTTTGATGCACTTTTGGCAGCAATTACAGCCTCAAGTCTTCTTGAATATGATGCCAGAAGCTTGGTGCACCTATCTTTGGGCAGTTTTGTCCATTCCTCTTTGTAGGATCTCTCAAGCTCCATCAGGTTGGATGGGGAGCATCAGTGCACAGACATTTTCAAATCTCTCCAGAGATATTCAGTCGGATTCAGGTGTGTGCTCTGGCTGGGCCACTCAAGGACATTCTATGTGATCTGGTGTACTTTTTGGAGTTTATTGGATATCTGGTTTCTTTATGTCAGATTTTTGTACGTGTGGCTAAAATTTGGCAAGTTTGAGCAATGTAATTTTTTATTAAAACTGCGTTTGTCTACATGTGGCCCTTTGACAGCCCCCTATGACCCTTGATTTGAGTGAGCGGATATAGAAAATGTATGAATGATAAATTTTTAATAAAGAAAAAGCTGCATTACAAATTTTCTAAACACCCCCCCCCCCCCCAAAAAAAAGATAATTTTGAGTGTAAGTTTGTTTTCCTTTGCAAACTTCTAAATTTTAATGTTGCAAATTAAAATGAAGGGGGAAAAAAGTTAGTGGTACTGATGCTGGGAACATAACTGTTACAAATTGCTTTTCAGCACAGAAAACACACATTTCAGACATCTTTAGTTTTCACAAGCAGAGAAAGAAAATATCTGGTGTACATTGAACATGAACTAAATACACGTTATTAAATACGTAGTATTTTCTTGAGTCAAGCTCTCGGTGAATGCAGGTTAAGAAGTTTCATTTTCTTCTGTAATGCCTTTGAAATTGTCTTTTCTCCCTGATGTAAATAAGTGAGTTCAGACCGGGTTCCCCACTGGATCAGCCCGAGATGGAGTCCCTGCCCCTGAAGTCAGTCCCGTTGATGGGGCGACTGGATGCATTGTTGTGTCAGTTGAGTAATTTTAGGTGAAAAACAAAAACTAAAGCTTCAATGTGAAATAAAAATATGCATGTGTTGTTGGCAAATAACATGGATTCTCCTTGAGGCGTCATCATGATGACAACCAGGTTTGTGATATGAATGAACTGCTGTTTGTGTATCTGTCAGTGTACATCCTGACAATCAACTTGGAAACCAAATGCACGTCAGAATGTCACGATGGCGATGCCTAATACCCCCGTCATACTGATGCATAATTAGCAGGAATCAAGCAGAATCAGCTTCTTTGTCTTTCGGCTGTTCCCGTTAGGGGTCGCCACAGCAGATCAATCGTTTCCATCTCACCCTGTCCTCTGTATCTTCCTCTGTCACACCAACCACCTGCATGTCCTCTCTCAGCACATCCATGAACCTCCTCTTTGGTCTCCCTCTTCTCCTCCTGCCTGGTGGCTCCATCCTCAGCATCCTTCTCCCTATATACCCTGGGTCCCTCCTCTGCACATGTCCAAACCATCTCAATCTCGCCTCTCTGACTTTGTCTCCAAACCGTCCCACCTGAGCTGTCCCTCTGATATGTTCATTCCTAATCTCGTCCATTCTTGTCACTCCCAAAGAGAATCTCAACATCTTCAGCTCTGCCACCTCCAGCTCTGCCTCCTCTTTTTGTTAGTGCCACTGTCTCTAAACCATACAACATTGCTGGTCTCACTACTGTTTTGTAAACTTTCCCCTTCACTCTTGCTGATATTCTTCGGTCACAAATCACTCCTGCCACCTTTCTCCACCCACTCCACCCTGCCTGCACTCTCTTCTTCACCTCTCTACCACACTCTCCATTACTTTGAACAGTTGACCCCAAATATTTAAACTCATCTACTTTCACCACTTCTACTCCTTGTAACTGCACTATTCCACTGGGCTCCCTCTCATTCACACACATGTACTCAGTCTTGCTTCTACTGACTTTCATTCCCCTTCTCTCCAAAGCATATCTCCACTTCTCCAGACTAGACTCAACTTGCTCTCTACTCTCACTACAGATCACAATGTCATCTGCAAACATCATAGTCCATGGGGACTCCTGTATGCTGATCTCATCTGTCAACCTGTCCATCACCACTGCAAACAAGAAAGGACTCAGAGCTGATCCTTGGTGTAATCCCACCTCCACCTTGAATGAGTCTGTCATTCCGACTGCGCATCTCACCGCTGTCACACTATTCTTGTACATGTCCTGCACTACCCTAACATACTTCTCTGCCACTCCAGACTTCCTCATACAATGCCACAACTCTTCTCTTGGCACCCTATCATAAGCTTTTTCTAAGTCCACAAACACACAATGTAACTCTGTCCTTCTCTATACTTTTCCTTCTCTCTCTTTTTCCAACAGTATTCTCAGAGCAAACATTGCATCTGTAGTGCTCTTTCTCAGCATGAAACCATATTGCTGCTCACAGATCTTCACCTGTTTTCTAAGCCTAGCTTCTACTACTCTTTCCCATAACTTCATGCTGTGGCTGATCAGCTTTATGCCTCTGTAGTTACTGCAGCTCTGCACATCACCCTTGTTCTTGAAAATAGGAACCAGCACACTTCGTCTCCACTCCTCAGGCATCCTCTCACTTTCCAAGATTTTATTAAACAATCTGGTTAGAAACTCTACTGCCATCTCTCCTAGACATTTCCATGCCTCCATTGGAATGTCATCTGGACCAACTGCCTTTCCACTCTTCATCCTCTTCATAGCAGCCCTCACTTCTTCCTTGCTAATCTCTTTTACTTCCTGATTTACTCTCACCACATCATCCAGCCTTTTCTCTCGCTCATTTTCTTTATTCATCAGCTCTTCAAAATATTCCCTCCACCTTCTCAGCACACACTCCTCACTTGTCAGCACATTACCATGTGCATCTTTTACCACCCTAACCTGCTGCACATCCTTTCCAGCTCTGTCCCTTTGTCTGGTCAATCGGTACAAGTTCTTTTCTCCTTCCTTACTATTCAACTTCTTGTACAGCTCGCAATATGCCTTTTCTTTTGCTTTTGGCACTTCTCTTCTCGCCTTACGCCGCATCTCCTTGTACTCCTGTCTACTTTCTTCATCTCTCCGACTATCCCAAAACGTTTTCGCCAACCTCTTTCTCCTTATGCTTTCCTGGACCTCTTCATTCCACCACCAAGTCTCCTTGTCTTCCTTCCACTGTCCAGATGTCATACCCAGTACTGCCCTAGCTGTCTCCCTTACCACATCTGCAGTACTTTTCCAGTTGTCCAAAATTGCTTCCCCTCCAACTAGTGCTTCTCTCACCTGCTCGCTAAATTTCACACAACAGTCTTCCTCCTTCAGCTTCCACCATCTGATCCTTTGTTGAGCTCTCACTCTTCTTTTTTACCTCTAAAGTCATCCTACAAACAACCATCCTATGCTGTCTAGTGACACTCTCTCCTGCTACCACCTTACAGTCTGTGATTTCTTTTAGCTTGCATCTCCTATAAAGAATGTAGTCCACCTGTGTGCACCTTCCTCCACTCTTATATGTTACCCTGTGCTCCTCCCTTTTCTTAAAGTAGGTATTCACCACAGCCATTTCCATCCTTTTTGCAAAATCAACTACCATCTGTCCTTCCCCATTCCTATCCTTGATACCATATCTACCCATTACTTCCTCATCACCTCTGTTCCCTTCACCAACATGCCCATTGAAGTCTGCTCCTATCACCACTCTTTCATGCTTGGGCACACTCTCCCACCACCTCATCTAACACACTCCAGAAATCTTCTTTCTCCTTCATCTCACAACCTACCTGTGGGGCATATGCACTGATGATATTCATCATCACCCCTTCAATTTCCAACTAAACACTCATCACCCTGTCAGACACTCGCTTAACCTCCAACACACTTTTAACATACTCTTCCTTTAAAATGACCCCAACACCATTTCTCTTCCTGTTCTCACCATGGTACAACAACTTGTACCCACCGCCGATGCTCCTGCTCTTACTTCCCTTCCACTTGGTCTCTTGCACACACAATATGTCTACCTTTCTCCTCTCCATCATATCAGCCAGCTCTCTCCCTTTACCAGTCATACTGCCAACATTCAAAGTCCCCACTCTCATTTCCACCCTTCTAGTTTTCTTCTTTTCCCGCTGTTCATGGCAACATTTTCCTCCTCTTCTTCGTCGTCTTCGCCCAGCAGTAGCCCAATTTCATTCCAACTGCATTCCGGCTCATTCCGCCTCTAGTGTGACTGGGCTAAAAACGAAAGACTTCAGAAATTTAGTGCCTGCCAATAAAATCCTCTCTGATGTTCTGTGAGACTAAAAAACAGGATGAAACAGGATCCGAGTTGTCACTCCAAAACAAACTGAGACTTCTGTGCTGTAATGGAAGCAACATTTGAGAGGACTACAAAGATGAGAATGAACCACCGTCTGTTATCAGAGCCACTTTTCAGCTCAAAGCTTTGGAAACAAAGCATCCAGAGACTGCAGACGCTCCTCCCTGATCACTAGCTCCGAGCTTCTTCAGAAATCAAATCAAATTAATTTTACATTATTGTCAGGAATGTATACAAAGTGCTTTGTAATGAAAACAGAATTGACATTAAAATATAAAACATACAGACAAAAGAAACAAAGAAATTTGCATCATCTGCCAAGAGGACCTCTAGAACCATGAGCGCAGCCATTTTGAATGGTCACGTGCCATGCCATCCATTTCATATGCCATGAGGAGCCAGTCGCAAAGACATCATTTCTGGTTTGCTTCTGCGTCAGATCGCTGAACGTCACTTCTAGTTTGTTTCCTCATCAGATCATTGTCCGTCTCATCCACCTTAAGGACCCCTAGAACCGAAGGTCACATGATGTGATCTAAAATAGCTTTGGGGAACAGTTGATTTGAAAAAAAAGATTCTGTCACGGAATGTCACTTCCGGTCTCTTTCTGCATCAGATCAGTCACCGGCGTTGCTAAGTACGCTGCTGAAACCTCACAGGCGGAGTGTCCGGATGTAAGACTGAGTCAATAGCCTGAAAATGTGTCAAAATAAGTAGTAGGTGGTGCCCAAAATATTTAAATTTTAGCAAAAACAAAAAATATTTAATCTGGCTTTTAATAACTTTATTTTTTTAATGTGCTCTTTTAACGTTATTGTATGAGTGTTTTGCATGCTTAAAATTGCAGGGGGTTAAGCGGGCTCTGGTTGGGGCTGAAGGGTTTTTAGCCATGCTAATGCTCCCCAGAACCATTTTACAGAAAAACGTCTGAAGGGCCTCAATGACATGGTGAGATGATAAGAGCTTCGCTCATTAATGTCGGTGACATAAACATATTATCTGCTGTAGTTGTAAATTAAATTAATAATAACTCTGTCAATCTCAAGAATACAGAAGTTTCTGTTATTAATATTCTACTTAGCAATGATATTTTCATGAATACCATTAGTAAACCCATATGTACACTCAACAAAAATATAAACGCAACACTTTTGGTTTTGCTCCCATTTTGTATGCGATGAACTCAAAGATCTAAAACTTTTTCCACATACACAATATCATCATTTCCCTCAAATATTGTTCACAAACCAGTCTAAATCTGTGATAGTGAGCACTTCTCCTTTGCTGAGATAATCCATCCCACCTCACAGGTGTGCCATATCAAGATGCTGATTAGACACCATGATTAGTGCACAGGTGTGCCTTAGACTGTCCACAATAAAAGGCCACTCTGAAAGGTGCAGTTTTATCACACAGCACAATGCCACAGATGTCGCAAGATTTGAGGGAGCGTGCGATTGGCATGCTGACAGCAGGAATGTCAACCAGAGCTGTTGCTCGTGTATTGAATGTTCATTTCTCTACCATAAGCCGTCTCCAAAGGCGTTTCAGAGAATTTGGTAGTACATCCAACCAGCCTCACAACCGCAGACCACGTGTAACCACACCAGCCCAGGACCTCCACATCCAGCATGTTCACCTCCAAGATCGTCTGAGACCAGCCACTCAGACAGCTGCTGAAACAATCGGTTTGCATAACCAAAGAATTTCTGCACAAACTGTCAGAAACCGTCTCAGGGAAGCTCATCTGCATGCTCGTCGTCCTCATCAGGGTCTCGACCTGACTCCAGTTCGTCGTCGTAACCAACTTGAGTGGGCAAATGCTCACCTTCGCTGGCATTTGGCACGTTGGAGAGGTGTTCTCTTCACGGATGAATCCTGGTTCACACTGTCCAGGGCAGATGGCAGACAGCGTGTGTGGCGTCGTGTGGGTGAGCGGTTTTCTGATGTCAATGTTGTGGATCGAGTGGCCCATGGTGGTGGTGGGGTTATGGTATGCGCAGGCGTCTGTTATGGATGAAGAACACAGGTGCATTTTATTGATGGCATTTTGAATGCACAGAGATACCGTGACGAGATCCTGAGGCCCATTGTTGTGCCATACATCCAAGAACATCACCTCATGTTGCAGCAGGATAATGCACGGCCCCATGTTGCAAGGATCTGTACACAATTCTTGGAAGCTGAAAATGTCCCAGTTCTTGCATGGCCGGCATACTCACTGGACATGTCACCCATTGAGCATGTTTGGGATGCTCTGGACCGGCGTATACGACATCGTGTACCAGTTCCTGTCAATATCCAGCAACTTCGCACAGCCATTGAAGAGGAGTGGACCAACATTCCACAGGCCACAATTGCCAACCTGATCAACTGTATGCGAAGGGGATGGTGGTCACACCAGATACTGACTGGTATCCCCCCAATAAAACAAAACTGCACCTTTCAGAGTGGCCTTTTATTGTGGGCAGTCTAAGGCACACCTGTGCACTAATCATGGTGTCAAATCAGCATCTTGGTATGGCACACCTGTGAGGTGGGATGGATTATCTCAGCAAAGAAGAAGTGCTCACTATCACAGATTTAGACTGGTTTGTGAACAATATTTGAGGGAAATGGTGATATTGTGTATGTGGAAAAAGTTTTAGATCTTTGAGTTCATCTCATACAAAATGGGAGCAAAACCAAAAGTGTTGCGTTTATATTTTTGTTGAGTGTATGTACGACTAAAGCCTACAATAGTGTCAGTCTGTTTAAAGTACCTTCATCTCAAGACCTTCATACAACCCCAATTCCAGTGAAGTTGGGATGTTGTGCAAATTCTAAATAACAACAGAATACAATGATTTTCAAATCCTCTTCAACCTATATTAAATTGAAGATATTTAATGTTCAAAGTGATACTTTTTTGTTTTTGTGCAAATATTTGCTCAGTTTGAAATGGATGCCTGCAACACATTATCCGCAAACTGTTAATTACAAAACGTGAATACTGAAAAAATATCTCCCAAAACATGAACGCATGTCTTGCAAAACGTGAATATCATTTATGATATATATTTTTTTCTGGTTAAGTAGTTTACAGACGCATCAGTTACTGCAGGAAATCTTGGTCGCAAACCCTATCACTGCAAGTGATAGGGTTTGATAGGTGAGCCCAAAGCAGCTCTTGCTTCTGGTGTCAAGTGCCTGGCCCAGCTGGGCGAGACCTGCTCTGGGGGACAGTGTCAGGTGTGGAGTTTGAGTGGGGTGGTACACCCTTCAAACAGGAACAAAGGTTTCCAACTCACAGGGAGGACAGAAACCTCTGCTAGAGACTCTAGTAAAGTTAGAAATGCTCACAGTTTTGAAGTTCAAGGCTCAATAAATCATAAGAGAAAAGTTAGAAAACTAGTTTCTAACCTCAGGGAGGTAGACAATGACCTACAACCTTATTTTTTATCCATATGAGCCGTCCTCTGAGCTGGAAAAAATACACTGATCTGAACGAGCAGGTGGCTGAGAAACGGAAGCGTAGGGATCGTCTACAAAGTGCAAAAACGAAAAGAGACACCAGAAAAATATTCAATAAATTCAGATGTGGTGTCACCAATTTTACTGCACACATCAATGGTCTCCTGCTGGTTATACTACAACACTCAGTTTGGTAAAATGGCTTTTTAAAAATTTAAGGGAATTTTTCATTGTTTAAATTTTCAATTGCATCATTGTTATAAGGTAGTGACAAAATTTACTGAACACATAAGTGCTTTGCTGCTGGTTATACTACAGAGCTCAGTTTGGAAAAATGGCAAATAATTAATTTTAGTGATTTTTTTTATCATTAAAATAAGTAATTATGAGCAATAAAATTCACTAATTCACTAAAATTAAATTTCTGCACATTTTTCCCAACTGAGTGCTGTAGTTTGACACCTATGTTTCATTTGACAGGTGTACCGTCCCAGTCAAACTCCTCACCTGCTGCTGTCCCCAGAGCAGGTCAGATGTTTGACACCAGAAGCTAGAGCCGCTCTGGGCTCACCTCCCGCCTCACTGGCTGTGGTGAGCCCCCCCTCCCCTCCCCCCCCAAAAACCCCAAACAAACAAAAAAATCATTTTTGCGGTTGATAAGGTTTGCAATCAAGATTTCCTGCAGTAATTGATCCGGAAATTGAAATCAGTAAACTACTTAAACTGAAAATATATATATATTATGAATTATATTCACATTTTATGAGAACTCCGTTCACATTTTTTGGGAGTTCACAGTTTTGGGAGATATTTTTTTAGTTTTCAGGTTTTGCAGTTGTCAGGGCCTGACGGTTTGTCTGGTCGGTTGCAGGGTTTTTGGTTTGTTTTTATTCTCTGCTTGCTTTTGTATTCTTTTTCTGCTCGTGTGGGATGTTGGTGTGGGGGTCTGTCTGTGTCTCACTCTCTCTCTCTCTCTCTCTCTCTCTCTCTCTCGCTGGCCACGCCCCACTTCTAGGTCTTGCTTTGCACACCTGTCTGTGATCTGCTGATTGCCACCTGGGGCTTTATTAGCTCACAGGTTGTGCTGCAGGTTTGCCAGTTTGTTGCGCCTTGTGCCATCATTCCAGCTCTCATTCTCGTATTTTCCAGTTTTGCCTGCTTCTGTGTGAACTCGACCTCCTGCCTGTTTCTACTGACTCCGACTAGCCTGATGATCCTGGTACCTCTGCTGTGTTTACTGGACTGCCTTTCTGTGTACCGACATTGCTTGCCCTCACATTAAAGCCTGTTTGCAACCTCAGCCCGGACTTTGAGCCTTGCATTTCTCTCCAACCTCACCTACCTGTCAGAACAAACTGGCCAACGATGGAGGCAGCAGGCTCAGACCCGTTCCACCTGGCGGTACGCCACCACAGCCTGCAGCTGGCGCAGCAAGAGGATAAGCTCGACACGCTAACCTCCGGTTTCAACGAACTCGCCACCCGTCAAGAAACTTTTATGACTTCTATCAGCGATCAGATGAGTCAACTGATGTCCAGGCTTGATTTTCCGGCTAAGTCAGATGCAGCTACAGCACTCCCAAGCATACCAGCGGGGCTGCCAGCACCCACACCGGCTTCCACACCAGCACCAGTCATCTGCAACCAGTTGTCACATCCCGAATGCTTTTCAGGAGACTCCGGAGACATCAGACCTTTCATTACCCAGTGCGAACTACACTTCGAGCTTATGGCACCCATGTTCCCGTCAGACAGAACCAAGATTGCATATATCATCACTCACCTGTCTGGTCAAGCAGCTGCCTGGGTTACTGCTGAGTGGGGACGACAATCACCCGCCTGGGCTTCACTCCTGGCATTCACAAAAGTGCTTGAACAAGTATTCCAACACACAACTCCGGGACGTGAAGCAGCTCGGTCCCTACTGAAATTGAAGCAAGGCAGCCGCCGGGTCGCAGATTACGCGGTTGATTTCCGCATCCTGGCTGCAAAAAGCGAATGGAACCTGGCGGCACTCCTCAATGTGTTTTTCCAGGGGCTGTCAGCAGAGATTCAGGACCAATTGTTGGCCGTAGATCTGCCCGAAGAACTTGACGGCCTCATCGCACTCGCCATCCGCATGGACCAGCGCCTACAAGACCGACCTCGCCGTGGAAACCGTCATCCGGACTACCGGTCCCATATGCCTCCTGGCCGCTCCGTCTCCTCCACCCATGCCCGACCCGAGCCATCCCAACCGAGCACCGAGAAACCAATGCAGCTCGGGCGCATGCACCTAACCCCAGCCAAGCGACAGCGCCGCTGAGTGGACGGCCTCTGCTTCTATTGTGGACATGCTGGACATCAGATAGTAGATTGTCAGGCCAGGGATGCCACCGTGCAGTCAAGAGCGGATTTGCGGGTAAGTCAAAATTCTACACAGAAAATTATCCCAGCAAAATTAACATCTGACCACACTTCCATTACTGTTTCAGCTTTTATTGATTCTGGTTCAGATGCCAACCTGATTCTGTCCTCTCTTGCCAGGTACCTCTACCTGAAAATGTTTAAGATCTCACGCCCTCTGGTGGTAAGTGCGGTGGACGGTCACGTCCTGGGACAGATCACACATCCCACACAGTCTGTCAGATTATTAATTTCCCACACACACTCAGAATCAATCAGTTTCCATGTTTTGGATAATATGACTCACTCGCTAATCTTTGGGCATCCCTGGCTACAACGGCATGGCCCGAATTTTGATTGGGTTAAAGGTGAAATCACGTCATGGAACCCAACCTGTAATTATTCATGTTTATCATGACCCGAGCCTGCGCCGCCAGGTTCAAATCCGGATCTCGCCGGGGTTCCTGATTGCTATCATGACCTAGCTGTTATTTAGTAAAACAAAAGCTAAATCGTTACCTCCTCACCGCAATTGTGATTGTGCCATTGAGCTTCTCCCTGGGGCTAGTCCGCCCCGAGGAAAACTCTTTTCTCTGTCAGCACCTGAACGCCTCGCGATGACTGAATACATACGGGAGTCCCTGAAAGCAGGGTTAATTTGTCCATCATCTTCACCAGCTGGGGCTGGATTTTTCTTTGTCGAAAAGAAAGATAAGACACTACGCCCATGTATTGATTATCGTGGTCTTAATGACGTCACTGTGAAAACCGTTATCCACTGCCACTGATATCATCTGCATTTGAATTGTTGGAGGGAGCCACGGTCTTTACAAAACTCCACTTGCATAATGCATATCATCTGATTAGAATCAGGCAAGGAGATGAGTGGAAAACAGCTTTCGACACTCCGTCCGGTCATTATGAATATTTGGTTATGCTTTTTGGCCTCACTAATACGCCGGCTGTCTTCCAAAATTTAGTCAATGATGTGCTACAGGAATACCTTAACAAATTTGTCTTCGTGTATTTGGATGACATTCTCATATTTTCTCCAGATTTGGCTACACACAAGTGTCACGTCCGCTCAGTTTTACAGACCCTCCGGCAAAATGAGTTTTATGTGAAGGCAGAAAAGTGTGAATTTCATAAATCCACCGTTTCCTTTTTAGGCTTTGTTATTTCTAAGGGGGAAATAAAAATGGATCCAGTGAAAGTGGTGGCAGTGCGGGATTGGCCCACACCTGTATCTCGTAAGGAAGTCCAGTGGTTCTTAGGATTTGCCGACTTTTACCGAATGTTTATCCAAAACTTCAGTGCTGTGGCGGCGCCATTGCACGCGGTCACCTCGTCCCTCCAGCCATTCATTTGGACTCAGGAATGTGAGGAGGCGTTCGGAGCCTTAAAAAAATTGCTTTACTGCGGCCCCAGTGCTACTTCTTCCTGACCCAGCTTGGCAGTTCGTGGTTGAAGTCAATGCCTCCAATATTGGGGTGGGAGAAGTTTTTTCCCAGAGAAGTCTGTCTGATGGTAGGCTGCACCCATGCGCCTTCCTGTCCAAGAAATTGTCTTCTGCAGAACGGAACTACAGCAATGGCGACCGCGAACTGTTAGCGGTAAAGGTGGCCTTGGAGGAGTGGCGGCACTGGTTGGAGGGGGCACAGATACCATTTGTAGTTTATACTGACCACAAAAATCTGGAATATTTGTGTTCAGCTAAACGCCTCAATTCCCACCAAGCTAGGTTGGGCAATTTTCTTTAGCTGGTTTAATTTCGCATTGTCCTATCAACCGGGCTTGAAAAACAGTAAATCCGATGCCTTGTCCCGACAGGGGGACCCAGGTGACACGCCCTCCAACCCTGGCACTATTCTGCCTGCATCCTGTTTTGTGTCCGCTATTACTTGGGCTATAGAGTCGAAGGTCAAATCGGGCTTGAGTAAGGAACCTGCCCCCGCCGATTGTCCACCGGACCGCCTATACGTTCCCAAGACGCTCAGGGTGGAGGTGATACGATGGTGCCATGATAGCCGCCTGTTCTGCCATCCAGGAATCAAGAAAACTATATCAGTAGTTAAACAGCGGTTCTGGTGGATGGGTCTTTCTACGGACATAGTGGAGTATGTTAATGCATGTCAAATTTGCGCTACACAGAAATCATTTAATCATCCACCTTAGGGATGGGTATTGATAAGGTTTTATCGATATCGATGCCATTATCAATTCTGCTTATCGATCCGATTCCTTATCGATTCCCTTATTGATACCTCGTGAATTTTGTACTAAAAGTAGGCTTTACAGGTTTTCTATGTATTTCCTTGAGTCTTAAAGTAAATAAATGAGATTAGTCACTGTATCCTTGATCTCTGGACATAAATAAAAATAAACAAAACTGTGTTTCGCTTTGAAGTTATTAATTCAGACTGAATTCTATCGTTCTATCTTGACTTGTCAGAGAGCTGCGCAACGTTTGGAGCTGTGTGAACAGAACAACGAGACAGGAGTCCCAGTTAGTAACTTTAATCCGCACAAAAGTGAATCACAACTCATATTCAGGGATGAAAGTGGTGAAAAACAAAAAAAGCTGAAACCCAAAATTATCCCTCAACACCACCTGCATGAAAATGTTTCAATTCTAGAAGCTCTGAAATGCAATCTGGGACTATTCCAGACAATAAACTGCAGTGAGTGCAGCATCCATTTAGGTGAGAAAAAAAAAATACAACTTTCCTTATCAGGATTCATTCCAGTAGTATTCTGCTCTTACTACAACCCCTGGCAATAATTATGGAATCACCGGCCTCGGAGGATGTTCATTCAGTTGTTTAATTTTGTAGAAAAAAAGCAGATCACAGACATGACACAAAACTAAAGTCATTTCAAATGGCAACTTTCTGGCTTTAAGAAACACTATAAGAAATCAGGAAAAAAAATTGTGGTAGTAACGGTTACTTTTTTTTAGACCAAGCAGAGGGAAAAAAATATGGACTCACTCAATTCAGAGGAATAAATTATGGAATCACCCTGTAAATTTTCATCCCCAAAACTAACACCTGCATCAAATCAGATCTGCTCGTTAGTCTGCATCTAAAAAGGAGTGATTACACCTCGGAGAGCTGTTGCACCAAGTGGACTGACATGAATCATGGCTCCAACACAAGAGATGTCAATTGAAACAAAGGAGAGGATGATCAAACTCTTAAGAGGGTAAATCATCACGCAATGTTGCAAAAGATGTTGGTTGTTCACAGTCAGCTGTGTCTAAACTCTGGACCAAATACAAACAACATGGGAAGGTTGTTAAAGGCAAACATACTGGTAGACCAAGGAAGACATCAAAGCGTCAAGACAGAAAACGTAAAGCAATATGTCTCAAAAATTGAAAATGCACAACAAAAAACAAATGAGGAACGAATGGGAGGAAACTGGAGTCAACGTCTGTGACTGAACTGTAAGAAACTCCCTAAAGGAAATGGGATTTACATACAGAAAAGCTAAACGAAAGCCATCATTAACACCTAAACAGAAAAAAACAAGGTTACAGTGGGCTAAGGAAAAGCAATCGTGGACTGTGGATGACTGGATGAAAGTCATATTCACTGATGAATCTCAAATCTGCATTGGGCAAGGTGATGATGCTGGAACCTTTGTTTGGTGCCGTTCCAATGAGATTTATAAAGATGACTGCCTGAAGAGAACATGTAAATTTCCACAGTCATTGATGATATGGGGCTGCATGTCAGGTAAAGGCACTGGGGAGATGGCTGTCATTACATCATCAATAAATGCACAAGTTTACGTTGATATTTTGGACACTTTTCTTATCCCATCAATTGAAAGGATGTTTGGGGATGATGAAATCATTTTTTCAAGATGATCATGCATCTTGCCATAGAGCAAAAACTGTGAAAACATTCCTTGCAAAAAGACACATAGGGTCAATGTCATGGCCTGCAAATAGTCCGGCTCTTAATCCAATTGAAAATCTTTGGTGGAAGTTGAAGAAAATGGTCCATGACAAGGCTCCAACCTGCAAAGCTGATCTGGCAACAGCAATCAGAGAAAGTTGGAGCCAGATTGATGAAGAGTACTGTTTGTCACTCATTAAGTCCATGCCTCAGAGACTGCAAGCTGTTATAAAAGCCAGAGGTGGTGCAACAAAATACTAGTGATGTGTTGGAGTGTTCTTTTGTTTTTCATGATTCTATAATTTTTTCCTCAGAATTGAGTGATTCCATCATTTTTTCCCTCTGCTTGGTCTAAAAAAGTAACCGTTACTGTCACAATTTTTTTTTCCTGATTTCTTATAGTGTTTCTTAAAGCCAGAAAGTTGCCATTTGAAATTACTTTAGTTTTGTGTCATGTCTGTGATCTGCTTTTTTTTCTACAAAATTAAACAACTGAATGAACATCCTCCGAGGCCGGTGATTCTATAATTTTTGCCAGGGGTTGTAGGATACAGCAGTTTTCTAGTTTGGCAGATAGTTCTGGAGGAAATCACTTAAGAAATTAACAAATTGAAAATATGGTTTGACCGAAACAAACTGTCATTAAACTTAAATAAGACAGGGATGAAATGGAGGTGTAAGAGTCACTAGGTGTTCACAGGAAACACTTATTTCTGTATGTATTTATTTATTTATGTTCATTGTTAATTGCTATTATATATTTTCTGTTGTGTTTCTATTCAGGTTCTTTTTGTCTCTTTCTCTAAAACTGTATATAATAATCATTAGATTATTAATATATAAGCAAAAATAAATTTAAGGAATATTACAATTTCAAAACAAATGCACCCGAACGTGATGACGGCTGCAATTGCTAAATGCTAACTTTTAACATTGAAAATGCCATAGACATGCTAACGCGTTAGCATCGCTCCCGTTTTTAAGTTATAAAATCAACTGTTTCAGAAGACCATAACAGGTCGGTTTAACATAGAAAAGGTAAATAATACTCACAGACGTATGCTCTTTAGGGTTTTAGCGGGGGAAAATTAAGCGAAAGAAAGAAATAAACGAAACAATAGACCGAAGGATTGCTTCAATCTGCGAACCACGCTTCGATTGCTTCAAGGTTCAAAGCAAAGCCGCGCTGCAGAAAAGTTGATTAAGGACCCGCTGCAGGGTCTGTAATCAATGTAGAGAAATGATCATTTTCCTGACAAACACCCGCCAAAACAACGGCCACTCTGAAGGACCGATAACAGAATCGTTAAGCACAAAGCTTATTGATGTCGGTGGATCGAATCATTTCTTAACGATACCCGAAAGGAACCGGTTCTCAATACCTATCCCTAATCCACCTGCGGGTACCTTATTTCCTCTCCCAGTTCCAAAATGTCCGTGGTCGTAGATTTCGTTACTGGTCTAACGTCCTCTAAGGGTAACACTGTCGTATTAACGGTAGTCAATCGTTTGTCTAAAATGGTTCATTTCATTCCTCTGCCACTCTCCTAGGAAACTGACTCCCTGGTCGTGTCCACCCCACTTTTCATGTTAGTCAAGTTAAGCCTGTCCGGTCAAGTGCTCTGTGCCCTCCTGCCATTCCCCCACCTTCCGCCCAGTATGTGGATGTTGCTCCTGTTTATGCTGTGCGTCGGCTCTTGGCTTCTCGCCGTTGCGGGCGCAGCTTCCAGTATCTGGTTGATTGGGAGGGTTATGGCCCCCGAGGAGCGGTCATGGGTTCCCTCCCGGTTTGTTTTGGACCCTGGGCTCATCCGGGACTTTCATGCCGCTCACCCTGCCTCTCCTGGGCCGTCAGTGGTCGGCCGTGGCGGTGGGGGTACTGTCAGGGCCTGACGGTTTGTCTGGTCAGTTGCAGGGTTTTTGGTTTGTTTTTATTCTCTGCTTGCTTTTGTATTCTTTTTCTGCTCGTGTGGGGGTTTGTCTGTGTCTCTATCTCTCGTTCGCTCTCTCTGGCCACGCCCCACTTCTAGGTCTTGCTTTGCACACCTGTCTGTGATCTGCTGATTGCCACCTGGGGCTTTATTAGCTCACAGGTTGTGTTGCAGGTTTGCCAGTTTGTTGCGCCTTGTGCCATCATCCCAGCTCTCATTCTCATATTTTCCAGTTTTGCCTGCTTCTGTGTGAGCTCGCCCTCCTGCCTGTTTCTTCTGACTCCGACTAGCCTGATGATCCTGGTAGCTCTGCTGTGTTTACTGGACTGCCTTTCTGTGTACCAACCATTGCTTGCCCTCACATTAAAGCCTGTTTGCAACCTCAGCCCGGACTTTGGGCCTTGCATTTGTCTCCAACCTCACCTACCTGTCAGCAATTAATGGTTTAATTCACGATTTGCAGCTGATTCACGTTTTGGAGCTTAACACTGGGTGTGAGTTCACCTTTACATGCTGCGACAACCAGAGGTGGGACAAAGTCACCATCAAGTCACTCTCAAGTCATGAATCAGCAAGTCCCAAGTCAAATCTCAAGTCATAATGACCACCAACTGTTTGCAAGCTGACTTGAGACTTGACTTGGGACTTACAGATTGATGACTTGAGAATGACTTGACAGTGACTTCGCCTCACCTCTGGCAACAACTGTCAATTGTATTTTATCTAGGGTTGCTGAAAAGGGGAAAATAAGGAGAAGGATTCTAGGGACCCATGATTGACAGGGGTCCAGAGAGGCCCCTAATACAATTATAATACTGACAAAATAATATGGGGGAGTACAATTTCTTTTCATGGGACCAAAAGTCCCTGATGGCAACCCTGATTTTATGTAACCTTTAAACTGACTCCAGCTGATTTCAAAGAAGCTTTCCAGGATTAGCATTGGGTGCATCTCGTTAAGGCAGTGACAGTAAGACCATGCACTCAGTGTACTCCTCATCCCTTCCAAAGATGATCAACATCTTTGGGTGTACAGAGAAAGTTAATGACCTCTGTTTTCTTCAACAGAAAGGCCACTGAAGTCTCCTAAAGAGTCTTCACAAAGATCTAATCATCTCAAAGGTCAAACTAAAGGATAGTATGCCACTTTGGTGAGGCAGCTACACAAGAGTGTCACTACGAAATATACAAGAAATCTGACAAATGCTGTATTTTCCATCAGGACAATGTCCCAGCCCACAAGTCATTGGTTGCTATGCCTGAATGTGTGACCCCAATATGTTCTCCTGAGTTTACACTATTTGGTGACCAACTTTTTCTAAACATTAAAAATATTAGACTGGGAAGAAATATAAGAACAATAATGACATCATAACTCCGTCAGGATTTTTTTTTGTTTGTTTTTTGACCATCAAAAAGAAAGTTCTGTTGCTGATATAATGTTATTGTTTTCAATAAGATAAAGTGCCCGGCGTTTTGTGCTACTGCCAAAATTTGTCCTGTCCAGTCTCATTTTGTCTTCCAAACAAAACATACCTCCTCCCTGGAAACTTCCTCAGCTGATAATGTGGTGATAAACGTTGGTACAAGTGTTTGTGGACGGCAGCAGATAGTCCTCATGTTTTCACGCTTCTCTCACTCAGTCCGAACCAGCGTACATGACATATTTCCCTTCCAGCCACATCATCATTTCATCCTCATCTGTGAATGTGCAAACATTCTTTTTACGCTGTTTTAATGCGACTACATAATTTGGAGATGTAACTAAACAATGCTTGAGCTGGCCACCCATTGTTCCAGCTGGAAGGGCCTGTCAGAGGTGGATAAGCCGAAATAACAGGAACACTTTGGACTGCAGGCAAAGACGGAACAGCGATAAAGTTTCTGGAATGAAGGAACAAAAGAATAGCAGAGAAAGAAAACTCTACATCCCTTCATGATATGAAAGTGAAGAACAGCAGGAACCAATGATCAGATGTGACACCAGTTTTGAAGGCAGCACCTTAAATTCACATTTCATTCTGATTTTGTTTTAGATCATACTGTAATATGTTTGTCTATATTTGTTCCCATACTTCTTCCAGGTGCTTTGGCAGATTCCCACCAACCTTGGTATGTGAATGAAAGGTGACCCCAGAATTGCTTTTAAAAGGTTTTGGAAAGGTCATGGTTATTGAGGTCAATGGACAAAATTTTGGTTTGTCTCTCTTACTGATCCAATGTTCTTTGTCTGATTTTTTTTGCCAAACTTGATATGTGAATGATGATCAACCAACAAAGCTACCTTAAAGAGTATGCTTTGGCAAAAATCAAGTTCACTGTGGTTAAAAGTCAAAATTTAGGCTTTTTTCCACACTGACGTCCACCAAACGTAGTACACATATGTAGTAGCGACATTTTTCAAGGGTGGTAATCAATTATGTAAAGTTTCTACAAGGATTTTAACAGAAAGGTGAAGGAAATTAAAATGAGAAAGTTTTATGAATAATTGTATTTATTATTTGGCAGATTTGGTCGATGTCATGTTTTGCAACTGGAAAGGTTGAGATATTTCTTTTGTTCAGAGCTTGTCTGGTTACCAGAGACTGATTAATGGTGATATCAACATCCATTGTTTACCGCTGTTATGTAATACCCGTAATTTCTCTAAAAATATTAGACCTATTAACTTTCCATTTTTGCAACATTCATCCTTGACCCAAAATACATAAGCACACCAAACAGCAAATATTAGCTCTCCCCAGTTTCTCCATGATGGAAGTTATACACACATACACAGAGGCCCCTTGGCTTTTAATATATTGATTTTGCCTAAGTTAAAGGTGAACAAATTTGATTTTCAACCGGATTTGGAACAAACATAGACAGGTGGATTCCAGAACTGCACTGGCAAAGTCAGTCAGAGATCAATCATTTGGTTGACCATTTAGGTCAGCTGGGTCAAATATCAGATTGGCATAGTCTATACTGCCTTCATGCCCATGAGTACTATTACCTAGTTTTATAGATACACAAACCCAGAAATGAAAAGCAACCAACATCTTAAAGCTTCAATGTTTATATAAACTCCAGTAACACACAGTATACGTGAATAAAAACCTTTCCAGTGATGTACAGAAATCATTCAAACTCTTTACATCTGACCAAGCTGACATATTTACATGTGGTTACATTCAAAATAAGAGCGCTGCAGAGGAAACATATGCACATGTAAACCGTAGCTGACACACAATCTCATAAACAAATTCTACAATCTTTCCAACATTTTTGTTCATTCATCAAATTTACAGTAATAAAAGATGAAACTACTTGTAACACCTAAAATGCTTCTACAGTGACATTGCATGCTGTTCGTGAGTTTGTACTGTGTGAAATTCTCAGAGGCTCTGCTGAGTGTCACAGCCCAGGACCTCCAAACGTAGGGCGATGTCGTTGACCCAACCCCGAGGGTGAATACGGAGGTATCGTCCAAAAAGGGGAGGATCGAAAACAGCCAGGGATTCCTCATCTGGGTTACTGCTTCCTGTGAAGATCTGAGGAAAGATGAAAAGGAAATTAATAGAAAAGACGAGATGTTTGGAAAAGAATAAGTCAAATTTGTGAGTACAAGGTTCGCCCCAGCAAAAATTGTTCTTGCTAAGGTAAGTTAGAGCACAATAAGATGTCATATGGAGGGATAAATCACTCACACGCGGATCACATGCACATAGGCAAGTCTGCCTGTCAGAAGAAGCAACAGAGAAGTTCATATTACAACACACACAGAGGGGTTGTTGCTTCATTTAGTGCAGCACATAACTGGAAAAATCCTTCAAATGGTGATGCAACCTCCAAATTTGGCACAAACACTCCTTAGACATTATTCTTTTGAAAAAGCAGAGTATCCTCTTGAATTTTCTATAGGCAGCCAGGTAGGGGTCAAAAGAAGAATTGCACAGGGGCCAAAACTTAAAAATGCCCCAATCGTATTAAAAAACTATACCACATTACTTGTCTGATCATAAGGTTTTCAAAAAGGTATAGTTGGGACTATCTACGACTGAATTCTATGGAGTTACGGGGTAAAATAGAAAAGATGGTAACAAAGGTATACGAGGTCTATTAGAAAAGTATCCGACCTTATTATTTTTTTCAAAAACCATATGGATTTGAATCACGTGTGATTACATCAGACATGCTTGAACCCTCGTGGGCATGCGAGAGTTTTTTCACGCCTGTCAGTTACGTCATTCGCCTGTGGGCAGTCTTTGAGTGAGGAGTGGTCCACCCTCTCGTCGTTTTTTCATTGTTTATGAATGGCTCGGAGACTGCTGCTTTGTTTGATAAAAATTTTTTCAAAAGCTGTAAGGCACAACTGAGTGGACACCATTCGATAAATTCAGCTGGTTTTCGGTAAAAATTTTAACGGCTGATGAGAGATTTTGGTCTGGTAGTGTCGCCGTGAGGACAGCCCACAGTGCCTGACAGCGATCTGCGCTTCGAGGCGGCAGCGTCTCGCCGTTTCAAGTTGAAAACGTCCACATTTCAGGCTCTGTTGACCCAGTAAGTCGTCAGAGAACTTTCAGAAGAAGTCGGCATGAGGAGTTTATTCGGACATTCCATTGTTAACGGACATTTTGTAATGAAAGAACGTGCGGGCAGAGTCGCATGTCGGGCCAGACCCGACCGCGGGGGGTCGCGACAGGAAAAACACCTCCGTTGGAAACCTTAACGGGCAAGTTGGAACATGCCCAAGCTGTTAAACAATTTCTTAGTTACTCACTTGTTGAAAGCCATCAAAAGCCGCCTGAATTTTACAAATGGTTTTCAACACGGAGGTGTTTTTCCTGTCGCGGCACACACAGAGTCGTCACGGAAACGACTCGGCGAATTTGCGCGCATGTCTTTCATTACAAAATGTCCTTAAACAGTGGAATGTTCACATAAAGTCCTCATGCCGGCCTCTTCTGAATCTTCTCTGTTCTCTCACGACGTCCTGGGTGAATTAAGCCTTAAATTAGGATGTTTTCAGATCGAAACAGGCCGACGACGGCGCCTGGAAGCGCTGCGTAACGTCCCGCTCCGTGGGAAGTCCTTACACCGACAGAAACGCCCCATAATCTCTCATCAGCCGTTAAACTTTTCACCGAAAACCAGCTTAATTTCTCGAATAGTGTCCACTCGGATATCCCTCACAGGTCCAGAAAAAATTTTGATAAAGCAACGCGCGCCGTCTCGAGCAGCATGTGAAACAAAGGAATTCAGCCGAGAGGACTGGACCACATCTCACTCAAGGCCTGCCCACAGGGAAATGACGTCACCGACACGCGTGAAAAACTCACGCATGCGCACGAGGGTTCAAGCATGATTGGTGTAATCGCACGTCATTCAAATCCATATAGTTAAAAAAAAATAATAAAAGTGTCGGTTTCTTATCTAATACGAGGTCTGTCCATAAAGTATAGGTCCTTTTTATTTTTTTCAAAAACTATATGGATTTCATTCATATGTTTTTACGTCAGACATGCTTGAACCCTCGTGCGCATGCGTGAGTTTTTCCACGCCTGTCGGTGACGTCATTCGCCTGTGAGCACTCCTTGTGGAAGGAGTCATCCAGCCCCTCGTCGGAATTCCTTTGTCTGAGAAGTTGCTGAGAGACTGGCGCTTTGTTTGATCAAAATCTTTTCTAAACCTGTGAGACACATCGAAGTGGACACGGTTTGAAAAATTAAGCTGGTTTTCGGTAAAAATTTTAACAGCTGATGAGAGATTTTGAGGTGATACTGTCGCTTTAAGGACTTCCCACAGTGCGAGACATCGCGCAGTGCTCCCAGGCGCCGTCATCAGCCTGTTTCAAGCTTAAAACCTCCACATTTCAGGCTCTATTGATCCAGGACGTCGTGAGAGAACAGAGAAGTTTCAGAAGAAGTCGGTTTCAGCATTTTATCCGGATATTCCACTGTTAAAGGAGATTTTTTTTAATGAAAGACGTGCGGACGGGTCCGCGTATCGGGACGCAGCTGGCGCGGTGCGGCGGCACAGGAAAAACACCTCCGTGTTGATAACCATTTGTAAAATCCAGGCGGTTTTTGATGGCTTTCAGTGGAGTGAGTATATGAGAAATTGTTTAACAGCTGGACATGTTCCAACTTGTCCTTAAGGCTTCCAACAGAGGTGTTTTTCCTGTGGCGGAGCGTCGCGGCGGCTGCGAGCCGACGCTGCAATCCGTCTGCACGTCTTTCATTAAAAAAATCTTTAACAGTGGAATATCCGGATAAAATGCTGAAACCGACTTCTTCTGAAACTTCTCTGTTCTCTCACGACGTCCTGGATCAATAGAGCCTGAAATGTGGAGGTTTTCAGCTTGAAACAGGCTGACGACGGCGCCTGACAGCGTTGCGCGACATCTCGCACCGTGGGAAGTCCTTAAAGCGACAGTATCACCTCAAAATCTCTCATCAGCTGTTAAAATTTTTACCGAAAACCAGCTTAATTTTTCGAACCATGTCCACTTCGATGTGTCTCACAGGTTTAGAAAAAATTTTGATCAAACAAAGCGTCAGTCTCTCAGCAACTTCTCAGACAAAGGAATTCTGATGAGGGGCTGGATGACTCCTCCCACAAGGAGTGCTCACAGGCGAATGACGTCACCGACAGGCGTGGAAAAACTCACGCATGCGCACGAGGGTTCAAGCATGTCTGACGTAAAAACATATGAATGAAATCCATATAGTTTTTGAAAAAAATAAAAAGGACCTATACTTTATGGACAGCCCTCGTAGACCTCGTATTTCAGTTTGTACAGGTGTCAAAAGTTAGTTACTCAAATTTAGGTGAAAATTGATGTAAATTATTTGTGCCAAATTTGGTGTTTGCATCACCATTTCAAGGAATCCTCTGTAAATATGCTGTTATCTGATGCACTAATTCTCTGTGTAGCATGAATTACGCCACTCCATCTTTCTATCAAAAGAAACTGTGGGCTGGTATATTTTTGCATAAGCAGCAGTTCTAGCAATGGTTTGCTTGAGTATTAAATCTTATGACTCACTTATTTCCTCAGTAATCCTGAATTAACTGGAGCTAAACATCATGATACTGAAAACTGTGAGAAGTGCTACCACCATTAGCATTCAAAATTAAATAACGACATAAATGTCACTCAATGGAAATACTGCAGCATAGACGTCTTTGATAATCCATAGGGATGTGTACAAAAATTCTATCCCATACCAATATAAAATCTGACTGAATTCAGAAAGAACATAAAAAACCCTATAAAATGACACCAAAGTCGTGTGATTATCTTAAGTATTAAGGAAGTTATGGGGGTTTTTGTGGTGGGAATCGGCCTTGTTTTCCTGGCCTTAATCCGGATTTTGGCGATCGACCAGAATCTTTGTGAAACGGCTGATCCTTCTGAAATTCAGCAAAAATGAAGAAAAATACTCTTTATTCCCTATACATTGATTGTTAATCCCTGTTCTTCCTTCCGGTACAATTTAAGTGAATTTGGCAGAGCAAAACAAGAAATCAGGTGCAGAACCTAATCAAGGCTCTGGTCTACTTTGTCCACATCCCTATAATCTGTCAGGACAATTAGCCACACAACAATTACTTGTAATAAAATGTTCAATTGACAGGCACGTCTTCCACAAAAGCTCCAGTTAGTTAGTGGCCTCTGAGTATATGGAGGTCTGAGTCGGAGCTCAGCTCACAGTAGCAGAACACAAGCTGTAACTCGAAGCAGCCATGCCCTTAATTATGCACACCTTTTTGGCTTAAAATGTCTTAAAGTAAGGAATTAGAAATAAAATTCACCCCAAGTAGATTTGTTGCAGAGGAGGAAACTATCTACAGAGACCAAAACCATATTTATATTTACCAGATTGCAAACATGTATATTTCTGCTCTAAAGTTGGACATTTTAACATGGACTTCTACAGGAATCTGCTCATTTCTGGAGCCAGCCTCAAGCAGCCAGTCAAGGAACTGCAACTCTTTCATCTTCCAGCTGTGCCTTATTTTGGACAGTCAATGTTTTCTGCTTGGTTATTTCAGGTCTACATTTGCTTATAATGGGGTGCTTCAAGATGCTGAGAGAACTGTGGGGGTTGAGGGGGTTTCACATGTAACTCTGAAACATATTTAACAGTAAGTTGAAATACCTTTTCTCTTTGCGAGTCTTCCTCAAATGCAGTGTTCCAGGAATGGCCATCGTGACTGACTGTGACAGAGAATTCTGTGACCATCATCTCGTTGAAGAAAGACCGTGCTCCTTGCATCAAAACTCCAGTGATGCGTTTGATTTTTCCCAGGTCCACCTGGAGCCACTCATGCGGATTATTGTTCTGTGGTGAAGAAGACAAAAATGTAAAATATTAAAATAATACATTCAAAGCCCAGAGGAAGTTCTATATATGTCCGATGCCTTCTGGTGCCTGTGCTTATGTCCGGATTACACATGAAACAGGACTCCTTCTGGATGGGATACCAGTCTGATGCAAATGATTTGGCCAGTCAAGGCCAGCAGTCCTTTACAGTTTGGTGGACTGGAACAATGTCAATGAAACGTCTTGTCTACAGAATCAGATGGGTAGCGTGACTAGTGGATAAATTCAGCAAAGCCAAAATAAAATAAAAATTATTGAATAAAACTGTCCTATTGTGACACGCCTGACGGCACCAAAAGGTCAGACACAAATGCAGGATTCAGGACTCAACAGAGTTTAATGTCAGTGTAAGTGTGGTACACAAAAAGGCAGTCCAAAAACAGGAACAGTAACCGACACATAAGGCAGAGACAGGATCCAAAAACAGGCAGACAGGTCGATACACGGTAAAGCAAAACAGGACTGTGAAACTCTGAGAACAAATGCTTGAAAGTGGCATCGGGCACAACAATCTCACAAGAAAAAAAAAAGAGTGGCTAATATAAGGAATGAGATCAGGAGGAAATGTACCACAGCTGTGTGAGGAAAGTTCCAGAAGGGGCGTGGCAAGCAGATAGGGAGGACAAGAGGGAAACGCCCGACACCAAGCACTCAACAGCAGACAAGAGAAATCCCTCCACAAAACCCCAGTGCAAAAAAACCCACAAAACAGAAAACAACAACAAACAATAAACCCCACAGACTCAATCACGACATATTGTTTAGAAAGGGGGGTGAAAAGGGCCAATTTATGCACAACTGACTGAAAATGTCCAGTTAAACTGTCATTTGTCCTTTCACTTCTACTATGTTCATCTCTACCACCACCTGTGTCGAAACTCTGTGTCCCATCTATTCATGGTAAATGGACTTCATTGTTAAAGCACTTTTCCATCTATATCAGAAGTTCGAAGCGCTTTACAATAATGCCTCACATTCACACAAACACATACACACTTATATTAAGGCACTGCCATGCAAGGTGCTCACAACACCTCACAATGACATGAAAAAAACCTTTTTAT